>NC_090844.1:35715000-36032636 GCF_028021215.1 Eschrichtius robustus | reverse complement strand
GCAGCTAGGGGTGGTCAATGAGCTAGGAAGCAGAAGCTGTCAGTAGGACTTCTAATAAAACTCCTTAAGGAAGTCACAGATGTCTGGTATGTGCCCCTTTCTCTCTTCCTCCTGCTTCTTGCCAAGAATGTGAATGTGATGAGTGAAAATCAGCAGTTATCCTGGACCACAAGGCAACACTGAGGGAAGAAATCACATGCTAAGGATGGTGACATAGAAAGATAGAAGGAACCTTGGTCTCTGTCACAGTTTATGCTTTTAGCATCATAGCTCATGTGATTAACATCCTCAGGAGTTGTGCAGTGCACAACCTGGGCAACCAAACACCGTGATGCAACCACTACCACAAAGCCACCTGGTATTAACCTGGGCTGTTAACCTTTAGGTTTCTATTACATAAAAAAGAAATAAACTTGTTTTATATAAGCTGAGAGAGCATGTGTGTGTTTTTCAATCTCTGATAGCAGCCAAATGCAAATACCAAAATCTGTATTCAGCAATCCTCCACCCACCATCTTCAGAACAATGTCCTGAAAGGGTGTATAGATCATGGATTTGAAGTGATGCTGCATCACAAACTTTAGGGGAAACTCAGTCCAGTTCTCCATTCATAACAGCCCAATTCATACCAAGTGTGGCTTCCAGCCTGGTAGGAGACCAGTAACCAGTACCAAGCTATTTGAGGGGAGAGGGGAGGCAGAATTAGAATAGGTACTAAATAAATGTTTATTAAAGGAAGGAGTGGGCCCATCTAAGTGAGATAAAACATCTGGCTTACTTTTTTTAAAAATCAGTATTTATCAGCATATACACACTTCCAGCTTGGGCCAGAAGCTAGAGGACCAGGTCAGGGTCAGCCCAGTCCGCTGGGAATCACGGACCGGAGAAACACGGTGAGCCCGGACTTCATATCCATAACTGAGGTCTTCCCCCAGGTGCACCTGGAGCCACCACTGTTTCTCCAGGCAAAGCTGAGAGGAAGGAGGCTCCACCTGCCCCCGTCCAGGGCCTGGGCTGCTCCCTCTGTCTGTGCACCATTGTCTCAGAGATGCTCCTGACGTCCCTTACCCCTTACGTCCTGAGCCTGCCTATTCCTGGAATTTGGTCCGGGTCCAGTGCCTCAGGCCAGCCTGCGCCCTGCCATGCCTTGGAGCCTGGAACCCTGACCTCTGTTAGGGTATCAGGTCCCACACCTCCTCTCCCAGCATCTAGGGTGTGAAGATTATTCAAAAGAAAGAACTCTAGTCCTCCTTGCCCCTTAAACAGGGTAGCAATAAGTTAAACTAAGACCTCCAAATTCCCATCAGTTTTTCAGGGCTGGATGGAACCCTGTGTGAAACAAGGTGAATTTTCTCTTTCTTCTATAACAAAGGAGACTTAAAGCAATTCTTCTTATATGGAGTCAGAAGAGCATGAGCTTTGGGGTTGAACAGTGCTGATTGAACCCCAGTGCCACCATCTGTAATTGTCTGACGTTGGGAAAGTTTCTTACCTGAGATTTCCTCTCCCCAGCTGTAAAATGCAGATGACAGCCACTAAGTGCAGACACTGGTGCATAATAGGTGCACAATGAAGTTAGCTCCCTTTGTATTCCCCCTTCAAATGCCCCTTCGCCTCTTTGTTTCATAAACTGGTTCTGAGAGCATTTCCAGAAAAACATCGCCTTAAGGGGAATAATGACAGCAACCCTGGGGACAGTGGATCCCTCCCAACGGGCCGGCTTTGAAGGGCAGCACTCTGTAGACTTGTGTCTGTTTGTGTTCAAAAATCCCTTTATTTACCCAGTGCAGTGAGTGGGAATTGCTTGGACCCCTCAGAGTTGGGGCCTCCGAGGCCTCGTGGTGCCCCCCCTGCGCTTACCACGTCGGCCAGCTGCGTGATGGCCACTTCAAAATGCACAGTGACCGGGTCGGAAACGTTTTCCACGGGCCTGATGAACTGGTTATAACAAGCAGTTTGTGAAAGAGCCTCTCCTCGGACTCACAGCCTGCACATCCTGCGGCACCATACAGAGAGAGGGGTTAGAGAAGCAGAAAGGATGCCGGCTGGTGGGGAGGTTCCAGGGGCTTCCATCCCGGGAAGGCGGGTGCGGGACACCAGCTTCCCCCAGCACCACTGCACCTGCCCCTCCTGGCCAGGCTGCTCACCTTCACCACGGAGATGAAAAGAGTAATACCAGCATCTCAGGACTAGTGTGATAGCAAACAAAATGATGTTGGTAAGAGCACTTCTAAAGTCTATGGCACCACAGTGTAAAGTTATGTCGCTGAACAGAACTCACCATCTTACTGATCCGGTAATTAAAGAAAAGTCCCGCCCTTTCTTGTCAAAATACTGATCTGACTGGTCTCTTGTTTCTACAACCAGCAGGGTGTGTAGCTGGGGAACCTTCTTCAATCAAACTTAAATAACTAGTAATTTCATTAAGGTCTTAAGCCCTCCTCCTTTTTAAAATCAACTTTGAATTTCAATTCTTGGAGACGTGTGAGAGTGCAAAGTTTCTAAGGAAAATTTACTTAAAATATTTTTTTATAGAATCCCCAAAGTTCTTAAACAATAGCACTTTCAGTCATTAAATTTTAGACAATAATGTAATGCATGTCTCTTTGTATATTCCCAAGAATGCATTAAATTAGGTTACTTGCCTTCATTTGACATAATTCATCTCATTAAGGCCCCCTCTATATTTTTCCTTATAGAATTCAAATTTGATACCTGAAATACTATTCTATAAATTTCCCAAAGGGATTTATACCCTGAAAGAAAAAAAATTTAAGGGGCTGAACAACTCATTAGGCAAAAACAAAGGAAAGGATAGCTGTTATATTACTAAATAAAAAGTGTTGTTTGACAGATGCATTTGGGAACACTGAGATTTCAGCAGGAAAGAACAATTTTAGATGTAAAACATCATTGTCTGCCATCATAATTAATAAAGATAGAAATATTTCTACATAAAACAGATAATTAAAAATCCTCCTGTTACCCATTTTCCTCCTTTGAGGTTTCTCTTTTCCTTTGAGACATTTCAGATAAACCCTCCTTGAGTCCCTGAAAAGGTGACAGCACGTGGAAATGTGGCTTTGTGGACATGGACAGAGCAGCAGCTGTCTGTTTCTAAGCCTTAACTTTGAAAATGAATGATCTTACTCTTAGGACATATTTCCCAAAATGAAAATGATTACCTACAAAATGGAAGCGTTCATAGACTGAGGAATAGTATCAGCTAATAAACCACAGTTTTGAAAAAATATTAAATACAGATAAAGAAGTTGAATACATCCATAGAGGAGATGGATAGAAAACTGTGCCATTGTTATTTTTGCCTATTTTTCATTGGGAAAATAAAATAAAACATGGTTTACAATGTTTCCTTGTCCTCCCCACCCCATCCCCCCGAAATCTCATTTTACATGTTAAGCCGACCAACTAAAAATGAATAGATTAATTAGCAGCTATAAGAGGAGTAATTCCTGTGCCGACACTCTACATATTTATCCATAGCATATCTCATCTCTGCTCAGCCAAGCACAACTAGAAAAGGAGGAAAATAAAACTAGGAAATACATGTAGCTAAAAAGGGAATATGAGAACAAGCAGAAATAAAACCTACCTCTGAAGCAAAGTGTGAATACATACCACCAGAGACAGAGCCCAAAGCGAAGGAATCCCTGACCCTCGCGGGGCAGCATGTTTAAAACACACTCTGATTTCTTTTTCTAGTCAAAGGATTGTGGGAAACAAAGAGCTATCAGGCAGCCACTCACACCGGACCCTTAATCACCAGAGTCCACTGCAGTCCAAGTGTCCTCTGTGAAATGAAAACCTTCACAAACATAACATGGTAGTTCCCAATATCAGAGACTGAGGCCAACCAAAAGGGCAAATAAAAAGGACTCAATCTGATGTCAGATGAGTCAGCCCATTTCCTGACACCCTACATCTCTTCTCGTGCAGGAACGGGAGGAGAAGCAGGACGGGGGTGTTGGGCAGACGGCACCGAGAGGGGACAGAAAACTGTGATGTGCTTAGTGCATCTTTGTGGTGCATCTTCTCCCAGCCCTGGTCCTGAGGGGAGCAAACACACGTCTCCTGAGCTCCAGCTGTAGGCAAAGCGCCTGCCAGGTCCCGATCAGTGTATTCTGATTCACCGAGATCTCTAGCTCGTCAGGGCTTAACCTTGTTACCAGAAAACATTCTAGAACAGGAGTCCTGGTAAAGTGTGCCTCACAGAGAACAGGATTAATTTGGTTTTGTCTGACTTCTAGTGCCTCGTCCTTCTGAGTTTAGGAATCACCCTCCAGGACTAGAGATTAGCTGTCTGAGAATGAGAAGAACGAATACTGAACACAGGGTGCTGTCTAGACGGTTCTATGTTTATTTATACATCCTTGTCACCAACTGGTTTTCTTATCATTTGCTTCTTTCCTCTATAAGTTTAGTGTCAGTAACATTCTGATGAGTTAGGCCTTCTGGTCAGATTTTGGTGTTGGTTAAAGGGGATTAGCAACAAAATGAAAAGGCAACCTACAGAATGGGGGGAAATATTTGCAAACCATGTATCTGGAAAGGGGTTTATATCCAAAATATGTAAGAAACTCATAAAACTCAATAGCAAATAAATAAATACATCCCAATTGAAAAATAGGACCTGCACAGACATTTTTCCAAAGACACAGATGGCCAATGGGTACATGCAAAGGAGCTCAACACCACTAATCATCAGGGAAATGCAAATCAAACCACAATGAGCTATCGCCTGACACCTGTTAAGATGGTATTATAAGAAGACAAGAGGTAATAAGTGCTGGTGAGGATGTGGAGAAAAGGGAACCCTTGTGCACTGTTTGGAATGTAAATTGGTGCAGCCACTATGGAGAACAGTATAAAGGTTCCTCAAAAAATTAAAAAATAGAACGACCATATGATCTAACAATCCCACTTCTGGGAATATATCCAAAGGAAATGAAATCAATTTCTCAGAGAGATATCTGAATTCCTACGTTCATTGCAGCATTATTCACAAGATATGGAAACAACCAGGTGTCCATCGATGGATGAATGAATAAAGAAGTTGTGATATACATATACATATATGTAATGGGATATTATTCAGCCGTGAGAAAGAAGGAAATCCTGCCGTCTGCGACAACATGGATGAACCTGGAAGACATTATGCTGAGTGAAATAAGCCAGAGAAAGACAAATACTGTATGATCTCATTTTTGTGTGGAATCTAAAAAAGTCAAACTCATAGAAGCAGAGCGCAGAACGGTAGTTGCTAGGAGCTGGGGTGCGGGTAACAGGAAGATGTCGGTTGAAGGGTACAAACTTGCAGTCACCAGATGAACAAGTTCTGGTGATCTAATGTACAGTATGGTGGTGACTACAGTTATCGTATTCTTGACATTTGCTACGAAAAGAGACCTCAAGTGTTCTTACCGCCTCTGCACCACACACACACACTCACACACACGGTAACCGAGTGATGATGTGTTGGGCTGATTGTGGTGATCATTTCGCAATGTAACATATGTTAAATCATCACATTGTACACCTTAAATATACACACTTTTTATTCATCAAGTATACTTCAATAAAGCTGGGGGAAAGGAGTCAGAGCCGAAGACGGTCTCTCAGGACCTCCTATCAAAACATTCCGTGACATCATCACAGAAACTGTACGCTTGGCAGTCGTGCAGACTTCAGACTAACGGTTTCCCTCAAAATTCTATTGGCCTCACATCTCTTGCAGGAACGAAAAAGGAACGATCATTTATTTAGCACCAAACTTAGACCAGGCACTGGGCTGGGTGCCTCAGATATGTCACTTTAAGATGTTACTCAAATTGTCCTCTTAGCAGATGGGCTTTTTGTCCTTTGCTGAAGTGTCCTGTGGAGTTGGCAGACAGAAGGCGTCAGGACAACACTTTATCATGATGGATAAAAAGCCACCTCACACCCCCAAATGGGGCAGTGCCTCCCTAGTTTTTAGGGTAAAACCCAAATCAGGTTGGCTGTTTTCAAAGCGCCAACACTTTCGACCGTTTCTATTGCCCAGACTTTGATCAATTTGTTCTTCACACTTTCTAATGGATACAGCCTTTCAGGAAAACTGTTGTCTCAGGTCTTTTGTTTTATCCAAGCATCCTTCTCTATGGCCATCACCTGTCAGCATAAAGAGCCCCTGTAGAGGAGGGGTTCTCTGGGACGGTCCCCCTTTCCTCCAGGAACCTGCAGGCATCTGTCCTTGTTGCCAAGGTGCAGAGTGGGGAAGGGGGGTCACAGAGGAACCTCACCAGAGGGGAAGAAGGCAGAGGAAAGAATGTGGACTTTGGAGTCAGACCCGGATTTGGATCCTGGCCCTGATCCTCACTTGGCGGTTGCTGAGCAAGTTACTGAAGCTCCCTCAGCCCTTCCTCATCAGAAAAATGTGATTAAACTCGGTAACATAAACCGTTTAATCTCTCCCTACCCAATTTTTCATGGAATTTTCACTCCCTCTCTTACCAGTACAAATAGGTAACACAACTAAGTCACTTTCAGGCCTGAATATACTTTAAATATATATTTTAAAATATTTTAAAAATATATTTTAAATATATTCAGGAAGAATATGTTTTAACAGCTTGTAAAGAAAATACATTCTCCCATTCAAAGAAAACATTTAAACTATCCCCTCATCATCAGAAAAATGCTTACCTCACATACATCCCTCATTTCGTAAGTGTCCAGTGCTTCCAATTCCTGGCCTTTCTGGGACCCTGCAGAGTCCACTGACTAAGGGCTTTCTCCGCTGCAGGCTTAGGTTTCATTAATTCAGTTATCATCCATCTATCTCTCTTCTAGCTTCCAAAGTGTTGTCCTTTTCTCCCATCACCTTCGCCCTTATGAACTTATCCTCTTTTTAATCCCTTTTAGCATTTTCATGGAGTTTCAGTTGGATGAGAGGCATTTTTCCAGCCCACCATATCTGACCAGAAGTCTGTCTCCTGTGACTCTCTAAGGAAAGACCCCCGCCGCCAGCAGACTTCCCCTTCATCTCAACGGTCAGAACAAAGTCACCCACCCAATCCTAAATTAATCACAGGCAAGGAGCATGGAACTGACTAGTGACTTAAAGCCTGACCATCGGGATGGAGTTGGTGTTTGAGATCAACCACAGCATTCACCCTCAGGAACCTTAATTAAGGCATGGAAACGCCAACTCCAAACCACTTACCCGAACCAGAAGACAACCTCTTAAAGGCTATGGTCATGTTTGATAGCTCCATCTTTAGCAGTGAGCGTGGGTGTTTATTTGACTGAGGGAATGATCTAGTACATAAATACAGTGTATGGAGATTATATTTATGCATAAACCAGTGAGATAGTAAAGGCAAGATGATTATAAAGGTGATCCACCCAGACAAGACCTGGAATCACAGAGGGAGGAAAGCTTTAGAGCCTGTGGTTACACTGCCTGAATCCTGCTGGGCTAGCCAGTGACCCTTTCCTTCTGTGTAAAGAGGCATTTTAAATGTCAAGGAGCTACAGGACAGGCTTATGATAGCTCTCAAGCTGAATACTAAATCAAATTACTTCAAGGACTCCAATCCTAAGGTCATATATATATAACAGTGGCCAAAATAGACTAGATCGAAAAGTTTGAGCTATTTTGTTTACCATGGCATTCATACATTCATATATATGTATGGCACTCATTTGAAAACCCCTTGTTCTATTCTTCAAGACATTTAGAGAACCTCTAACAAATTTAATCAAGTGAATTTTTTGTCTGAAATTAAAATTTGTCCTAAACATAAGCTTTTTTAATATGAAATTTTAAGAGAAAGCCAATTTATTAAACAGAGAATAGAAGGCATGGTCATATTGCCTTATAAAATAAACAAGCAAAAAACATGGAAGGGCAGAGTTTCTGAATTGCCTGCTACAAAAACCTTGTAGTTTAGGAAAGAATATAAGAGAATAAAGAGGCTCCTTTTTTTTCATAAGAAAAGTGCACAATGGGTTACATTTAAATTGTACACAAATAAGTAGTGCAAACACTTTAGTACTTTTTTTCACACATGTCCTTTATCTTGATGCTAAGATGTACTTTCTTGCAACATCACAGTTTTTATGTGCAATGCACTTGTGAAAAAAATAATAAATTTCTAAATATGATGCCCATCTCCAGCAAACTCATGAGTTTATGACCTCCTCATGAGGGAATTGACTCAAAGTTTCACAGAAGAAAAGGATGTTGGAAATCTTCTAGGCTTTTGAAGCTAATGGGTGATCTGAGAAAAGAAGAAAACTATATTACTCGTCTCTCTGATTTTAAAAAATATAATAAAGATCTTTTTAAATAAATAAATTTATTTATTTATTTATTTATTTATTTTTGGCTGTGTTGGGTCTTCATTGCTGTGCATGGTCTTTGTCTACCTGTGGTGAGCGGGGCTACTCTTCGTTGCGGTGCGCAGGCTTCTCAATGTGGTGGCTTCTCATGTTGCAGAGCAGGGACTTTAGGTGCGAGGGCTTCAGTAGTTGTGGCACGTGGGCTCAGTAGTTGTGGCGCACGAGCTTAGTTGCTCGCAGCATGTGGGATCTTCCCGGACCAGGGCTCGAACCCGTGTCCCCTGCATTGGCAGGCAGATTCTTAACCACTGTGCCACCAGGGAAGTCCCAAGTCCTTTTTTTTTAAGGCAACAAAACTGGAGACGATTGAAAACCCTGGTCTGATATTCTTCAGCTGTTCCTACTGTTGCTAATAGAGAGGGAGACAGGGCAGCGTGTACAGAACCCAGCTTCCCACCACCTGCCACATCCCACAGGGTTCATGAGGGAAACGTAGGGCAGTGGGGAGAAAATATTTTAAAAAGCAAGCAAATATTTACTATTTTATTTTATTATTTTTTAATTTAATTTTTATTTTATATTGGAGTAGAGTTGATTTACAATGTTGTGTTAGTTTCAGGTGTACAGCAAAGTGGTTCAGTTATACATATACATATATCCATTCTTTTTCAGATTCTTTTCCCATACAGGTTATTACAGAATATTGAGTATAGTTCCCTGTGCTATACAGTAGGTCCTTGTTGATTATCTATTTTATATATAGTAGTGTGTATATGTTAATCCCAAACTCCTAATTTATCACTCCTCACCCCTCTTCCCCTTTGGTTACCATAAATTTGTTTTCTATGTCTGCGAGTCTGTTTCTGTTCTGTAAATAATTTCATTTGTATCATTTTTTTTAGATTCCACATATAAGTGATATCATGTGATATTTGCCTTTCTCTGTCTGACTTACTTCACTTAGCAGGACCATCTCTAGGTCCATCCATGTGCTGCAAATGGCATTATTTCATTCTTGTTACGGCTGATTTAAAATATTTACTATTTTAAAATATTCACTATTTTTTAGGGCTTCCCTGGTGCCGCAGTGGTTGAGAGTCTGCCTGCCAATGCAGGGGACACGGGTTCGAGCCCTAGTCTGGGAGGATCCCACATGCCACGGAGCAACTAGGCCCGTGAGCCACAACTACTGAGCCTGCGCGTCTGGAGCCTGTGCTCCGCAACAAGAGAGGCCACGACAGTGAGAGGCCTGCGCACTGCGATGAAGAGTGGCCCCCACTCGCCACAACTAGAGAAAGCCCATGCACAGAAACGAAGACCTAACGCAGCCAAAAATAAATAAATAAATAATTTTTTAAAAAATTATAAAATATTCACTATTTTTAAAAGCAAGTAAAAATATTCACTTTTTTTTAAGCCTGTGGCTCTAGGCAAGGACTGCCACTCAAACACCTTTAGAGCCAAATAAGTAACAGCCAAGAGCAAAAGGGCGGGGGGACTTGACCTGTACTTGCCCCTCCAGGCTGCCCGATGCCCTGCTCAGCCCCTGCCCCTTGGGCCACATGGAATGATGTCGCCAGAATTTCTGATTTTTTAAGAGAAATGCAAATTTTCAATTCTACGTGATCACTCTCGATTTTTAATTTGGACAAAGCTATTTTGCTGGTGGCCTCACAAAATATACCTGCTGGCCAGAATCAGACCATAACCCTCAATTTTCTAACCATGCTCTGGGGGAAAACTGTCTGCTAAGGAGAGGATTGCTGTGTCACTCAGGAAAACGCAGCTGGATCTTGTTGCTGAGCCAGGCTACACTGCCTAGTTGCTCTACGTAACAAATAAGATAAATGTTTGATTTGTGTGGAATTTCAGGGCCAAAAAAATTTTAAAAGACAGAAGAAAACTCTTGGGAGTGAGTAGGAAAGCAGATTTCAGCAATATGGCTGGTGGTCTGCACCTAAGGAGAGGAAGATGGTGAGAAACTCACAGTGATTTATTCTGTGTGAGTATGTCTGGTGTGTGTATGTGGTGTGTGTATGTGGTGTGTGTCGTGTGTGTGTGTGTGTGGTGTGCAAGTGCTGCAATAACCCTCTGTTATCATGAACTTTCTGTGCAAGTCCATTTCAGCAAAGCATTGCAGTAGTTACACTAGGGAAGTAAAAGCCAGAGTTGCCTCCTCAGAAAGTTAAATAAGTTTTGAAAGAAAGTGTTATTATTAGGGACGATGAATACCAGAATGCAAATGTATACAAAAAGGGAAAATAAAGGTTTCAGTTAATTCACTTTAATGTGGAGAGTGACATGTGATCACAGGCACTTAAAGGAGGCATTATTCTTCTTTCAGACGCTGCAAATGCCAAGCTTTCCCTGCCACCTACTGGCTGTTGGATGCAATTTTTTTAAAAATTTGGGAACTTCCCTAGTGGTCCAGTGGGTAAGACTCCGCACTCCCAATGCAGGGGGCCGGGGTTCGATCCCTGGTCAGGGAACTAGACCCCGCGTGCATGCCACAACTAAGAAGTCTTCATGCCACAACTAAAAAAAGATCCCACATGCTGCAACTAAAGATTCCGCATGCTGCAATGAAAATCCCGAGTGCCGCAACTAAGACCTGGCGCAGCCTAAATAAACAAATAAATACATTTTTTAAAAAATCTGAATAAGGTAAAGTATAAAGAACACCACCACAAACATTAATATGCCAGCTTTAGCAGCAAAGTATTATCAATAAAGCTTGAAATCTCCTGTCTCCCCTTCCCTGACTGCATCTCCCTCCTCTTCAGAAATACCCATGATCTTGAATTATATTTGTATCATCCCAACACACTTCTTTATAATTTTCCTACATATATATGTATCTCTAAGTAATGCTGGTGTTTTGCATATTTTTGAGGTGCACATAAATATCATTCTGTATGGTATCTTGTATGAAATCCTCTGCAGTTTGCTTTTTAAAACTGCGTTACGTTTATGAGATTCTTCCTCGTCAACCAGTGAAGTCATTTTCACAGCTGTGCAGACTTCTATTTAATGGACATGTCATAATTTATTTGCCCATACTCCTTTTGGTGGGTCTTTAGATAGCTTCCAATTTTTTACTACGGCAAACGTTGCTTCTCTGACCATTCTAGGATATGTCGCCGTGTGTAAATGCTGAGTTCTTAGATAAAGGTATTGTCATTGTCTTGCCGTAATCCTTACACATCTTGTCTTTCTTGTCATTGCCAAATTGTTCCTCAAAACGATTCTATCCATGTATGCTCTGACCAGCAGTGTATAATGGTTCCCACTGTTCCCCATCCTCATCCACACTTGATATTGTCAGATTTCTGAATGTTTGCAGTTATGATGGGTGTGCAGTGATACATCTAGAGGGCTTCATTTCATTCCCTTGACGGACTTTTGCACTGAATATATGAATCATCTTGGGGAGAACCCTTGCTATTGAATTTTTCTATTGGCAAATACGTTTTGTTTAGGTCATCTTGAATAGGGGTTTATAATCTTCTCCAGAAAGATCTTGCATTTCTTTTATTAGACTCAAGATATTTCATATTTTTAGAACACTATAAATGTATAGTTTTGAAATGAGACTCCCTAACTCACCTTTTTTGGTATTAGGATGGGTATATTAATGTAACTCATTTTTTATATTGATTTTATGTCCAGAAATTATTTCGTTAACAGCAAAGACTTTATTTGTAGATTCTTTTGAATTTTCTATAAAGGCAATCGTATTTTCTAAGAATTTCGATTATTTTTTTTTTCTCCTCTCAAATTCTTATTCCTCTTAACAATTTTTCTGCTCCTATTACACTGTCCTGGGATGTAGCACAGCATTGAATGGGAATGGTGAAAACCACCACCTTTGTTACAGCCCTTGATCTTACCGGGAAGTACTCTTCAGTCCTCGTTTTCTGAGAGTCTGCTTTTTTTAAAAAAATCATGTATGTTAAAATTTATCTTTTTGGGACTTCCCTGGTGGCACAGTGGTTAAGAATCCGCCTGCCAATGCAGGGGACACGGGTTCGAGCCCTGGTCCAGGAAGATCCCACATGCCGCGGAGCAACTAAGCCCGTGTGCCACAACTACTGAGCCTGTGCTCTAGAGCCTGCAGCCACAACCACTGAAGCCCATGCGCTTAGAGCCCGTGCTCCGCAACAGGAGAAGCCACCGCCATGAGAAGCCCGCGCACCGCAACAAAGAGTAGCCCCCGCTCGCCACAACTAGAGAAAGCCCACGCGCAGCAACGAAGGCCCAACACAGCCAAAAATAAATAAATAAAATAAAATAAATAAATTTATTAAAAAATTTATCTTTTTGGCCCTGCACATATTGATAATTCTATTTGGTTTGTCTCTTGTATTCTGTTAATCTAGTGAATTACATTAATAGATTTTTTTTCCCCAGACTTCAACCATTCTTGCATTTGCGGGATAAACATAACTTGAATTTATTTCAGAGTGAGCTCAGCCTGTAATTTTCCTTCTTACACTCTTTTGTCTGCTTCTGTTATAGTGGTCACATAAAATGAATTGGGGCATATTCTCACTATCGGTTCTCTGCCACAAAAATTAAAGACTTAGTAGAAATATTTGTTCCTGAATTCTGAGGGGCAGTGAGAACATTTAGGTAATACTTCATTTCACTTTACAAATGTATAGTATGTGAAATTATATATTAGAGGAGCCTATGAAAGAAGAGAAAGGTCTTCCTTGTATGCCCATGAGAAAATAGAACATTGGGGAACCAGTCTGATTTGTCCAAGGATTAACACTGATTACACGAACCTGGTTTCTTATAGAAAATTGCTTCTGAGCTAGCAGTTTCTGTGAGAAGGATTTTTCTTAAAAAGCTATTAGGTTTAACATATTAGAAGTTCTGTTTCTTTACTTTCTGGGAATTCTGGAAGCACTAGATTTATGAAAGTGCTTAATTAGTCTCTATAAACCAACCAGAATGGAGCTCCTGTTTTGACACTGTCATCTAATTTCTGAATGCCTTCCAGGGATAAGAAAATATTTCATACACACGAAGAAAAGCAAAACCTTTTCTCAATTACAGCCACACAAACACCCAGAGAACTTACAGCTTCAATTTTACAGCATCAGTCACTCATCACAAGTAAACAAACAAAAAAAAACCCTCACCAGTTCAAATAAGAAGATATCCTCCTAATTAATTTGGACTCACAAATAGATTAAAAAAATAAACAAAAGCAGATTATCTCTTATCTCTCACCCAACAGAGACTAGACCCCCACCATCTCAACAGAGATCACCAAATATGTGGACCGTAAAATCAGGTTCCCAAGCACTGCCAAACACAGTTCCCAAAATTACTGCCACCAATGGGGAGCAATTTGTTGGCCACAAACACACCATAGTCCCATGTATTGGGTTGGCCAAAAAGTTCGTTCAGGTTTTCCATGAGACCGAACCCGAATGAACTTTTTGGCCAACCCAACACATAGGGTGTTCTCTCGCCACTCATCGACGCTGACTTAGCAGTCCATTACATGCCAGTCCTTGGACCCAGTAACGGAAAAAGACAGAGCCCGAGCCAGGAAAGAACTAACAGACGACCAAGAACCAGAAACAAAATCAAAAACATGGAATCAGAAGAAAAAGAAAGAGAAAGAATCAGAAAGTCAATGAAAGGAAAGTTCTGTTTCCACTTGGGATTCATTCTGGTAGCCAAGAAAAGATGTGTCTGGGGTTAAACAGCCCATGAGGCCTATTTCTTGGGCAACACAGTTTAGGCTCAGACAGGTGAGTCCACGTGGACATCCTGGTGGGGCCTCCAAATTGTCAAAGTATAATTTTTTTTAAATTAAAAGCATGACTTATCATACAAATAGAAAGTGAGCATATGTCAAAGATTTATTTAACTCCACGAGGGAGCCAGCAGAGCCTGTGAAAGACTGGTGTATAGGTACTGACTACAGATGCTGGAATACGGAGGCTGGATTGGATGCAAAACAGGCTCACGTTTGTACAGGCAATAAAACTGCAACCTTCGAGGTGACCTCTTCTACCAGACAGAAATCTCATCAGCCCTACAGGTAAGAGTCTTAGTCCTAATTGTTGCCGAGAGTGGGCTCCAGCTGCTCGCTGCACTAAAGCCAACACTCGAGAGGCAAGGTTGGTGGAAAGGAAAGTTTGCTTTTTTCAGGAGGCGGGCAACCAGGGGAGAGGGCGAACTCATGCCCAAAGGCCAACTCCCCTCCTGCCGATCAGAGGGCAAGAGCTTTGAAAGGGGAGTTTCAGGGGTGTACAGGAGGAGGGAAGGGGCTACGTGTAGAAACAGCACAGTCAACTCTGACAGTCGTCTTGAAATTGGTCCTGCACTGGTTTGATCAGCGTCATCTTGATTAAGTACAATTAATCTTCAGTTCCAGGGTCAGTTTATTCCCACTTCTTTGAGACCAGTTCTCGGAATTTTGCAAGATGGAGTAGCTTATGTCATGGCTACAGCCTGGTCATCGTGCCGTTAACTTGTTCCACCTGCTGGGGGTTTCAGTATCTACAGAACAGCTCACAGGATACAGCTCAGAATATTGTGTATAGCTCTTGAAGAGGAACTAAAGGTCCTTAAATTTACTTAATGACTAAACTACTGTTATTTTGTCATGTTTGACCACTTTCCTTTGCTTCTGCATTTTCTCACTTCTCTGATTAAACATATTCCTTTTTTTTTTTGGCCGTGTGGCATGTGGGATCCTAGTTCCCAGATCAGAGACAGAACACTGGCCCCCTGCATTAGAAGCACAGAGTCTTAACAACTGGACCACCAGGGAAGTCCCTAAACTTACTCTTTGACTAAAGTTTTTCTATAGACAAAAGACAGGCGGAGGACATAGGAGGGAAGGACCACAGGGTCCTGCTCCGTTTCACAATCAGTAGTAAATAGTAAATCAAACAAAGTTACAGTTCCTTAGAGAATTATATAGTCTTTGGTGGGCCTATTAGATCACGCTCTGTTAGGACACTGGAGGGACTTGCAGTCACTCTTTGCCTTATTTCCTTGTTTTGGATATTCTTTTTTTTCTTCTAAAATTTTTTTTTCCTTCCAGTTTTATTGACATAATTGACATACTGCACTACGTAAGTTTAAGATGTACAGCACAATGGTTTGACTTACATACGTCGTTAAATGATGACCACAATAAGTTTAGTGAACACCCATCATCTTATATAGATACAAAATAAAAGAAAAAGAAAAAAATATTTCTACCTTGTGGTGAGAACACAACTGAATGCCTATGGTGTGCTGAATACCTACCAGTGGACTGAGGGGAGGGAGTGGACCCTTGCTCTCAAGGACCGTGCAGTCCAGCAGAGAGAGACAGTCATGGTAACAACTAAGTTCACTACTGTATTATAGGTACTATGATAAAAGGTCTCCTGAGTACCAAGGAGGGTGTAGTCAGGTCTACTGGAACCAGAGGCATTTATTTCCCAGGTGCTGGGGAGGAGAGACCATTCCAGGGAGGAGGAGAGTCATCAAAGGCAAGAAGTTGTTAAAAGCCTGTCATTTGACTTGTCATAACCACTGATTATGGCCTTTAATTACATACCGTCCTGAACTGTCACTTAGCTGCTTTGCGCAATAGTGACATTTCGTGCAATAGCCACATTTCATGCAATAGCGACATTTCATGCTTGGAGCGGGTGAATGCCGGGCAGAGAAAGTATAAGACAAAAAAAAAAAAAAAGTAAGAGGCAGTGTGGGCAGTGATGGGATTTATGAAAATCAGGAAAATTGACATTTGGGACCTGGTTTCCAATCCCAGGGCAACCACCTGTTGCTGGGAGACCTTGGGTAAGTTAATAACCCCCCTCTGTGATTCCTTTGTGCAAAAGGGTCCAGAGTCCAGGTGCCCATCACCAGCACCTGGAGGTTGCAGTGTTTCTTTGGAAGCTCACAGGCAGGAAGGCAGCAGAGTCCAAAGTTCCTGCATTTTTGTCATCCTGCAGGTCGGTGGCCGGTTGGGCTGAGACAGCTGGCAGCACTGTGGAAGCACCAACAGGCCTCCAGTCCCATAATTACTCTCCAGCTATGTGTGTGGGAGAAGGGGGTGGGGTCAAAGGGGACACTGAGGTGAAGCCCTAACTGTGGGAACTTCCTAGAGGAGGGAATGGCCTTTTAGAATGAGGGACCTCCAGAGGCCAGCCTGTCAGACCTGTGTTCTAAAATTACCCCTGCGGGATTTTAATTTATGAAGGTGATCAAGTGCCAGGACAGAGGGTCAAAACCACTGAAAGAAGGATTTATTACATTTCCCAAGAGAACGGGACACCATGACATGCAGGGCAACAGGGGGAAACCCGGGTCTGATCAGGTGGCAGCAGACAAGAGGAGGGTTAGGGTTAGGGTCAGGGTTAAGCAGAGGCCACAGCCTTTACTGGGGTGTCCTTGAGAAAGGCAAGACAGGGCAGAGTATTCACTTAGGACTGGCTAGCTTGAATTATTCCAGTGGCGTGGGCTACAGGGGTGGTCTCCAGTCATCCCGTGCCTGGCCCTGGGGTGATTCAGGGCAGGGGAAATGTTCTCAGTGTGTATGAGAGCAGAGAAGGGGATGGGTAGGGTGGGCCTTGGATCTGCCAGTCTGTGCAGGAAAGACGTGCTCCAGGCCAGCTGTCCCCACCCCCAGGAATTAGCGGGCCCTGGTGCTGGGGGGAGGGTGTTCCTGGGCTGTGCTTAGTCCCCTACGATACTGTAGCGTTAATATGAACCCATCTCACAAGGATATGGTGAGACTTAGGTGGAATAGCAGACACTTCATAAAATGACAGCTGTGTGACCTGTTTCACCAGCCTGGGCTTCAATAATCCACATCACTTTCTATGTGATTGTAGTAAAATACACATAACATAAAATGTACCAACTTAACCATTTTTAAGTGTGCGGATCAGTGGTACTAAGTACATTCCCATCCCCATCCATCACCAGAACTCTTTTTATCTTGTAAATCTGAAACTTTATGCCTATTAAACAACCCCCCATGCTCCTGTCCACACCAGCCCCTGCCAACCACCATTCTACTTTCTGTCTCTATGAATCTGACTACTCTAGTGAAATTATACTGTATTTGTCTTTTTGTGACTGGTTTATTTCACTTACATAATGCTGTCAAGATTCATCCATGTTGTAGCATGTGTCAGAATTTCCTTCCTTTTTAAGGCTGAATAATATTCCATGGTATGTAGACACCACATCTTGTTTATCCATTCATCTATTGATGGACACTTGGGTTGCTTCCACCTCTTGGCTATTGTGAACAATGCTGCTATAAACACGGGTGTACAAATATCTCTTCAGGACTCTGTTGTGAATTCTTTTGGTTGTATACCCAGAAGTGGAGTTGCTGGATCTATTGGTAGTTGTATTTGTAATTGTTTGAGGAACCATCATACTGTTTTCCATAGCAGCTGCACCATTTGGCATTCCCAACAGTGCACAAGGGTTGCAATTTCTCCACATCCTTGCCAACACTTGTTGTTTTCTGTTTTTTGATAATAGCCATCCTAATGGGTATCTCGCATTTCCCTAACAATTAGTGATGGTGCCCACCTTCTCATGTGCTTATTGGATCCTTGTATATCATCTTTGGAGAAAGGTCTATACAAGTCCTTTGACCATTTTTAAATCAGGTGGTTTCAGACTAAGACATTTTTTAAAAATATTTATTTATTTATTTGGCTGCACCGAGTCTTAGTTGCTGCCCATGGGGTCATCGTTGTGGCATGCGGGATCTTTAGTTGCGGCATGTGGGATCTAGTTCCCTGTCCAGGGATGGAACCCAGGCCCCCTGCATTGGGAGCGCAGAGTCTTAACCACTGGACCACCAGCGAAGTCCCTTTTTTAAAAAAAAATTATATGGTCACTCCTTGGTATATTTTTTAAAGATTTTTTTTTTTGATGTGGACAATTTTTAAAGTCTTTTATTGAATTTGTTACAATATTGCTTCTGTTTTCACATTCTTTGGCTGCGAGGCATGTGAGATCTTAGCTCCCCGACTAGAGATTGAACCCACACCCCCTGCACTGGAAGGTGAAGTCTTAACCACTGGACCACCAGGGACGTCCCTGAGATATTTTAATTAATAAGCTGAAACATGAAATCTGGTAGGTAAAATTTTGTACTTGTATGTGTGAATGGAAGGAAGATTTTTTTTTTTAATGTTACCTAAGAAGAACAGAGCATGATGGAAGACACAGGCTCAGAAAGTAGAATTGCTAAATATAGGACACATTTCACATAAGACTTCAGAGACTGACACTAGAATCCAGTTTCCTGAGTCTTGATCTAGCACAATGGCCGCTAAACTCGTTCTCAAACCAGTGTTTTCTCATGACGATGCTCTTTCTTTCAGTCATGGTCTGACACACACACAGACTAGTCCATGCTTATGTAAAATTTCCGCATTTTCTAAGAATTTACTTTCATTTATTTTATTTTGGCTGCCCCGCATGGCATGTGAGATCTTATTTCCCCGACCAGGGATTGAACCCGAGCCCCCTGCAGTGGAAGCATGGAGTCTTAACCACTGGACTGTCAGGGAAGTCCTCATTTATTTTATTTTTAAGCAACCACAAACCACTTTTCTTTGGGAATAATGATTATAGAGAAGGAGTTGTGGTACAAAAATGTCTTTTTCTCTGCAAATGAATGAAATTCTTATGGGATATGCAAGAAATTATTTACAGTGATCTCGGGGAGTGTAGAGAGTATGTCAAAAGGTATCATTTGAATTTTGTACCACCTGCACATACTATTTATTCAAAAGATTTTAAATTTTCTTTTCAATTAAGATAAAAAAACAGAGACCAATATTTAAGCAACTTACAACTTAAAACAAAATTTTAAGGTAGTGTAGATGTTAAAATCTGACTTTGTCATCCATATACCTTGTGTTTTAGCCTCTAACGCATATTTATTGGTGAATGAAGATCATTGACATTTTCTAGAAATAATCTAAAAACGTTGACTAAATCTGGGGACATGGAAGATAGGGAAGGGCTATTCTTTGTCCCAGGTTTTGTGAGTGTTCATTTGATTAGGAATGAGGCAAACTCACTCTTCTTTCATAGCTGTCAACCTGTTCTCCAGAGACATTACAAGCAAGTTCAACGGCCTACAACTTGCAGTGCAGACCTTGGGAGACCTCCCTGAGGAAACAGTATAGAAGAAAAAGTCCAGTTCTGTGTCCTCAGATGCATGATTCATTTGCTAGCAGTTTTTAGCTGAAAGGGCCTCGACAGAAGCTTTGGTAGAAAATTACACCAAGAAATAATGAGTGTTTGGAGATGGGGTTCAGAGATGTTACTTAATTTTGCTCAAATACTCATAAGCTTCCCACAGGTCCTGAAATTTGTGCAAATAAGTATGTGAGGTCATCTCCAATGTGCTTCTAATATTTAAAATACTTCCTCATGGGAGGCTGGAATTCAGCATGTTCAAAATGTGTAACCATTTCGTTTTCTTAAGAATCTGGAACCCTAGTCAGGCCCTGATTTTTCAAATTGTTCACTTTTGTAAAGAATATAGTAACTTGTTTAGTAGGCCTTGTTTTCTTCACCATGTTCTTCTATTATCTAGAGTTAGGACTAATTTTTTACTTCTTAGGGAGGCAGTGTAACATGATGATTGAGCGTGCAGGTTTTGGGGTCAGGCTGCCAGAGTTCAAATCCTACGTCAGTGGTCCCAGCTACAACAGGAGGATAATAATAGTACCTCTCTGACTCATTGAGGTGTCCTGAGGATCAAATGGCATGAACTGTTTGGCAAGGTTTTAATGTACATTAACCACTAGTAAATCAGCTATTTGTTGTTATTTTTCTCCTTTTGTTTTTGGAACCTCGGGTGTACAACATTAATCAGAATGCTTGGTTCACAACCCACTATCTTTATTGGCCTGTGTATGGTACTGTTTTCTTCATTTTATTTAATTTGTGTTAATTTTTGTATATTAACTTGATTTAATACGGTAGCAGACACACACTAACCCACTCAGTCTTAGAACTAGAATATAGCTAATAACTTGCATCTAGTTAAAGGCTCTTATCTTGTCCTATTCTTTAGCCTTCTCCCCTCCCAGAGATAACCACAATCTTGAAGCAATATTGTAACAAATTCAATAAAGACTTTTAAAAAAATACATTAAAAAAATACGATTTGCACATTATTTTGCTACAATGATTTATCCATGTTATTTCATGAGCTCTAAATCATTTATTTTCAATGCTGTATAATGGTCTATCATGTGACTAAACCACAATTTATCTATTCTATCAATGGGAATTGGGACTGTTTCCCTTTTTCTTTTTTTCTTTGACACTGTTTCTATGTACATGTCTCTGGTGCATTTGTGCAAGAATTTCTCTTGTGCATATAAATATAATGGATGTGCTAATTTATATACACCTGAATATCAAACTTTACAAGATAATACCAAAGTGTTTCCCAAAATGGGTGTACCAATTTACATTCTCACTAGCAATATATAAAATATCACATTGGTCTATATTGTCTCCAACACTTGGTATTGCCAGACTTCTTCATTTTTAATCATCAAATGGGTATGAAATTATATCATGGTTTCTGTTTCCATTTCTCTAATTATTGATGGCATTGAACATTTCCTTATATGTTTGTTAGCTAAATGTGTTTCCACTTCTGTGAAATTCCTGTTCATAACTTTAGCAGGCAGCCAAACTGGCCTTTAATTGTTGTTGATCAGTCTTCTAAAGTTTGTCCATTGTGTTGATTTTTTCATAGAACCAACTTTTGGCTTCTTTGATTTTCTTTATTGTTTTTCTATTCTCTCATTAATTTCCTCTTTAATGTTTATTATTTTCTTCTTTCTGCATGCTTTAGGTTCATTTTGCTCTTTTGTTTTCCCAGTGTCTTAAAGTTAGGTTACTGATTTGAGCTCTTTCTTCTTTTTTAAAGTACAGACTATATTTCCCTCTAAGCACTGTTTTAACTGCATCCCATAAGTTTTGGTATTTTGTGTGTTCATTTTTATCTATCTCAAAGTATTCTCTAATTTCTCTGGTGATTTCTCCTTTGATCCATTGGTTGTTTAAGAGTGTCTCATACTTTTCACATTCTTGTGAGTTTATCAAATTTATTTCCATTATTGATTTCTGATTTAATTCCACTGTGACCAGAGAATACACACTGTACAATTTCAATACTTTAAAACTTCTTTAGACTTTTTAAAGGCCCAGCATATGATCTATCCTGGAAATGGTCTATGTGATTTTAAAAGAATATGTATTCTACTGTAGTTGGGTACAGTGTTTTATAGATGTCTTCTAGGTCTAGTTAGTTTATATTGTTGTTAAAGTCTTCCATACTCTTGTTGATCTTTCTACTTAGTTCTATTAATTATTGAAGGTAGGATATTAAAGTCTTCAATTATTAGCATTGAATTGATATTTCTCCTTAATTTCTATTACTTTTAACTTCATGTATTTTGGGGCTCTGTTGTTAGATGCATATATGTTTATAATGGTTATATCTTCCTGATGGATTGACCCTTTTATCATTACGAAGTATTCCTCTATATTCAGTAATTTTTTTTTTTCTTTTGAAGTCTATTTTGTCTGATGTCAGCAATGCCACTTCAGCTGTTTTGGTTACTCTTTGCCTGGTATGTCATTTCTATCCTTTTATTTTCAACCTTTTTTATATTTAATGTAAAGTGTGTCTCCTATAGACAACATATAGCTGGAGCTTATTTTTCTTATCCACTCTGACAGTCTCTGCCTTTTGATTGGATCGTTTAATCCATTCACATTAAATGCTATTATTGATATAGTTGGATTTGTGTCTAGCATTTTGCTTTTTTTTCTACATGTCTCATGTCTTATTTCTCTCTTGTCTCCTTCTGGGGCTCCCACCATGCATATGCTGTTCTATTAATTGTTGTTTCAAAGGTCTCTTAGGCCCTGTTCACTTTTCTTTAATCATTTTTCTTTCTCTTCTTCAGATTTGATCATTTCAATTGTCCTAGCTTCATGTTTGCTGAATCTTTCTTTTGCCTGCTTAAATCTGCCTTTGAACCCCTCTAGTGAATTTTTCATTTCTCTTATTGTACTTTTCAGCTACAGAGTTTATTTCTGGTTTCTTTAAAGGTTTTCTACCTATTGATATTTCCATTTTGCTCATACATAGTTTTCTTGACTTTCTCCATATCTTCCTTTCTAGTTCTTGAGGATCTTTAAGACAGTTGTAAAGTCTTTGTCTAGTAGGTTTTCTTTCTTGTCTTTCTCAGGGACAGTTCCGTAGGTTTACTTTTTCCTTTGATTGGGTCATACTTGCCTATTTTTTGGAATGCTTTATGATTTTTTTGTTGAAAACTGGACGTTTGGATCTAATGATGTGGTAACCAGATTCTACCTCTTCCTCAGGGTTTACTGGTTTTTTCTGGGTTTGGGGTTTTTCTGGTTTTGTTTTTTGGTTTGTTTGTTTGTTATATTTTTATTGTTTTAGGCTGTCTCCTAAGGATCTGCCAAGGATCAACATGAAGTGTAAACTTAAGATCATCTCAGGCCTTTCCTGAGCCTGAGCCTTTCCCTGGGTATGCATGGTGACTTTCTGCTTTCCTTGTATGTGCAGTTGCTTTTGAGTGCCCTAGTCTTTAATGGCTGGTTCCGAAAATGGGAGGAAAAAATGAAGTGGGAAGGAGAAGGCGCCAGTTCTTTAAATCCTTTGAAGTCACTCTAGCCAGAGGCGGAGCAGCTTGCAGTAGTGAGGGGCATGCGCCGATGGCTGCCCACCTCTGTGTCTGTACCTTTGTGATCAGAAGGAGCAATCAGCAAACAGAACACAGACTTCTGATATTGGAGGAAAGGACCTGATTGCCCACCATGGCTCTCCCAAGCTGTGTGCAAGGTCTCCTGCAACTCCTCCACTGCCTGCACGGGCTGGAGGTGTGAGATGGGTAGTTGTCACTACGCTAAGAGCTGAAATTGACCAAAATTAACCACTGTTTACCATCCAAGCCTTCGCCTGGAAGTTACAAGCCTTTCATAGATTCCAGAGTTCCAACTACTTATATCAGATAGACTCTGCCAGTACTATTGTTGCTTTGGTTGGGAGAAAGATTCTTGGTGCTTCCTACTCTACCATCTTCCCAGAAACCTCTTTCTTCACTTTCATTTTTGAAAGATAGTTTTGTAACGTTACGTAGTTACATAATTACATTCTTGGTTAACAGGTTTTTTCTTCAGCACTTTGTCATCCCACTGCCTCCTGGCCTTTATTTTTTCTAATGAGAATTTAGCTGTTAAATGTATTGGTGTTCCTTTGTATATAAAGTCACTTTTCTCTTCCTGCTTTCTAATTTTTCTCTTTATCTTTGCTTTTGATCCTTTTTACTATGATGTGTGTGGGTGTGGATCTCTGTGTTTATCCTATTTGGTATTTGTTGAGCTTCCTGTGTGTAGATTAGTGTTTTTCCTCAAATTTGGGAAGTTTTCAGCCATTATTTCTTCAAATATTTTTTTCTGTTCCTCTCTCTGTCTCTTTCTCTCCCTCCCTTCCCCACTCCTTCCCTCCCTCCTCAGCTTCTCTCTCTCCTCTTCTTCTTCTTCTGGGACTCCCATTATGCATATATTGGTGTGTCTAATGGTATACTATGTTTCTCCAATGCTTTATTCATTTTTCTTCATTCTTTTTTCTCATTATTCAGCTTGCATGATCTCTACTTACCTTCAAGTTCACTGAGTTTCTTCTGCCAGTTCAAACCACTATCAAGTTTCTCTAGTGAATTTTTCATTTTAGTTATTGTACTTTACAATTCCAGAATATCCATTTGGTTCCTTTTTATTTGTATCTCCTTATCGATATTTTCTTTTCGATGAGATATTGTCATTATATCTTCCGTTACTTCTTTAAGCATGGCTTCTATTGGTTCCTTGAACAGATTTGCAATGGCTGTTTTGAAGTGTTTGTTAATTCTGACGTCTGGGCTCTCTCACAGACAGTTTCTATTGCCTACTCTGCCTCCTGTGTATGAGTTATGTTTCCCGGTTTCTTTGCATGTCTCATAACATTTTGTTAAAAACTGGGCATTTTATATATTGTGGGATTTGTGAACACTGATTCCAGTTACTCTCCACCCCCACCTCCGGCTTGCTGTGATTGTTTTCTTTTTTATTTAATTACTTGGCTGGACTAATTTAGTGAGGTTTATTTTCCCTTCAGTGTGATGTCTCTGGTTTCATTCCTTAGAAGGTGCAGCCTTGGGCATGCACACAGTCACTTGGGGTGACAGGTTTTAACAGATCTTTCTTTCTTTTCTTACCTGCCTCTTTCCCTGGTTCTCTCTGGTAAGTTAGCTTGTTCTCTCTTGTACCATTAACTTGTTGCTCTTGTGGAGCTACCAGCCTCCTCTTAATTGCTAACCACCGGGTTTTCCATTGTTCTTGAGAGCGCCTTAGGCGTGAACTTCCCCTACACACTTGCAAATAAAATAATTTCCTTTGGGGAGAGCTTCAGAGTTCTCTGTCCTTATAGCCTGCCGCACCCCCGAGAAAAAAACCTCAGACACCTTCTGGAGCTGGCAGTGGGGCCCACGGCCTGCTTCTCTAGCACTGATATGCCTGCATTATGAGCAGAGCTCAGTTTGTACTGTAGCCTCTGGTCCCCTTGACTTGCCTCTGCGGGCATGGAAACTTCACCCTTTGAGCATATTAGGGAGAAGGTGATCAGGGTCCCAGTATTCTTGGCCTGCTGCACCTGAGGTAGAGCCTCCATCCTATAGTGGGAGCTGAGTGGAGGAAGGGAGTCCTGACCTCTTGGCTGCACTTGCCTGGAGTTTAGCCTCTGCAACACAAAGGTGGGGGGCCTGAGAAATATTGGCAGCCTCCCCTCCCTGGGAGATACATACTATAGCCCATGATTGGGAACTGGGAGGAGAAGAAACATATATGCCACACAGTCTTAACTTTCTTATGAGATTTAGATGTTCCTGAATGTTCATCTGCTGTATGCCCTTAGGACAACATGAACAGATTTTAAATGTTTTTCTTTTTTTTTTCCCACCACTTACGGTAGTTACGGTGTGGAGGAGTTCAGAGCTTCTCATGCAGCCATTCCAGAAGTTGTTTACCTACTTATTGTTAATACTGTACAGTTTGTCTCACCAGTTTAAAACAATGAAAGTTTATTCATATCCCTTATGACGTTTAAAAAATGAAACTTTTATAATCTCTAAACCCAAACTATGAATTTAGAAATGAATAAAAATTCTGAAGATTTTGAGAGTTAAAAAAAATATGTATCATTCAGAAAAAAATCTCAGTAAAACCACATCCAAGGTAAAAAAAAAAATGTATCCAGACATGGAATTGTAAGAGAATATTACTTCAAGCAAACTATTGTTATTTTAAGGCCAAACATATAATTGCTTTTTTGCTTGCGTGTAAATCACTGTTTGCTTGGATATTTTTCTTTCACATCAAGGACTGTATTTTAATACACAACTATATAAAACCATAATGTCCAGCAACACCGGTTACCATCAGCCAAGAGCAATGTTCTTCACTCACTGCTTATCCAATTCACAGGGTCCCCAATATCAGGAAGAGTAATAACCAAACAAGCAAATCTGTTCTCTTTTTCCTTTAAATGCTATTCATAGTTGGCTATCTTTTTAAAATTCTGGAACACAGCTGGAGTTTTCTTTTATAGATCACATGGACTTTTAGATATATTATGTCACTTATGACTGATTTTATAAAAGCCATAGGTTGTGGGTATGTGTATGTGTGCATAATTTTTTAAATAACTAAAGATGATCAGAGAATATTACTTCAATCTAAAAAAAAAAAACCCATATCAAGTGAAACTTTCAACTGCCTTCACCATTATGGTTATACTTCTAAGAAAGGGATTACACAAATTACAGTTAAAAGAAAAAATCTCCTCATGTATTTGAATTTCCAAGCAAAAATTTCTGCTAATAACTTTAGACACCAATGTTTCTTTACTGTAATGACAGAATTATTTTTAGTACACATAACAGGTACACAACTAATAAACATTTAGATTATTTTACAAAATTTTGAAACTTCTTTAATTTGGAATTTGATAGTTCAAACTATGCAGTAGTTTAAAGCAAAGTTTATAGTTGCATTATAAACAAGTATTTTAAAAAGTGGCAACAAATTCTACTGTATTCCAGAAACCCATTTTAAAGAATCTGAACAGAATTGCTTAAATGTAAATGGCATACAGAGGACAGATGTCCAGTTGTCAGGAGTATTTCACAAAGGGATTCTGCAGGGTTTGGAGGTTAGGCAAGTGTTCAGTGATTTCTAGGTCCATTCTAATTCTAAAATTCTACAGTTTTCCTAGCAGTTCTATTAAGAAACATTTATTTCTTCTGATATTGCCAAATTATATCATTCATAGATGGAAACTTTAGGATGTCACTATCGGTGCTTAAAATAAATGTCATCTTTCATACTATGGTGAAACTCACAAGGGTCTCCTCCCCACTTGTTCCAGACTGAGACCTTGTCCCTGATGTTTCAGACTAAGTTTCACTATGATTGAAGAGGACCTATTTTAGCCTAAATGTTCTCCTTCTCTTGGCAATGTCGTAAATGATACAATAGACAAAGTGAATTTTAACAAAATGAATTTTTAAAACATTTCAACAAATGTTCCTTTCAAATTCAGAAATAAGCGCCTGTACCTCAAACTCCCTATGTTAAACATAATAAATGACTTAAATGCAAACAGTTGGTATACATGCTGCTTGCTCAGTTCTCTCCAAATAGGGATTTATGTCTCATGAAAAAAAAGTAGCTTCAGGTTAAATCATAATGCTAAGACACTAAGTAATTATGATGATCACTTTTACAATTCAGTGTTGGATTCTTGGTTCTGAGGACATGGACACACACACACACACAGATTTTTTTTACGTAGATGACAATTTAGATTTAAGATATATACTTTGCAAAATATTTACCCACATATTCTCCAGGAATCGCTAGAGATGAAATGTAACAACAAACTACTTACAGATTTTGTGGCTTCTAAAATCAGTGATGAGACTCATGAATAACTAGAAAAAAATCCTGATTCCTTAGAGTTAGTTCTAAGTGTTATCAGATGATATAATTTCAAGTAATCATAATTTTCTATTTTTGAAATACTGGTTCATAAAAAGTCGAATCTCCATGAATCAAAGTACTGGCATGGCAGTGAATTACACTGAAAATCAGGTCTTCAAAAGACACTCTTGGACATCACCGCTGTGTATCTTTAATACAGCCTTCAAAGGTCTGTGCAGCACTTTGAAATATGAAATAATTACAGTTGGAGGAGTTACTCTAAATCTCAGTAGGTAATTCCTACAGCAGTACTTGTTTACTCAGAATGGTTTTCATTTCAAATATATGTAAACTTTCTCACAAAGTCAGAACACAACTCACAGTTTGAACAGAAACCTCAGTATTTGAGTCTCGGCATTAAGTAAAATAAACATTACCTATTAGGATGCTTTTGAATGCAAATCACTCCTTAAGGTAAATGGGATGTAATTTCTAACTTGTGGTAAAAGTGAAGAAATCGTTTTTTATGTGAAGCCTTGACCAAAATCAATTAGTCAAGTGCAAGATTTCCACCTTATGGAACAAGTCAAACTCTACCCACACAACACATCTGGCAGAGATCTGGATGCAGGTATACCTACAGTTGGGGACTGGATGTCCCTTAGCTCGGGGCAGTGATAGAAATAGGCAAGCCATGGATCAGCCCCCATTGGTCACTGGTCATTACCTCACTGATAACAATGCCTACTTTGCTTACTGGAGAGTGTATCTTCCAGTGGAGACACACTTCTAATTCTATAATGCAAGACAGCGGGGGGAAAAGAAGGGTCCACTTTTTAAAAATCCATTCTTTAAAGTCTTTTAACCATTTTGATTAGGTATGGAATGACTCATTTTCTGCTCTAAAGACAACCAACCTTTTTAAAGTATTGACTTGCCAATTTATCTTTGATAAGTGATTAAGAAAGATAAATGAATCTGCTGACTTTACAAATAAGAATATGTGAATAAGAATATATATATATATATATATATATATATATATTCTGAGAAGTTATTGCCCCATGCTTCTGATTTAAAATGTGACTAAGTTCTCTCAATAAACTGTTCATTTAAAATTTTAAACTTTAAACTTAAATCATCCTTACTGCACTGTTATCATTCTCTTTACTTTTTATTTTCATATCATTTCTATAAATACTCAAATTAAGAAACAAAAATCCCCAATCTTGAAACCAACTTACAATGAAGCTAGTTTATAACTTTTAAAATATTTTGTTAAAATGTAAAAACCCTGAAATTACAAACAAAACATTTACAATTTTACAGTATATATCTAATTTATTCTTTTAAAAAAATATTCTGAATTGTTTTTATACAAGTGACCAAGTGTAATTTTTTTCAAATGAAACTCCTCTACAGGCTAGAAGAGGGTAGGTGGTATTGCCCCATTGAACACCAACACAGATTTCACTCTTCATGCCGGAACTTCAACTATTTCAAAATAGTCATTTGGTAGAATCACATAACCCCGCTCGGAGACGTCGTCTTTCTCCTTCTGGAAGTGCACGACCTCCTTCAGCTTCTCCAGCTGCCGCTCCTGTCTTCTGCACCGCTGCTGTGCGGTCTTGAGCTTCTTTCTGAGCTTCTCTACTTGCTGTTCAAGCTGGTGAATCCTCTTCCTCTGGTGCATGGTGTCCTCCACAGTGTAGTTGTGGTCACAGAACACGGAGAGGTTATCAGGGGTCTGAAGAGGAGGCATGAGTAACCCGATAGCAGCATCGACCTGGGAAACGGGGGGTGTTGAAGGAGGTCGGGGAAGCTGTTCTTGGGGCTCCGGAAGATCTTCCTTCTAAAACAAAGATGCAGAGCACATTTCAGTTTCATGACGAAACAGTTCACAAGAACTCGTCTGTGGAATTTAAGAATACTAGACTCATTTCTGTCTCCTCGGTATAGAAACATTCTAAAATGAGAAAACAGTTCAAGTTTTAATTGTACTTTTCTTTCTGAAGTAGAAATGGGGTGCAAGAAACACAGAATGATTATTAAGATTTAATTAAATACTAAGCACTTAAAACTGAGGGGAAAAATACTTTGAACTATCACTGACAAAGAAAAATCAAAACTTATCAACATGTAAGTAGGACTACAGAGTGATCTCAAAGTAAGTTATGAAGCTAGATTGAGTTTCTTAGCGTGAGGATATTTAACTTTAATAAACTGCACTTTGTATTTTTAAAAAGTATTTCACTGTGAACAGTGGTTATTTACAAGTGATGGGTTCCAGGCAACATTTATTTTCTTAACACTACTCTGGATTTTCTACAGTGAACACATTAATTTTATAAACAGAAAACCACCCAATATTTTAAAACACTTATTACCTTGTCATGTGGTTCAGTACAAAGGAATATTGTGGGGACAGCGTCCTCTTTCAGTAACTTGTTGTTGCACTCTCTCTTAAAGCAGTCCGGAGTAAAGTGTTCTGAGCAAATGCTGCTGTACTTGGTGGGCTTAAAGTTTTTCCTTCTGACAGCTGCCTCCCATTTTTTACAAAGACTGGGTCGAGTAAGAGGAAACCTAAGAAGATGACATAATTCAGTTTTCCAACCTTACTCAAAAAAAAGGCACACCCAGATTTTCCCGCTTAGAAAAGAATTAGCTTACATCGGTGTTAACACACCAAGGAGGAATTTGATTGAAACACCAGCCCTGGGCTTCCCTGGTGGCGCAGTGGTTGAGAATCTGCCTGCCAATGCAGGGGACACGGGTTCGAGCCCTGGTCCGGGAAGATCCCACATGCCACGGAGCAACTGGGCCCGTGAGCCACAATTACTGAGCCTGCGCGTCTGGAGCCTGTGCTCCGCAACAAGAGAGGCCGCGATGGTGAGAGGCCCGTGCACCGCGATGAAGAGTGGTCCCCACTTGCCGCAACTAGAGAAAGCCCTCGCACAGAAACGAAGACTCAACACAGTCATAAATAAATAAATAAATAAATAAAAGAACGTGAATTTCTTTAAAAAAAAAAAACAAAAAAAACACCAGCCCTGCGAATCTTTTTTTTTTTTTTTTTTGACAGTGTTTAGTTGTGTCCTTACTACCTTAGTTTGTTGAGAATGTACTTGTTTTGACATAGAAAACAGACTTGTGGTTGCCAAGGGTGGGAGACGGGGAGGTATGGAGTGGGAGTTTGGGATTAGCAGATACAAACTATTACATATAGAGAATGGATAAACAACAAGGTCCTACTGTATAGCACAGGGAACTATATTCAATATCCTGAGATAAATCATAATGGAAAAGAATACGAAAAAGAATGTATACATATGCATAACTGAATCACTTTGCTGTACAGCAGAAACTAACACAACATTGTAAATCAACTAGACTTGAATCAAGTAAATTTTTTTAAAATGTACTTCTTTTAAAATCCTATAACTAAAGTGACCACCACTAATGTGGAATATAAGTCACCCCTCCCAGCATGGTATCTTTGTTCTTCTTAAAAAGCAATATTTCTTACAGGAATCTGATTGATCACACAGCAGTTATAAGAATGTCAGATACAATGACATACACAATCTAAACAGGACAGGCTGATTAAGAATTTACATAATATAAAAATATTCTTATTAAAAGGTAGCCATGTGGATAGATGCACGCAGGTGGCAGAGTTAAGTGACAGGAGGCTGGGGTCGAGGCCCATGTGCAGCGATATTGTAAATAACCTTCACTAACAGATACAGGGATTCCACACACATCTAAATACACAAGGGTAAATCGTATAGGTCCACTATCTGTTTATCGCAGTTTTTAATGCTTAACTTTTTTTTTTTTTAATTTTTTATTTATTATTTTTTTTATTTTTGGCTGTGTTGGGTCCTCGTTTCTGCACGAGGGCTTTCTCCAGTTGCGGCGAGTAGGGGCTACTCTTCATCGCGGTGCGCGGGCCTCTCACTATCGCGGCCTCTCTTGTTGCGGAGCAGAGGCTCCAGACGCTCAGGCTCAGCAGTTGTGGCTCACGGGCCCAGTTGCTCCGCGGCATGTGGGATCCTCCCAGACCAGGGCTCGAACCCGTGTCCCCTGCATTGGCAGGCAGACTCCCAACCACTGCGCCACCAGGGAGGCCCCTGCTTAACTTTTATACTGAAGACACTAAAAGTTTCAGGTAAAAATACATGCTATAGAGTGAATTTGTATTAATTATTTTTTCACCAGTGATTTTCTGTGTATTGCAAAACAAAATTACACATTTATAACTATGTACTGAGAAAAAGAAGCTTTTGGTTCTCTTAGAATCAGTCTGACAAATATGAATTAATCAAATTAGTCAAATCATAGTGAGAAAGAAATAAAGAAAAGTATTCATTTCGAATTACCTCTTAATCAACTGAAATATGTCCATTAGGCCCAGATAAAGAGAGCTAGGAAGGGCTTAAACTTATTGTGATTTTATTCTTCCAGGTCAAGGATTTAATGAGCTGGGGGGATTGGAAAGAAGCCAAAAAAGGGTGTTTTGAATCTGTGTTCCACAGTTCCTCTTCCAAGTGAGGTACGCCTGAGCCTGACTCTGCTGTGGTCAGGAAGCTCTAACCCACCGTCGGGGCAGTCCCTTTTCTTTGCCCAGCATAGCTGTTCCCACTGCCATCAGGGAGAAAGCGAGAAAAGGACTCCTAGAAGGTTCCTGCTGGGAGTGCCTCTAGAAGTACAAACATGGTACAATCACTGGTAAAACTCAGCACTCAGGGCCTCCAGACTCAAGGACTACAATGCAGGTTCTTTCGGAGGTCAAGATCTTTCCCATTTACTTCCCAAAACTGTTCTTTTAGATAAGGGCTGAGAGGCAGGTTAGCCCTTCTTTCGATTAAATCGACTATTTAACAGCCAGCAGAAACTCAGTACTTCTGATGTGTGAATGTCATCCTTAACGAGTCTGCAGTGCCAATGAAGGGTCTTCCCTATGTTTAGATTCCCTCTGCCATATCATTAGAAATGGGGAGGTGGGAACTGAATGCCTTTGATCACATCACCATCTCCAGACCTACTCCTTCACTTTGGAAGTCCTGGAGGTCAATTCATCAGCTTTCAGAAATTCTAATAAATCAAGAGGTAATATTAGGACATACTGAACCGAATCCTGGAAGTGTTAAAGTGTTCTATCCCCTTCTCGGAAGGGGAAACATGAACACTCTCAAGATCTCTTTAAAGGGACTTGCCTGTTGGCGCAGTGGATAAGAAGAATCCGCCTGCCAATGAGGGGGACACGGGTTCGAGCCCTGGTCCAGGAAGATTCCACATGGCGCGGAGCAACAAAGCCCGTGAGCCACAGCTACTGAGCCCCTGCGCCAGGCTCCGCAACAAGAGAAGCCACCGCAATGAGAAGTCCACGCACGGCAACGAAGAGCAGCCCCCGCTCGCCGCAACTACAGAAAGCCCGTGCGCAGCAACAAAGACCCAACGCGGCCAAAAATAAAAAAAAAATTTTTTTTATTAAAATCTTAAAAAAAAAGATCTATGTTCTAGACACTCTTATTTCTGTTCCTCTCATATTCTATCAAACCTATAAACGCACCCACATTGGGCTTCCCTGGTGGTGCAGTGGTTGAGAATCTGCCTGCTAATGCAGGGGACACGGGTTCGAGCCCTGGTCTGGGAAGATCCCACATGCTGCGGAGCAACTAGGCCCGTGAGCCACAACTACTGAGCCTGCGCGTCTGGAGCCTGTGCTCCGCAACAAGAGAGGCCGCGATAGTGAGAGGCCCGTGCACCGCGATGAAGAGTGGCCCCCGCTTGCCACAACTAGAGAAAGCCCTCGCACAGAAACGAAGACCCAACACAGCCAAAAATTTAAAAAAAAAAAAGAAAAAAATGCACCCACATTCCCTGTTAAAGGTCCCCACCCCGAAACTGAATATTTGCTTTTGTTTTTGTAATTACTTAGCTATAAATAATTTGTATGATTTACCACTAACTCATTTCTTTAGCTATTATCTATCCACTTACAGTCGTAAGTTACGGCCACATTTTCTTAACGTAGTAAAACTTGTGAACACTGAATGTGGCTGAATGAAAATGGCACCGTGCAGACACCAGACGATCACTATCATTCCGTTCTGCGGTTTTCTTCTCAAGAGAAGACCGGCCCTCCTAGGACTCCGGCCGCGGCACCTCCCGGATGAAGCAGCCCCGAGGGCGGTGGGCCGCGTTCCCTCCGAGGCTGCTCTTCCCCACGCACGATACCCTGCTACTGCCCACGCTGCCGCTGTGCGCGAAACACAGCTTTTCATCTTGGCTGTACCTGAACCTTTCTGGGAAACTCACTGGTCCTTGAATGTGGGGTCCTAGAAACTGGGTCCAAAACATCCTCCCGGTCGCCTGGCCAAGTCAGTCCTAACGGCTGCGACGCTGGACCGCCCCACGCCCCCTCCAGCAGGGAGGGAAACGCGGGCCTTCTCCGTCTCTGCTGCTGCTTCAGCCTCCCCTCTAAAGACTCATTACCATCTGCCTACTCCGTGACCCGCCTGATGAAACCCAGCTGCCTCCGGGTCTGGAGACCTCACGACCCGCCGGGGCTCCAGGCATCGCCCATGGGCCCCGAACCTACCACCCCGAGCGGCGCGCGAACCTAAGCGCGAGGACAGGCCGCCGCGGCGACGCGCGCCGAGAACGCGCCACCCGGGGCGGGGCGCCGGCGGCTACTCCGGGGACGAGCCCACCGCTCCAGGCCCGGAGCACCCGACGGCGCCCCGCCCCTAGCTCCGCCCCTCGCCCCGCCCCTCTCACAAGTCTCGCGCGGACACTCGCCTGGCTCCGCCCCCGAGCGCGCGCCCCCGGCCCCACTAGGGGCCGGGCCCACGAGGCGCGCAGAGTACTTACTTGTGGAAAGAAACGGGCTTATCCTTGTCGTATCGGTTCTTGCAGCCGTAGGCGGAACAGGACTGCACCATCCTTCCGGTCCTCAGTTACTTAACTTCTGCCGCCCCAGCAGGCAGTTGAGGCTGCTATCAATGTCGCCGCGCTCGGCTTTGACACCCTCGCTGCTTCTGTAGCTTTGGTCAGCAGTTAGAGTGATGAGAGCCTCATTCGGAGTGACTCATGTGCTCGTTTTGTTGTTTGCATTAGCAGAAGGACCACAGCCATCGCCCGTCTCCCATCTCCAAAATGGCGGAGGCAGCTTCAACCTCACCTCTCGCGAGGAGTTCGTCCTACTGTTTCTGATTAGCCCTGAGGTCAGAGGTAACGTTCCCTGGTACGTAGGCCATTGGCTGAGGCCCGGCGTGTCGCGCGGCGGGCTCGGCGTTGCGCAAGTGGGCGGGCCTTCCGAGCTTCCGGAAGGAAGAAGGAACTGCCTGGGGGAAGGGGGGAGGGGAAGGGGGGAGGGGAGGGGGGAGGGGGGAGGGGAGGGCGTGGGGGCGGGAGCCCTGGGCTGGTTCCGCCCCCACGGTGCTTCCCTGGGTTACTTATCCCGGACGGTGTAGGGTGGAGAGCTAGACGGTCTGTTGGGTCCGCTGGGCTAAAGCAGGGCAGGTGTAAACCTGAGGCCGTTGGGCAGTTGCGCTCGTTTCTCTGAAAGCGCGGCCACAGATGGCGTGATTCCTAGAACTAGGTGGACTCCTCCTCTCCCAGCCCGCTGGCCTCCATCGCCTTACCTGCCTCTTCAGGTATCGCGAGGCTCTGAGGAGCCCAGGCCCCGGCGCCTAGCAGCGAAGGCGGACGCCCGCACGCAGCCGGCGGGCCGAGGCTGTTGGCTGCTGTAGCGATCTCAGTTATCCGTCCCCAGGTGCTGCGTCGGGAATCGCCAACAGCTGACGCGCCTTTCAGTCGGAGGGATGTTTTGCCTCTGCCGTGGGTGCCGGTAATGTCGTGGCTCGTGATGAAGTGAGCAAGACTAGTATAGCCCCCGTCTTCATAGCGCTTATGTTCTACTGAGGGGAAGGCGGACAATAAAAATTGGAAAGAGAATCGCACTGTGCGAAGATGCCCGAATACGTTAGAACGCTGGAAGGATGAATGAGGACGGAGGAGAGGTCACTGCCTACTGTCTTGAGAAGGGGGCCGTTGAATCTGAGAACCAGAGGAAGGAAAAAACGTAGCGGTGTAAAGAAGGAAGGTGGGCAGGCTGGGGAGAGCGTTCCTGGCCTAGGGAGTGTGTGCTACGACCCTGAGGCAGGAAGGAGTTGTGTCTTTTCTGGAAGCTGAATGGAGGCTGTGTGGTCGAGCCCATGAGCCAGGGAAGGAGGTCATGAAGTGAGGTTGAAGAGCAGCAAGTTGTTGGTCTGGATGTTAGCGCAGTGGGAAGCCGCTGAGCCATTTTAGGCAGGGGAGAGATGTGATCTAATACACATTTTGAAAAAGTCATTCTGGCTGTTAAAGGAAGAGTTTATCAGCGACGGGCAACAGCGAAAGTGAGCCGACCAACTAAGGGGCTGTTTCAGGCAAGCAAGAGGTTGGCAGCTTTGGCCTAAGGTGGTGGCAGCAGAGACACGTGTAAGGAGCAGAAGCACCAGGGCTTGCTGATGGATGGAAATGAGAGTGAGGAGGAAAAGGATCAAGATATCGGGGGTAATTTGAGCGTGAGTTTCGGGCTGGAGCAGTTAAGATAAATGGACGGTGGTGCCTTTTACTGAGATGCTGATGGCCTTAAAAAAAAAAAAAAAAGAACTATGTCCCCCAATAGGATAGAGGCCTTGGAGGGGTGGGAGTGATTCTGGAAGTTTTGGGGTTGTAGAACTGAGGAATGTCAGACGTGAAAGAAAGTATAAATAGTTCTGAGGTTGGGAATGCAGGCTACTAAAGAAGCATGGAAGCTCCCCAGCCAGTCCAGGGTGCCCTTTTGAGGCTTGTGATCCGGTCATTTCAGTCGTTTGGTTGGATTTCCCTCAGCCAAGTTCTGTTCTCCCCTCCCCTTCTGTCTTCTAGCTATCCATAACTTGGAAATGAAATAAACATTTTTATTATTTGTTGACTATTATCCTAATGTTTCCTTACTTCAAAATGGTAAATTTACTGGTAAGGTGAATTGCATGTAATTAAAATATATATATTACTGAACTGAACTGAAGGTTGCATTTTTCTTTGTAAAAAAGAGTCTCCCGAACTAAATTTTCACCGTGTGGTCTGCAAATCAATTTATTTGCTTAATAGAAAAATAATTTTCACTACCTCTAAACTAACCTGCACCCATCATTGGCTTCTCCTTTTCCTTTGCCCATTTCTTAACATTTCCTAAGGCTGGAATAACTGTTCCTTACTTGTCAAGGGGTGACTTCAAGGAAGCATTTTTACTTTTCAAAGATGATTGTCTGCTTTTTAAAAATGTTGATGGAAGCAACCCAAACATCCATTAATAGTTGAGTAAGTTGTGGTACAGTCATACAGTGGAATACTATACAGCAATCAAAATAAAGCAGTCCCACAACCTGGATGATTCGTAACAATGTTGAAGAAGTCAGACACAAAAGAAATACACTATATAATTCTGTTTTTTGTAGAGTAAAAAAACAAAAGTAGGTAAAACTAAAGTCAGAAGAGGCTACTTTTGGGGAGAGAGGCAATGAAGGGGGGCTTATGGGATGGTGGTAATGCATCTTTTGACCAAAGTGATGGTTAAACAGTGTGTTCACTTTATGATAATTCATCATCTGACCTTTATAAGATGTTTGGTATTTGTTCTACTTTAATAAAATAGCTTACTAAGCAAACAAGGGCCACACAAGATAGGCAAAACTGCCATTTGTTTTTAGAGAATGAGAGAGATGTTTATATGCTCTTATGATCTCTTCATCTGACCACTTCAGTAAATATCGAAAGTGAATATATGCGTAGCTTTATATGACCATTTAAGGGAAAGGGAATAAATAGGGATGAACTGAAGGATAGTTAGAAGTTTGATGTTCTTCAGAGTCTTAAGAGGCTGGGAGCTAATTCATTTACTAATAGAACACTTTTTGGGGAAAAAGGAAAATTCAACCCTTGACTTTAAAAGGGTAGGTTTTGTCTCAGTTTTTCTAGAAGGGTACACTTTGTCTTCTTGCTTGATAAACTGAAGAAAAATATGCCACTTGTTTTGATGTTGGAGAAGGCTAAGGCCTAAAGATGCCTTAAACTCACTGATCTCTAACAGTTTAGATTTTAGTTTCTATCCAACTATGCTGCTTTTTCTATAAACAGTTTTTATTTTAAAATACCCTCACATTCATTCTCTCTGGGCCTCATTATCTTCATCTGTAGGGTTAGGCTGTAGGACTGAGGAATTCCTAATTTGGAATCCATGAATGGTCAGCTCTTTGAATCCCCTGAAAATGAATCAAAACTGTACATATGTGTATATATGCATTTTTCTGGGGGAGCTATCCATAGGTTTTATCTGATTTTCACAGAGAAAACACAAAAACTAGTCAGTTTCTAAGGTCCCTTACAGCTGTAACATGCTAGGATTCGTGAAACAAAGATTAATTTCCATGTAGATGTTAACTATAGGTTTTCTCTAAGACCGATTAGCGGGGTGAGTGTTTTGATCTGAATTATTAGATATTTTTAAGTAGTTATTTTTAAATTTTGTGTTTTAAAATTAATTAAAATCTAAACTGTTAGATATAGTGAAGTTTAAAACATCTTTATTTAGCCCTTAGCCCTCTCCTATGTCACACACTACATTCCCCTTAAAAGGCCACTAGTCTGGAAGAAAAAGGACAGTGTTCAGACATGCTCAGTGTTGTCTACCGGGTGTGTACTCCCCTCATGCCCCGTTCTGGACATGGGACAAGTCAGAGGAGGCAGTGGGTGAAGGGGACAGCGACTGATAACACCTGAGATTTGCTTGCAGTCAGGAACTCGACGCTTCAAATACTGACGCCGTGAAGATGGTCTGGTTCTGACTGAACAGCAAAAGCTCAACGATTGTCTTTATCTCTGTGACAGGATCGCCTCCTGTCGGCAGCCCTTAAAGCCTACTAACCTGGTCTTGGGAGACTCTAAGTCTTAGAGCCTTAAAACCTTGAGTGCCCTTTCCTATCCCTCAGACTCAGAAAAGAACATTTCAGTTATCAACTATACAGTTTCAGTAAAATACACACTCAAAAGAAATAGGGGTGGGGAATCAGGGTGCAAGGGTACTGATTCCAATCTCACCCTTATTGTCCAGAATTAATATAGATTTCCCAGATTAAATAATTTTTCTCAAAAACATTTCTACGTTTTAAATTTTAAAATTAATTAGAAACGTGATGAGGTGAAAAAGAAAGCCATTGCAACCATTATATTGAATGCTATTTCAGGAGTTCCGAATTTTAAAGCAGACAGTGTCAAAGAAACCAGACAATAACAGCTACTTTTTAATTTTAGATATGTTGCTTTTATTCAAAAGAGTCACTGCTTGACAAACTCTGAAATCACAAGGTTTGAACCAAACTGTCCATCCTCTGAAACAACTCTGTGAGGTAGGTATCCGCACAGCCACAGGGACCAGCACGGTCCTTTCTTCCCGTGCTGCTTTCAGTGCTGAGAACTGTAGTAGCTGGAACCACTGTTCTAGTGGGCAGTTAGAACAACTGTTTCCTCCGTCTCCCTCCCCACAGAGCTGCCCAAGTTATCATCTTCTCCTGGGGCTGGACCATCTGTTTTTTGAAAGTTACAATATTGTTGTTTACGAAAATCCGAACTGTTGCTTTGATTTATATGCTCTAACTCTGAATCACGGAAGTATTACTATGATGTTTAAAAATTTAAAACACTGATTGACTCTACTTGCTTTAAATACTCTTGGATCCCTCCTACATTTATTATCACTGATCAATAAAGATGACATAATAAACAGGTCTAAAATTCTGAGCAGCCAGCATATTCCCTTTTCAACTTAGTAAGACTTCATACAGTGTTTTTGTATGTTACAAAAGTTGGTACAATACGCCTCTACCAGGAAAGTCTTAGAAGGAATTCCAAATATTACAATAAAAGTATTGTAACTGTAAGTGTGACACTTGAAGCAGAACACATGCACAGAAAATTAAATCCTTTCAAAAATGGCATTGCTATAGCCCCACACCAAATCTGTAATTGGTAGGCAATGCGTTTCGAGACTGGTAAATGGTGGTGTAACGAACTCCTACTCATTAGCTTCTCAAGTTAGTAACTGCAGCTGAAACGTTTTCCTATGAAGTGTGCCACCCTATGAGAAGTTTGATTTGGACATGGTGAATCAGGATTCGTGGAGTCTTGATATGTAATCTTTCTAGACCTTTGCTCTTAGGAGAACCCAAGCTGTCCTAATCCAGTATGCTCCAAAAGTCTTCCAAAGGATCCCAGTTTCTCCCCATGTAGGAGTCCTAGGAGTCTAATACCAGTTCGGTCACTTATCTGTGCATGGCTTCAGTCAAAAAAAAATACCTTTCATCTACGTCAGGGATTTCATCTATGAAAAGGAAGGTAATGCCCTGCCTCCTTCACCTAACTCTCTTGAGGATTAAATGAAAAGTATGCCAGAAATTGCTTTAATTACAATGTGCTATACTTAAGGATTTTGTTTTTCTCTGTGACAAGCAGCAGCTTTGTCTTAGGCCCAAATTACGAGACACTACTGATGTATCATTCAGCATCTCATCAGTTGATGGCCTCTGATTCACCTGGAAGACTGCGACAGTGAGGCTCGCTGACACATGAGTGGACAGGATGACTAGCGGTGGCTGCCAGGCGCAGAGCTGACACTGCCTGAGCCCTGGGGATCAGTGACTGCCCTGCTGTCCAGGTCACTCACGGGCAGTGCCAGCTGAGGGAGTTAAGATTTCGTAATACTTGCGGTTTTGATTCTTCTCAAACAGAAAACTGCGTAAGAGAGCGTTAAGTCCTTATGCTGTAGTCATCCAAAAACCAAGATAACGTGCCTGCTGAATCATCTCATTCTGCATAAGGCCTGATGAATCTGGGCTATATTCTGTCATCTAGGGACAGTATTACAAAAGTGTTCTGACAAGAGAAAACTAACCAAATCTGTACATTCTGTCGCTATAGCTCACCAGTAATTTCTCTTGTCAAATTTAAATAGTGTTCCTAGTACCCTCCTCAGTTCTTTGATGCTCACAGCTACGGAGAACCACCTTCCTCAGGAATGCACCAAACTGCTGTGTGTCTGCAGTATCACCCAGGTTCCTGAAACAAAAATTCCCTTTACAAGTAACTTTTATATACTGTTCCTATAAAAGGACCAAACTCTTACTGAAATGCCATAACTGAGAATATCAAGCGTGCTGACTGGAGTCCAATGTCTCACAACTTGTTAATTCTCCTATCACTTAAAGGAAGTGTTCTGTAAACCAGAATATGAAATCAAATTAACAAAGTTCAAGTTTCTTCTTTCCCCTTCAGCTGGTAGCAAAGAATTATATCAGAATGGAAAAGCAGAACTGCTCCAAATGCACAAAACCTAAATGCTCAAAGAAACACTGACTTTTCCCCAATATTGTACAATATTTTATTGTAACCAAAATACTTAGGTGAGTCTCACAGCAGTATATTATCATGTAGGTACTCACCGAGAAGGATGAATTGGATAAACTGTACATTTGACAATACCTTACTATACATCCAGTTAACCTGAATAGTTTGGTGGGGGAGAAAATATAGAAGGATCCCATTTTATATAATTCCATATTTTTTCCACAACTTTATAGACAACACAGAATGAAGATACAGTTGTTAATCATTATAATTCTAACCGTACTATTGGAACCTGGCAACACGTAAAAATTCCAGTCATATATTGCTAGGCATTTGCCAAATGACAATCAAATGTTTGTCATACAGTGGTTTTAAACTTGTAAGATAATATTCAAATGCTTTAAACTGCCATGGTCCTTTTGTTTGATTTTACACATTGGCTCAAATATTTTAGTGCACTCATTTTCTCATCTGTTGAGTCTCTGTGTTACTACTTCTCGGTACATAATAGAGATGTAGATGAGCAACAAAAAGACGACAAAGAAATCATCGAGAAAGCCTAGAATTCCAAACAGGGCTTCAGGCACAAAATCTAGAGGCGATATAAGATAGAAAAAAGCCCCCATTAAACAAAGTATTATCCTGATACGGAACATCCAGAAAAGGCCTCCGACTGAAAACACCTCCCTGAATGCATGCCTCAGTAAAGTGGGTAGGTCCATAATTCTTTCCATAATCTGGTAGGGGAAGAACAAACACTGTGATTTGGTATCTAGTGTGTTAGACTTAAAAATAATACAATTTTCTTACAACGTGCAGACAAACTCAGCATGAATGAAGGAGTTTCACGTATTCACTGAAACCATATTTTCTGGTTACACATTTTATTTAAAAATAGTTCTTTGATTACTAGGTTCTTATAAAATAGGTCTTATTGCAGATAATTGAAAAGTAAAATATCAACAAATTTGAAACATAGGATATAGTAATACAAAACTCAAGTTATTTCTAATTTGTAAATTTAGTAAAATAAACCAACAAAGAACCCAGTGTACAGAACTAGGCTGAGGCTTGAGCTCAAGTCTCAGCTTTAAAGTTGGACAGACCACTTACTAGCCAAGTGACCTTGGGGAAAGTTGTTTAACCTACTAGAGATAAGTCAACAACTAATTGAGTATGTGCCACAAGGACTATTAAGAACTAGAAGAGATATTGTTATAAAAGACCTTGATAAATTGCCAGACAATATATAAGTATATACGGACACATCAACTTTGATGGCTTTGACCATCTAAGAATAGCAATGAAACTGATTTCCTTCTTAGGATGTTTATTCTGCTTAGCTTGAGTTTAAGTGAATTATTAATTGCCACAAAGATTTTTGGAATGCCGGGCCCTACCCTTTCTGGAAATGATTATGGTTTCTGAATATATACAGACTAATAATTAGATTATATTTACTTTGTAAATATACTAAAACCCACTGAATTGTATACTTTACAGGGTAAATTGTATACAGGGGTACTATATGGCGTGTAAATTACATCTAAATAAAGTTGTTTTTTAAAAAAAAGACAGTACCAGTATCTATTTGTATGACCTTGAGCAAGTCAGGTTTATTCTCTGACTGGAAACTTCTCGCTTCCTCTGCATAGCTCTTAGCTGACTGCATGACCATGAGGCCGCGTGTAGTAATGAGGCACCATAACGACTCCTCAACCTAACTTCTTTGACGTCTTACTTCTCAGGGGTTGGGAGATGCAAGAGAAACTGGCCAGAGGAAGTAAATCACTTCCTGTGGTCATTCCAGTGCCCACAATTCAGCTGTTTTTAACAATCTGTATAAATACCACAAATCCAATGCTAAGTATGTATTTTGTCCAACAAATGCCGAATAAGTTGAGAGGGAGATGGAGACAAAAATGGGAAGAACTGAGCAAGCGATGAGAAAACGGTTTTAAAAACCCCACCAGACAAAGAAAATCTTGTAACTCCTTTTGGAAAACTGATCACAAAAGAACAAAAATGGTCTTTTTAGAATCACTCCTCATGCTGATTTTCTGTTCTCTGTGGAAGAAACTAATACTTAAAGCAAAACAGCTATACAGCTTTCACAAGGTCTAAGGTAAATTACTTAAAATATTCTAATGATCAGCCAGTATGTCTTTTGAATACTGTTCTGTCCTTTATCAGGGCTATTTTGTTCAGTTCTCATATGGTGTTGTTTACACAAAATCTGTAGTGATTAGACAAGAAATATGGAATGGGTTATTAAGAAATGTTTGTGTACTAATCACAATCTGACTCTAACTCTGGGGTAGAATATCAAAGAGCTAAATGTATTATATTGTAATTTCATCACATACCAAGCTTTCTTATTCATTAAGTATATATCTGACGCACACAAAATAACTGAGCAATGGTATGCTTCACACCTTAAAATACGAATGAAAATCTTAAAATGATTTTTTTAAGTTCAGTGGTAGTTCTTGAATTTGAAACACTGATTTTCAAAGAATCGTCCTAAGATGCCCCTGGAGGATACGTAAGAAAACTGCCGGATCAGAAACAGCAGAAGAGGCTCCCAAAGAACCATGGAGGGCAACAGGGACCAGGTCAAGCTTTTCTTGTCACTAAAAGATTTGCCTATCACCATCCACAGCAAGTGAAACTGTATGCCTTTAAATGTACCTGACATCCCAGAATGAGGAACAGAATGTACGAGGGAGCCCAAGTCTATGCAGTTGTGTAATACAGAAGCATTTTAACAGCTTATATTCTTGGCTGGGAGTAGTAGTATCATTTCTATCTTAAGGATAACCATAAATTCTACAAACATTAAGGCCTACTGTATTCCAGACACTGAGGCCACAGTAGTGACTAAATATACACGGTCCTCACCCTCGTGAAGCTTTCCTTCTCCTGAGGGAACGGTAATGAACAAGGTCGGAGGGCAATGACAGAGACTGCCCTGGTTGATCGGGGACAGCCTCTCCGAGGAAGACATACTAGGGCCGACCTGAAGGATGAGGAAGTCAGCCAGGAGGCGAGCAGCGGGACAAGCATTCCGAGCAGAGGAAATGGCACGAGTGAGGCACGAAGGTGGGAAGGCCTGGAGCGTGTTCTGAGAGCCGCATCCCGAGGGAGGGGAGGGGGGACCAGGCCATGCAGGGCCTTGAAAGCCACAGCCAGGAGTTGGGACATTATTCCAGAAATTCAGAAGTTTCAAAACACAAGAGCATCGTGGTCTTACTTATGTTTTCAAAATATTACTCGGGCTGCTGTGCAGAGGAAAAGGTCCAAGTGAAGAGGCCACTGCAGTTGTCCTAAGCAAGAGATGGTGGTGGCCTGGCCTAGTCTGATGGCTACAAACACAGGACTTGTTATGAGGCAGAAATGACAGCATCCCCAGAAAGAGACAGAAAAGACACGTTAGGACTTCTTTACAGATCAGAGAAGGGGAATGAGGGAGAAGAGGACATCAGCACTGAGTTGAGTAAGGCTGAGGTAAGGAGGGATCGGGTCAGTGTTGTGCATGTTACATCTCCTGTCTGAGACGCCAGGAACGTGCCAGTGGGATGTATGCTGAGCAAGTGGACGTCAGAGCCTAGAGCGTGGAGCAGAGTCTGGGCTTCCAGTACGAATTTGTACTGAGTGTGTTCTGGGTTTTCAAGTACATATTTAGTCATACACTACTAGAATTCTTTGTTAAATTTTGAGAAATTTTGAGAAAACTGGGATGAGTCAGTAAAGTGTGGGTTTTTAATCTATCAAATGCCTTTTTGGGGAGGAGGGGCAACTGTAGAATTAATGTGCTCTTTAAAAATAGAATGCTTTTGAATACCTGACATACCAAACCCCCAATACTTAGGGTTACTTAAGGGAACAAATTCAAATGGGGCCAGGGTAAAATAGAGTAAAACACAATTGTAAAACTCCCTCCAGAAGTTCTCAGTTGTAAGTTTCCCGTAAGACAAACCCTATTTTAGAATCACGTAGGAGTCAATAATTTTACCTTTCCCTCCAATTTTTTTCTATTGCTTTTTTTTGCTGGTATCACTTTCATAAAGAGTTTTATAATGCCATTTTTTAAAAGATAGAAAACTGTAGTCCTTGGGAAAGCTGTAACTCAGTGAATGACAGCAACAATGAAAAGTAAAGACTTAACGTAACACATACAGATTTTTCACAGAGACTATTTGTTGGTAAATCTCACTTTACAAAAGAGAAGTATCATCACACTCTAACTTTGCACCCGCTACAACATTACTTACAGATCTGGGCTGCCCTGAGAATCTCCGGTTATAATCATTAATATCTTGATGCAATGATACAGCATCCTGAGACTGGTCATTTTCACCAAATACTGTTAGCAGTAAAGTTACCTGTAGATTTACAGAAAAAAGCATTGTTACACCTTTCTGCAGCATTAATTTTTTTTCATTTTGTGTTATTATTCAATAGAATGAGAAAAGCTTCTGAATTTAGATTTCGCTCATTTCTTTTAACAAAGGCAACACAGGGGAGGAAAGTAAGCTATTATTTCCTTACAATAAAATCCATTCAAAATGTTATTTGAACTCCTGTAAAATAAAATGGGCACTGGTTTAAGTACTTTTCAATCCACACCAGGGATCAAGTTAGTAGTCCTCTGTTTGGGCTAACAGACATTTGAGGATATAAGAATGATGAGAAAATATTCAGGAGCAAAGTGACATATCACTTTGAGAGAGGAAAATTAGGGCTTTCTTTTTTGATTAAAATCACGATTCCTTATCCTCTTTGGTATCTGAATTATCTTTGAATGCTACCAGCATCACACAGAGATGAAGTTATTGCAGGAACCAGCTCTCAAGCACCCATCTCTACTACAATCAAAAAGGTAATTCTTGATCCTGTTATATGACATAATACATTTAACCCTGATTCCTCCATGGTAGAGGTAAGGAGGATACACAAATGTTCCTGGACTATACTCGGGTAATCTGAAGATGACAGTACCTCGAAAAACAAGTATATTTTAAAATATAACACCCCCTATAGAAATGGCCACCGTACAAAGAGAGAAATATGGGAAGGAGCCGTGATAGATTTGGGTTTAAATCATCTCGCTGTTGCTTTGACCCTCAGCTCAGCTGTAAAACCAGGACCCCACTGCTCAGGTGCTTCCCAAACAGCCAAACACAAGAGTGCCTAAGAGCAGCAGGTGGTAGGAACAGCAGGTACAGCCATCTCTTCACAAATTTGTTAATAAAGATGAATTCTTTCACTAAATATTAACTGACCACCTACATGGGCCAGGCACTGCGCTAAGTGCTAGACGTACAAAAAAAGGACAACGTGGCCTTGCGCCTTGGTGATCACAATCCCCAGGATAGAAGGGGAGGGAGACGTGTTCAACAGCCCGTCATAAGGCACTGGGGTAGGCGTTATAATGATGCTGGAGAGGAAGGACTTCCTCTGTCTGGGGTGTCCAGAAAACTTGACACTTGCATTCGCCCTAGGGACGCGGTAGGACCGCTGGCATGTCAGTGTGCGCGCCCAGGGGAGACGTGGTGACCATGTTCCAGCCACAGACAGCAGCCTGCACACTGTTCCCAGTGAAGCAGGTGGTGGGGCAGGTAGATGAACTGCAGTGGGAACGCACTGCAGTTAGGGAACCCACAAGTTTATCTCCACCTTTCTCACCTCTAGCCAATTTATGTGTGGTCCAAAGGATACCACCTGCAAATGCGCATATGCCCTATGAAAAGACACAGGTAGTGCCAGAAAGAGGGGCAGGTGGTGGAACTAATTCTTTAGGGCAAGACCTTCGGCCTGGTCTCCGTGTTGCTGGCAGAGAGCTAAAGATGAGAGGTGGCACTGGCAAATAAGCTTCAGGGCCAACTGCCTTGTGTCACACATCAAATCAGCCGGAGAGGTGGAACAAAAAAATGATCTTCCTCCTAACCATGTGGTAAAAAGTGTGAAATAGGCAGAATCTGGGGATGTATCGATAGAAGCAAGAAGGAAAGAAGAGAAAGCCTCGAACCTTCCTCTCTCCAACCAAAAAAGGCAGCAATGGGGGAAGTGGATAAGCCAGAACAATGGATGAAAGGTACACACACGTGTGTGCATTTCTGTGTATGTGTATATGTATTTAACAGTGCACACTATATGGTTTTATTTATATACAGTCCCCAAATTAGGCAAAACTGAACAGTAATCTTAGAGGAGCATGCTAAGGTAATAAAACTGTAAAGAAAATCAAGGAAATGCTTATCATAACAGTCAAATAGTAGCTACCTCTAGGAGAGGAAGGAGGGGGGGAGGTTTGGAAGGGGTCCTCAGGAGGCTTCTGGGGCTGTGGCCAGTTTCTGTTTCTTCATCTGAGTGGCGGCTACTCAGGTGTTGCTTTGTGACAAGTCAGCGAGCTGTACCTCTTTATTTTGTGTGCTTTTCTGTACGTCTGTTATATTTTACAAAGAATTTTTGAACAACTGTTGTGCCTTCTCTAATCTTATTTTACTTGGTGGTCCCTGTGGGTTTATGCCTTTCCTGTTTTGGTGGGGCTGCCAGAGGGAGCAAAAGTAAATGTGTGCACTCAATTTGGCATCCTGACTGGAAGACTTCCCAAGGAAAGGTGGTCTGTGAACCTGATCATGAGTCATTATCAGACAGGCATATATTTTAAATGAAAAGAATAATATAAATATAAAGGAAATTCTGAAAAGTGATAGAACGTCCCATTTGGCTATATTTATTAACTTAAAAACTACAAATATCAGTTTCTCAGATTTTTCAAACGAAACAAAATTTTGTTTCTCCAGTTTGTCGAAGAAATTGAGCCGTTTGGTAGCGTACTATAACACTTCAGTCTCCAACACGCATGCGTAAAACCTCACCGCGTCCCTCGGAGGCAGCATCTGTACTGATGTAACAGGCTAATCTGCTCTGGGTGATGCGACGTGGCCACGGCTCCACAAGAGACATTTTTCAAAGGCATTGTTCGTCATTTAAAGCTGTCTGGACCCTCACCACAGATGGGCAGGTTAAAAAGAAAGTACAACTGAAAAACTATTTTTTTCAAAAGAAGTCTATGCAGGGCATATTTGCTTAAGCCTGATTGCCAGTTCAGTTGTTCCCTTGCTGGTGTTACAACAAAGACTTATTAGGATTTGGGGGAGGGTTCATGTACCAGCTGTTTTTCACTATGACTGAAGGGATATCAAAGGGAATTCCCTTTTTTTTGAGGTGTCTTAAAGACATTAAAAAAAATAATGGAGAAACATCAGAGAAGCTTTGGATAAATGAAGTTCTGCTAAAAACATAAAAATAATTCAGGAGTTAGATACAGAAACTATAAAAATTTACAAACTGAGCTAGTATAAATGATGTTTTCTGGGCACAAACATTACCGTTTGTCTACAGATTGGACAACTGATTGCCCCAAGCCATGACCCGTATCGCCAGTATGCCACAATGCAGGTACCTAATGGGAAGAAAACATTAATATTGATGTTTTTAAGTCCATATATCCTGGGAAAGTTTCATATATTTGAAATATTTTAACAGCATCACCTATTTAAAAATGTTTTTTACTTTATCCAACCAACTCTTAAGGCAAATTCAAATCTAATAACAATTCCCAGCCACTGAAAAATATTTTAATTTAAACTACCAGTTAAGATACAAGCATTTTTACAATCAAAAGCAAGCATGCATTAACTGCTTCAATACTATGAGGCTTAATAGAAAATACTGCATTTCCTATGTGAATAAATAACAGTAATTGAACATTACTGTACATATGACAACCAATAAATCACACTATAAATATATATGTTACAGAAACACAACTTCCATTTTTTTAAAAGTTTAGAAAACCAAGTCACTTAAGTGTCAATAATAATAATTAGGTAGTATGTGCAAAGGAGCCAAAGGATACAAAGATTTCACGTTTCCTGCCCTAACAAAGTTCATAATCCAGTTAAGTAACTGAATCAACTTTTGTACTGGATGGATTTGATTTTTCTTCTTGAAGGCGTTGATGAGCAGTGAAACAGGTAAACACGGCCTAGAGAGAGGATTTACAGACCTTAAAAAGTGGTGGTAGGTGCACCAAGTGTATAGGCACTAAAGTTCAGACCAGTAACAAATGAAGAGGGAGTATTTTTAAATACTGGCTGATGTTTAAGGAGCCAATTCACTTTCTTCTCTGCAGGCCCCCATTTCTCGGATCATCCAGGTTCCACTGTGAATCTGAACTAACTGCTTCCTGGCTCCTTCAATCAAATTGAGGAGACCAAGGTAACATACTTAAATGACTCAGAAGGTAGTTACATCTTGAAGTGTGTAATATTAAATTTCAGTACAAAAGGTGTACAGCATTTGAACCCAACTTTGTAGGGGTGGTAAGATTCGATAGGCAGAAGACAGGAGGGAGGACACTCTGGGTTTTGCAATGGCAGGAACAAATCCCAGAGGCAGAAATAATGGTACACGAGGACACTGGTGAGCAGGCCACTGGCTGAAGCCAAGGCTGCCCGACCTGACCGTTAGTGACTGTGGGGAAAAACTGGTTCGATGATTTAAGACAAGTTTAAAAAGCTAAACCATCTGTATCTGATATCTTTTCCTGCTCTCAGGGTGCTGTGTTAATTAGATAATATTTACTAAATACTTTGAGCAGTCTAATTTCATACAGAAACCATATGAAAGCAAAACCGATCATAAATATGTTAGTATTATTACCATCTGTAATGATGCCTTAGATTTACCTACTACCTTTTCACCCAAAAGTCCAATGTGTTTTGATATATGTTAATTTATTTAATTCCATAACTCTTTTCCACAGATTGGAGTATAGGTGTCCTTCGTTTGCAATATTATGTAGCGGCCACTTGCCTGCACTGGAAAACTATGGTCCAGCAAATCAAACACTTCAGTTCATACACATCTGCTGTGATGTGCTTGATGCTTTCCTTTAACTAGGATGGCGGGAGAGATGACTCAATGACTTGAATCCGGGGCACAATCTCTCTAGATCTGTCTATTTGTAAAATGAGAATAAGACCTCATAAGGCTGCCGGGGAATTAAATAAAATAATGTGGGTTACAAATGCAAGTTAGGTGAAGTCTGTTGCTGCTGTTATTCTTGACTTGCTGTAAAGGAATAGAACTGTAGTTCCACACAGGGAGCTAAGCTGAAATGCTCTTCATATACATGGTATCAGTATCCTTGAACTACTGTTCAAAGAAACACATTTCTATTTATTGAGAAGCTGAGTAACTTTTTTTTTTTTTTTTTTAACCTTCGAAGCTACAGACAGTAAATAAAAGTGTCCCAACGAGAAGAGCAGGGTATCGGAAGGAATCTACCCTATTACCCCAGGCCCAGAGGTAAAACCAAGAGCACGGTACAGCCATCTCTCAACTGACCGGGTTATCCACGGAGTGCATCACCGAAGCCCGGGCTGTTGGCAAATAGACTTCGCCCAGCCTGCCAGACCTCACGGATTCCCAGCCCCTGCCTGGGGTGCTGTGCTGGGGGACGGCCGAGGCACAGCCAGACCCGGAGAGAGTCCGCAATCGATAAGGAACGTCAGCCAGGGGTTTGAGGGGGAGCATCTGCTTTCTCTGATGGCCATTTAATCCCCTACCCCAACACCTGATCTTTCGTTACTTGGCTGCTCACTAGCACTTCCAACAGATAATTAAGGATAGACACTGAAATAGTGTTTTGTAATTTGTTAGTGACTTAGACAAAAACCTGAGGGAAGAGGTTGAAATTAATGGATGAGGCAATGATGGGATTGGTCAGTACTGACTAAATGGGCACAAGGTATGGAAAACCCTGCATCGCGTGGAATGGATTCCAGATACTTTATTTCACCCCCAGCAGCATGAACAGTAACACTGTATACCTCGGAATTCTGACTCTTAGACAAAAGATACAAAGGGGAGAAAGCAAAGTACAAATCACTGTACGCTGCATGTTAAATCAGTACAGTTTGGGAGCAATTAGCACCCTATCTTGCATACAGCTGTTCCAACGGAAAGAAATACTACCAATAAAAAATAGGTCTAATGATGAGATAAATCTTAAGGAGAGAGTAGTTGTATAAACCACCGATCACATAGTATTGGGTTGGCCAAAAAGTTTGTTTGGGTTTTTGGTAACATCGTACGGGAAAACCCAAACGAACTTTTTGGCCAACCCAACAGAACTGCGCACAGGCTGTGAAGTCAGGCCTGGGTTTAAAACCTAGCTCTGTCCGTCTGCACCTGGCCTGCCCTTTGTAGAATTTCTTAGCATTGCTGAGCCTCGGGGTCCCTCAAATGTGAGCTGGGATGAGATGGAGTATGTTGGGTCCAGCACACAGCAGGCCCATAATAACCGACTCCTGCCAATCTCACGTGACCACAGCCAGCAATGGCTATGCGGTATGTCCCATCACTCTCTGTGACTCTTCCTGGAAGGTCAGGAGACGCCCAGGGGTGGACAGCACCCCTTCCTGACACTAAGTTAGTGCGACATCAACGTCCCTTCTCGTCCCTCTACGTGTTCTACGGTTCCCAAGCCTCTGGAAGTCCTGGAGGAAGAGAGGTAAGAACTTCTGCACCGACTCAGAGTTAAAAGAAAGGTGGCAGAGCAAAGGAAGGTCTTGCGCAAGGTCCTTGGGAGAAGAACCTTCCTGCCTTAGGAAGGAGGAGTAATAGATGAAACCACCAAAAAGCGATGAAAATGAGGAATTCAGTGACCCCCTCATGGTACAGATATCCTTGACTCACTATTCAAAGAAACACATTTCTGTTTATTGGGGGGTTGAATAGTCTTTTTAATCTTTGAACCTACGGACACTAAATAAAAGTGGCTGACAACAAGAGCAGGATCTCAGAAGCAATCTGCCCCACTCACAAAATACAAAACGTGACAGAGAGAAAATCAGGAATCCAGCTCGTGCACACACACGGGTCTTGGTCTAAATAGTCACTTTTACCAAGAACAGCATTGTTTGCTTACCACAAAAGAGATGTCCACAGTTTGTTTCAACAGGGAGGGAAGCTTGATGTAAACAGATCGGACAGTACATGTCAGTGTAGAACTGCTGTCGGGCAGCAGCAGGTGCATCCTGGTGAGAAAACACGTGCGTATTGAGACACGACACACACAGGCTTTTCAAAATTCATCTTCATGCTAAAGTATACTTAACAATACAGTCAGGACTGTGTAATCCTCAAATTTTAGATGTGCACTAGTTAAGGTCTTACAAGTTTGATAAACTTATGAGGCTCCGGCGTTGTTCTGCCTAAACTGCATGGTCTCTACCTTCCTTCCTGAACACAGTCTAAAGATAAAGATAAAAAGCCGATTAACTCAGGAGTTACTCTATTAGAAAGAGTAAGTTATTCCGGGTAACACAGGCTGAGCTAATGCATTCATTAGCTGAACAACAAGAAATGTCAAACTACTCCCCAGGTGTTAGCTTTCTTCTATTTTTAACATCTGTTTCATTCATACATTCCTGATAGTCGTTACATGTTTGAAGATTAAATGAGATAGTTGTATATGAAATCACTTTGTAAATTATAAAACACCAGGCCAGCATGAATTATTGATGACAAGAGCCCCGGAACAGAGTACCACTAATATGCTTAAACTATTTTTGCATCAGTGAATTTAAGTTCTATGAAGCAAGAATTCTTGTCTGTTTAGTTCACAAATGAATTCTCAATGCCCAGAACAATGTCTGGCATATGGTAGATGTTCAATAAATATTTGGTGAATGGATAAATCATAAAAACCCTCTTTGGAATTAATATTTGACTGGTGGGTAGACAGTCAATTTTTAATTTTTTTTTTGATATTAGGTATCTCAGCATGAAGGTATACAATATCCTACTTAATCCAGCTTTCATAAAATATATTACATTTCTGGTTCTTAGGGAATCCATATGGTTAAAAGCAAAGAAGAGGCAGAGGAGAAAAGTTTTCTTCTCTGCCCAACTAGTTTTAACAACTTTGATCACTGAAGAAAAAGAAAAGGAAAAAAAGCCATCCCTTATAGTCATTTCTTTGACGGTCTTAGGGGAATATATTTTAGTTATTTTTTTTTTTATTTATTTTATTTATTTATTGTTGGCTGCATTGGGTCTTCGTTGCTGTGTGTGGGCTTTCTCCAGTTGCGGCGAGCAGGGGCTACTCTTCGTTGCGGTGCGTGGGCTTATCATTGCGGTGGCTTCTCTTGTTGCGGAGCACGGGCTCTAGGCGCACGGGCTTCAGTAGTTGTGGCACACGGGCTTAGTTGCTCCGCGGCATGTGGGACCCTCCTGGACCGGGGCTCAAACCCATGTCCCCTGCATTGGCAGGCGGATTCCTAACCACTGCGCCACCAGGGAAGCCCGGGAATATATTTTAGAAAGAGTAGTTTTTCCACTACATTTCATTAAAGCCAATTAGACAGTAATTATTTCCTCACAAGTAAATAATAGGAAAACTGTTGTCTTTTAAAGCAAGTTAAAACTAAATTCATGAAAACATCTTAATTAGATTAAGACTAGTGATTTGCTTAATCTGAAAACGTACAATCAATAGAATAATAAAAGGTAACTCCAAGCAGGAAAGAAGCACATGCTTCCAGAAAGGAATTTATTGATGTATCATCACAATTTCTTATGCAAGGGGAGTGATAACATCTACTCCTCATACAAATGCACAGATTTATGTCACAACAGTACCTGTTCTGTTTGAAGTTGTTCCCGAAGCACCCGTACTAGCTCTTGGTTTTCTGGGTGAATGTTTTGATGTGCATTTCTGCTGAATAAAATATAATACGGTTTTAATAAAAAATATTGTTAGATGAATCCATTTTCCTTATGGGTCTAATTTTTGACCTAGACTACTGGCAACATAAGAAATGTAAATGATGGCCTACAACTGTACTCCAACTGTAGGACTGAACATTCCAGGCTATTCTGAGATCACTGATTATCGGCTCATTTCAGGTTTAACTGGCAAATGATGAAATCCAGAGGCCTAGTACCTTGGGGACTGAATGTAATTTCAGACTTACATATAATATAACACGTTTATTTCTTTTGTAAGATTTCTTGTATTATTATGTATTTGAACACTTTTCCATATCTAATTAGGTCTTTCTCCCAACTTTTCACCTATGAGGGGAGAGGGACAGAGAAAAACAAAACCTAAAATGTATAATGTAGAAAAGTCCAAACCTATGATACCACTAATATCTTAACATTAACAATTAAAATGAAGAATCAAAGGCAGGAAGTTAGAGGTCCATATAAAAGGATAGGATGAGTGAAGTGAGGACTGAAAACCAGAAGCAGTGGTTAGGTTGGTAGGGTCAGGGGTGAAGATTTACATCTGAATCAGTTTAGTTTCATTTGGCTATAGAAGTTTTTTCTAAACCTAAATCTCTTTAACAGCAATATTTTAAGTCTACTCAGTGTCGGTGTTAATCTATAGAAGAGCCTTTATTCTCTAGCTGAACCGATATAGCACAGCAATAAGAATTCTAAATCAATATTCTAATGGGATAAGGAAAATTAAAGAAATCCATCCCAGGGTTATTTAATTTTTAGTAAAAAATTTAAACTTTAGAAAAGAAAGCTGAAAAAATAAAACCATTAGTTTGGAGATGACACAAAAACAATTTAAAGTCAAATATCTAATCAGAAGCTCAACATAAATGTAATGAAACTACTTGAATTCTGTTTAAACACCTTAAATTTTGGTGGATTATTTATTTTAAAATGTTACGTTCTTATGATTGAATAAATGAATCAGTGAAAGAAAGCTACTCTATGGGAAAAACAATCTATCAAGGAACAGCCCAGGAACCAGCCCATTTACACACCAGCAAACACCCAGCTAACTGGAAATTCTCAGCTCTTTGACAATGAAAAACCATTCCCTTTTCATTGGAAAAAAACAGTCATGGTTTTCAGACGATCGATGTAAACCATGTGACTGAAAGGTCTTTCTTTTGGTCTCTTTCCATAAAAGAGAAGATATAAAATTCTTAATCTGATAGTAGAATATTAGAAAAGTCAAAATATAGCCAAAGAACAAGAACAAACAGCCCAAGATGCTAAACATGGCCTGTAGCTCAGGTAGCTAATTGTGACTGGCAACTTTGAGTACAGAACCAAAAATCTAGAAATCTAATCAAGATAGATTGAAAGCTAGATTAGAAGATCAGGAACATACTGTTATAGAGAAAAACCTCATGGCCTCAAATGGCATCACTTGTGCTAAAGCCTATGACACCAAACCTAGACTTCACACCTGGCCCAACTGCAGCTCCCACTTTCCCCAGTAACGGGATCTGAATTGGTCAATCTGGGGTTTCCTGGTCAGTACCAAGGAGGTAGTCTGCATGATAAGACCCCTGCCATTTCCTTCCCCCAGAAGAAGAAGTCTTGGCCTGAAATAATCCTAACTTTTCTTTTGCTAATAACTTCCTTGCCCCACCCTCCTTCTGCCTATAAAAACCTTCCATTTCATACAACTCCCGCAAGTATCTCTCTACTTGCTGGATGGGATGCTGCCTGATTCATGAATAGCTTAGTAAAGCCAATTAGATCTTCAGATTTACTTGGTTTACTTTTTGTTCTTTAACAATATGATCACCTTAGCTATGAGAAAATGATGGTATTTGACACTAAGCAGGTCTAAAGTGAGATGCCAAGGAAAACAGTGGCTCTGCTATGAAACAGAAGTACATGTGTTGTTAGTGTATTTATCAACGATTTATGGTCCTTCTAAGTTCTCTGAAAAGAGAAACCAAAACTGTCAAACCAGTTGAGTTATATGTAGCCCTGGAAAAGAGCCAGGAACCTCTGATATGAGGAAAGCAATGATACCCAAAGCGTGGGTCAAGAAAGGAAGTCTGAATCAAAGTTTACAAATATGCAAGCATGTGGTTCATAGGTTAACCTGCCTACCAGACCCTTTTGACTGGCTTCTGGTATGTCAACACATGGCAGCTATTATTAATGGCTTAAGAAGGAAGACCAAATCGAAAAGATTTAAAAAGAAATTAATTATAACTACAAAACATTGCTGAAAGATATTAAAGAAGACACAAATAAATGGAAAGACATCCCATGTTGATAGATTGGAAGACAACATTGTTAAGATGTCAATACTATCCAAAGTGATCTATCCTCAGATTCAGTGCAAACCCTATCAAAATCCCAACAGCATTCTTTGCAGAAATAGAAAAACCCATCCTAAAATGTATATGGTATCTCAAGGGACTCCAAATAGCCCAAATAATCTTGAAAGAGAAGAACAAAGTTGTAAGACACTTCCTGATTTCAAAACTTGCCACAAAGCTATAGTAAAAACAATGTGGTACTGGTAATAAGGACAAACGTATAAACCAATGGAATAGACCACAGAGACCAGAAATAAACTTTCACATATATGGTTAATTGGTTTTTGACAAGGATGCCAAGACCCTTCCGTGGAGTAAGGACAGTCTTTTCAACAAATGGTGTGGGAAAAACTGGATATCCCTATGCAAATATAATGAAGTTGGACCCTTACCTCATACCTTATACAAAAATTAAAATGGATCGAAGGCCTAAACTTAAGAGCTACAACTATAAAAATCTTAGAAAAAAACATAGGGGGAAATCTCTGTGACCTTGGATTTGGCAATGATTTCTTAACCATGACACAAAAACACAGGCAACAAATGAAAAAATGGATAAATTGGACTTCATCAAAATTAAAAAATTCTGTGCATCAAAGGACACTATCAAGAGTATAAAAAGACAACCAACAGAATGAAATATTTATAAATCATATATTTGATAGGTGATTAAGACAGAATATAGAAATAACTCATAACTCAAACACAAAAAAGCAAACAACCTAATTCGAATATGCACTGAGGACTTGAATAGACATTTCTCTAAAGAAGTCATACAGATGGCCAATAAGCACATGAAATGATGTTCAACATCATTAGTCATCAGTGAAATGCAAATCAAAACCACAGTGAGATACCCCTTCACACCCACTAGGATGACTATCAAAAAAACACAAAGTAGCAACTGTTGGCCAGGATGTAGAGAAATTAGAACCATTGTGCATTGCTGGTGGGAATGTAAAATGGGGCAGCTGCTGTGAAAAACAGACTGAAGGTTCCTCAAAAAGTTACACACAGAACTACCACATGATCATGCAATTCCAGTTGAAAGCAAGGACTCAAACAGATTCTTGTACCCCAACGTTCACAGAGCACCATTCAAAACAGCCAAAAGGTGGGAACAACCTAAATATCCATCAACAGATGAATAAACAAAATGTGGTATATACATGCAATGGAATATTATTCAGCCATAAAAAGGAATGAAATTCTGGTAGATGATACAGCATGGATGAACCTTGCATGCATTACGCTAAATGAAATAAGTCAGACACAAATGGACAAACACTAATTCCACCTTATGAGGTATCTAGAATAGCCTAATTTCTCGAGGCAGAAGGTGGCATAAAGGTTACCAGGAGCAGGGGGAGGAGAAATAGGGAGTTATTATTTAACTGGTAGAGTTTCTGTTTCGGATGATGAGAAAGTTCTGGAAATAAACAGTGGTGATGGTTACACAACATTGTGAATGTACTTAATGCCAATGAATTGTACACATAAAGTGATAACTTTTATGTTATGGATATGTTACCACAATACAAACAAAGGATGAATTATAATGACTACAAACATCAAAGAAGTTACAGAAAAGAGACAAAAGCTTCCTTTGTTTGAATCTTCTAGTATGCATGTTACCCCTCCCCTAACTCATTAATTGAATACTTCAGCTAAAGTAGCAGGATGAGAACTGCCAATTGAATTTGAATCTGAACAGCTGGACAGCAACTTAAACTGACCTCCCACCCAATCATACGACAGATTCAAGACAACATCCACGTAATGGGGAGCACCTTATATTATTTGAAAAGTTATATCTTAGGTTAAGCCAAAATCTCATCATTTATCTCCACCTATTGGCCCTGTATGAGATAATAGAAAATATATATTCATATATATTGGTCTCTGACCCCGGCTCCTGGCACAGAGCTCCAGAAACACTTGCAAATTCCTAAGTGATAAGAGCACTAGGAGTACCTTTTATTCTAATATTTGGTCTTTGACCTGGCCCCTCACACAGGGTTCCTGCAGCCCTTGTAAATTCCTGGGTGACAGGAGTGTCTTTTGCTCTAATGAGGCGACGCTGGGTGGGCTCCTGGATGAGGGCTGCTCACTGGAGGGACAAAGTCCTGATTAGAAGCTTGGAACGTTCAGCATCCTCCACCCCTGCCCCCATTCTCCAGAGAGAGGAGGGGCCAGAAACAGAGTTAACAAGTGATCACGCCTACGTGAGGGAGCCTCCACGAGATCCCAGTAGTGCGGTCCCGACAGCTTCAGGTGGGTGAACACGTCCACACCAGGAAGGTGACGCACCCCAACTCCACAGGGACAGAGGCTCCTGCGCTCAGGACCCCCCGGACCTCACCCTATGCATCTCTTCATCTGGCTGTGCATCTGTATCCTTTATCACACCCTTTAATAAACTGGTAAACCTAACTGCTTCCCTGAGTTCTGTGACCTGCTCTAGCAAATTAATCAAACCTGAGGAGGAGGTCACGAGAACCTCCGATTTGTTGTGGATAACCTGGGGACAGAAATCATACAGAAGCTGGGGGTGACTTGGGGACCTACTACTTGCCGTTGGCATATGAAGTGTGGTGGGGAGCAGGCTTGTGGGACCGAGCCCTTAAGCTGTGGAGCTGACACCATCCCCAGGCAGACAGTATCGGAATTGAGTTAAATTGTGGGACACCAAGCTGGTGTCATGGAGAATTGCCTGGAGGGGAAAAGCCCACACACACTTGGTGACCAGAAGTGAAGAGTTCTGTGTAAATATAAAGGAGACACAGGAGAGAAATGGTAGGGAAGAACTGGGTCCTTCACTACATAAGAAGGAAAAATCTGTAGGTTTTTTCCTTTACACCCTAGTTCTCTCCATGAAGCTACACAGAATTAACCTAATTCTTCTTCAACAAAACAAGCTCTCATCGTATTTAAAGCTTTTGCATCCTACAGTCTTTTCCCCTAAGCTAGATATCCCCAGTTCTTTCAGGCATTTTTTATATGATTTGTTTCTATGGCTTTACCCATTTTGATAACCTCCCCTGAATGTTTTCCAATTTAAAATTCTTGACCCAAACTGAATATAATCTATATGTGACCTTTGTCTGATTATTCTGATTAATACACCGTAATGCTGTTAAGTTTTTGGCATCTACAACATACAATTCCCTTATTAATAGAAACTTTTATTTTGGGCTTCACATCACTACAGTCTGTGAGGAAAAATATTTTATTTACAAGTAATAATTATCCATAGTAGAGAAATTAGAAAAACAAATAAAGGAAAAGAAAAATATTTTTAAATAAAATTAATTTTATAAAAATACTTTTTTTAAACAAAATGGGCTACTTGACCTATGGTTTTGTCATGTGCCTTTCACTTAATTCTCACTCAACAATTTATCATGGATACTTTCAAATGACAATAAATTCATATCTGCATCCCATTCTCAATAGGTAAAGAGCAGATTTATTTTTTGGTATTTGCCTAGTCATGACCCATTTTTAAAACAGCTTTATTGAGGTGTAATTAATCACCACCGTCAATTTTAGAACATTTTCGTCACCTCAAAAAGAACCCTGTACCCTTTAGTTATTGCCCCCATACCCCCAACTCCAACTCCAGTCCTACACAACCACTAATCTACTTTCTATCTCTATGGATTTTCCGACTGTGGACATAAGAGCAGACTCAAATATATGGCCTTTTGTGTCTGGCTTATTTCACTTAGCACAATGTTTTCAAGTTTCCTCCACAAGGTAGCACGTGTGCATCAGTATATCATTCCTTTTTAAAGCTGAATAATATTCCATTGCATGGATATACCACCTTTTGTTTACCCATTCATCTATTGATGGATCCATTCATCTGTTTCCACCTTTTGGCTATTATGAATAATCCTGCTGTAAACATTCCTGTACAAGTTCTTATGTGGAGATATGCTTTCATTTCTCATGGGTATATATACTTAGGAATAAAATTGCTAGGATATATGGTAACACTATGTTTACTCATTTGAGGAACCGATAGTTTTCCAAAGTGGCTGCACCATTTTAACTCCCCTATCAGTAGTGTATGAGGGTTCCAATTTCTCCATATCCTCAACAATTGTTATTATTTGACTTTTTGGACCTAGCCATCCCAGTGGGTATGAAGCTGTATCTCACTGTGGTTTTGATTTGCATTTCCCTGAATGACTAAGAATGTCAGGCGTCTATTCACATACTTACGGGCCATTTGTATATCTCTGGAGGAATGTCTATTCTGGTCCTGTGCCCATTTATTAATTGGGTTACTCATCTTTTTATTACTGAGTTTTGAGTTCTCTACATATTCAGATATAAGGGCCTGATCAGATATATGACTTGAAATGTTTTCTCCCATTCAGTGAAATGACTGTTCACTGTCTTGATGAAGTTCTTTGAAGCAAAAAAAGTTGTTACTTTTGATGAATTCCAATTTATCTATTCTTTCTTTTGTTGATCATGCTTTTGGCATCATATCTAAGAATCTTCATGATTTACTCCTATGTTTTCTTATAAGAGTTTTATAATTTTGCTCTTACATTTAAATCTTTGATCCATTTTGAGTTAATTTTTGCATATGATGTGGTATGGGTCCAACTTTATTCTTTTGCATGTGGCTATCCAGTTGTCCCAACATCACTTGTTGAAATCTTTCCCCACTGTAAGGTCTTGGCACCATTGTCAAAAACCAGCTGACCATAGATGTATGGGATGACCCTTTTTTTTTTTTTTTTTTGATTGTCCCACAACTTTTATTTATTTATTTATTTATTGGGATGACCCATTTTTAAATCTTGATTCTGTGGTACCAGCACATTAGCTATCCATCCCAACTGACAATTTAATAAACATGCTTCTTTTGTCTTCTTCATCCCAGTTGCTAACAGAAATGAGAAGAACAGGCTCAGAAGCAGAGCCCTGCAACAATTCAGTGTCCTTCTTTTTTGGCTTACACTAAAACATTAGTCAGCACTCCTGGGAATGATCTGTCAACCAGTTATAAACTCACTTAAACCTGCTATCATCTGCTCATCATTTCCCCACTATGTCCACAAGGGCATCACCAGGTACCGTGTAAAATACTCTACTGAAATCAAGATAATGTCACCCTAATAAGAAACTAACCATGCAAAGGTAAAAGAGAATGCTCATATTCTATTTAATAATCCTTTCTATAATTTTTATAAGAAACTAATAGATCTGTAGTTTTTGGAATTACTGTAATCTCTTTTCTACTTTATACTTTTTTCATTTCTGTTTTCAACGATATATACAAAATTTTATTTATCTCCATGTGTTAATACTTAAATTTCTAGTTTATTACCCTGTCTGTTTATTGGTACATAGACATCTAAGACCTTTAAATAGTATTCCTGATACTATAACAGTAATTTTTTAAAAATATTTTAACTCATTTAATCCTCTCAACAACGCTATGTTCTAAGTGTTTCACATTTATTAATTCACTTAATCCTATATAACAGCAATTTTAATTCTAATCTTAATCCCTCCATACTGTCCAAGATTTTTTTGTCCCAGTTTTTTTCACTTAAACACCGAAAATATATTTGCACCTCTTATATCACCTACAAGTTGATGAATTCAATAATGAAAATTACATTTTAAAACTGTGATACTCCAACAGAAAATATTAACATTTTATTCAAAATATGGATGATAAATCTAAATTTTTTTCTGACTAGACAGTTGATGACGAGAAAAATACACAGTAGCATTTAGAGCCTAGTGGAAAATAAAATACCTTAGTAAATATATACAATCACTGAACTCTATTACTTGCTTTTTTTTTTTTTTTTTGGTTAGTTTCTGCTTTATAACAAAGTGAATCAGCTTTATTATTTGCTTTTAATATTAAGTATTAAACATTACTAGAAGCAGTCAGAAAGTCAGTGGCCCTTGGAAATACGTATTATTTAAATTCTTTTGTCCTTTAGTCTCACCTGAAAAGTGCATACACCAGGGTAGCAATCAAAGCGAAACTGACCACAACTGCCACAAGTACTTGGTCACTTACTCCTTCTATGACTGAATCATCATCCAGTTTCAAACTGTGAACTTCACCTTGATATTTGGCCATTCCAGGTCTAAAAGAAAAAGAGATAAGATGAAAATTATAAACGACACAGTGAAAATGAAATATATTAATAAAAATGATATAAATGTAGCTGACTTCTGATATATGTACTTTTTTGTAGCACCCACTTGAGGTAGGTTGCATTAAGTACATCTCCAGTGGGGAATGCCCCATTAATGAGTTCTTTAAAATCATTAAAGAAAAAAAGACATTTCTCATGCCCAATTGCTCTTTTCTTATTCCTGAATACCAAATAAATTCTCCACATAGATCACATCCCTCTTCTCCCTCATGGCACTGAATGTGCGTCATGGAATGTACCATGTACGGATACGGAAGGAAATATATTGTCTTCTTCTGTAAATATTCCTGTATTACCTGGCACAGTGCCCTGTACACAGAAGGACCTAATAAATATATGTTTAAATAGGAGTGACTTACTTTACTTATGGTGTTAGTAATTTGAAAAGTAATAGACATGGAGGCTATAGAACATTTATAGCTATACTGAGACTACTTGAATTAATGAAAATTCTGTTGCTTGGAAAACGATTAGCCTCACTTGGGACTAAGCTCAGCTTATGGTTCAGAATTCTGGGAACTGCCTGGAATATGGAATCACTCTGAGGCTGCATTTCCTTATGAAGAGAAAAGGGAGGATATGAAACTGTCCCTCCCATACACTAAACTAGAGGAAAACGGTTAATACCCAATTTCTATAGGTATGAGGGGAGATGGCCCAACCACATCAGAGTCCAAATATCACAGGTTATTCCTACTTTTTTCAGATGGCAAACACTAAAGTTACTTAAAATCTTACAAGACACCTAAAGGGAAATAAAGGCAATAAAATTCAATTAAATATACATGACTAATCATAATTAACCTGTATTTATGTAATGTCCTGCACCGAAAACAGTTTTATTCAATATCATCATTAATCAGGTGAGTTTCTGTTAAAAGGAAACTTTGAGTGTGAAAGTCTAACACCTTTGAAAAGAACCTGAACTGGCTGCTAGTAAGAAAATTACCTCTCATGGAAGGAACTTAAGCAAACAAACAGATCAAAGGTGGCTTTCATCAGCTTTACACATGGTAATGGCCTGATGTATCAGGAACTTTCTAATGACAGGTTTCAAGTATCCTTCGTGAAAGCACACACCAGGAACTCAGAGGAGCTCTAACCTCAGTATTTTATTCAAAAGAAGAGTCAAATGAACTGCCAAATGAAACTGAAGAAAAAAGCCTCAAGTAATCTTGGGGTGGGCCATGTAGTCAATCTAGATTTTTATGTTGTCAGGTTTCCTCTTTTTAAATTGAAGATGCGGTGGCTGTCAGAAGTCGTGTCAGTGAGAACCACTTGCATCTGCTCAGAGATAAGCAAAATGTTACCCCGTGTGGAGAGTCCCAGCCTCCAATTACTGAATCAAGTTGGGAGGATTTTCTCCTATGCTGTACATTTAGGGAGTTCGCTACTTTGTACTATTTCTTTTTTTAATGGGTTACATTTGTTTCCATGTCCTTTTAGGGAGTTCACTACTTTGTACTATTTCTTTTTATAATGGGTTACATTTGTTTCTATGTCCTTGCAAGTGTAATCAGTGATCAAGTGACTAGATTCTACTCTATACATTTTATATATATATATATATATATATATATTCTTATATCACTGAATCACTTTGCTGTACACCTGAAACACAATATTGTAAATCAACTATAGTTCAATAAAAAAATAAAATAATCAAAATTATATATATATATATATATATTCTACTGTATAAAGACATACTTCTACCAATTACACCCTTCAGATGCTGCTTCATTCACATTTCCAAGAGCTCAGAGATCCAGGATACTTTAAGTATTGCAGGACCATGTAATGTTATTTGCATCATTTTATAGCAAAAGTTCCCAATGTTGTTGAAATGAAGAGTTACTTTTTATTGCCACAGATTCTAGTGTCACTGAAGGAGGTGCTTGGGCTGAGAGAGGGTAGGAAGGGAGGAGACTGCTGGTAAGTCTCAGAGAGGAACAGAAAGGTCAGCTGCACTTCCCTACCACGTGGAAGTCCCAGCCCTCACATGGATAAATACTAATGGTGTCTGACCAACCTGTCGGGGCTTCAGTAGTTAACTTCCGCCAGTAGTTTTTCTTATCACAGGAGGCCAAAAAGGAACTGCAGGCGCTGCTGGCTCAAAAATGAGGTATTATACCACCACCTCAGTTTGGAAAGAAGCCAATCTAAGATTACAGGGGATAAACCATAAAAAGAAATAAAGTTTTCTACTTGAGGAGTTGACCTTATACCCCAATCTTGAAAATGAATTCCAATGTCAACCTGAACTTCAGTCCTCCAACCTCTGCTCACCTGGAACAACTCAGTGCTGCTGATTTGGACCAAGGGCACAGGCTCTCAGCGTGAGCCCAAGCCCCGCTGCATGGCATGCAGGCCCCGGAGTTTAGCTCCAATTCTGCTACCACAACTGGGACCCCGCTTAATCTCTTAGGACCCCTCATTTTCTGCAAAATGTGAAAGCTGGATTTGAAGATTTCTTAAGTTCCTTCCACCACTACATTTCTCTGATTCAGAGCTTTCTGGAATTGAAAAAAAATAAAGGCAGGAAAGCTAAATAACCAAAGGTTAAAATGGTTACAAGTGGGGAGCAGGCCTGGGAGAGCCGGATCCTCACCTTTCCCAGGATACAGTTCTATAGTCTGAATTCTTTTCAAGAACGTATTACTTTAGCAATAAAAACAGAAGCCAGTGCCTGCTTCCTCCCTTCAGAGATGAAAATTAGGCTTCAGTGCTCAAAGATTTAAGCCGTCTCTCCCCAGTCCCATTCTCACGGAGCACCCTAGACCCTCCCAGTTTCCGGAGGGTGCCCTCTGAAGACCTCAGCGACCGGCAGTGGGAGGCGCCCGCGCTGGCTACCTCTCACCCCGCGGGGCAGCGCGCAGGGGATTTTACACGTTGCAGGGGCCTTGCGCTAAATGCTGCTCGCTTGAAACCCCAAAGCCAGGTTATTTAATTTATAAAACATGGCATCTGGGCTTCCCTGGTGGTGCAGTGGTTGAGAATCTGCCTGCCAATGCAGGGGACACGGGTTCGAGCCCTGGTCTGGGAAGATCCCACATGCCACGGAGCAACTAGGCCCGTGAGCCACAACTACTGAGCCTGCGCCCCGCAACAAGAGAGGCCGCGACAGTGAGAAGCCCGCGCACCGCGATGAAGAGTGGCCCCTGCTCGCCACAACTAGAGAAAGCCCTCGCGCAGAAACGAAGACCCAACACAGCCAAAAATAAATAATAAATAAATAATAAATAAACTTAAAAAACCCAAAAACATGGCATCTAATCTATTTCATAGGGTCCTATCAAATGAAAACAAGTTACTAGTACTCTGTTGTTAACTATTTGAGATTTACAGAAACAAAACACCATAGATCTTGGAAACGGTGTTGATAATTGATAGAAAAATTGATAATTGAGAGAAGCGGGAGTGATTTCCAGCACTGGCTTTGTTATTGCTTAGCTGGCTAAGTCTTACCGAGTAGCTTAATATATTGAAGAAGCATAAGCTTTGCAGTCAGACAACTGTGCACTTGTGCAAAATCTGGGTCTCAGCTTCCTCATGTGTAAAATACATAAAATTAACTTGAACTATATCGAGCAACCACTTTTTTGGCAAAAAAAAAAAACAAAACCACCCTAGTTTTGTGGAGTTCATGAGATAACAAAGGTAGAGCACTTACATATTGCTTGGTACATCATACAGGCTCTCAATTAACGGAAGCTATAATATTTTGATTACTATTATTAACAACCCTCAAGGAATCTGCAGAACCATGATAAGACGTGGCCATGCCTTCCTTACAGCTACAGTAAGTAGCATCTCAAGCTCGCGTTGACCTAAGCTCTAAGTATGTATTCCCTGGGAAACGGGATAAATTTGGCACACTGCGGCGATGGACACTCCCCTGTTTACTTGAATCTGATAAACAGCTGTAGATGAGAATTATGCTCCAACTAACTGGAGTAAGGAGACAGCTAAGACAAGTGCCACTCATCTCTCTTTGGTCTTTTCCAAAGCTTTCAGGAAAAACGAAACAAAACAACACAGACAAATAAGGGAAATATAGGAAATTCCGTAACTTCAAAGGAGAAACTCCATGTCTTTTTACCCAAACTCATGTAAAAACATGATGGCCACATGGCTTCTGCAGACAATTACTCACATTCAAGAAGTTTTTAATATAATTTCCTTCATGGAGGGTAACTGGAGCTACAGAATGAAATCTCATTGCACATCATGCACAAATGCATTGTGGGTGAGCCATCAAACCTGAGAAGGGAGGCTGAGGTCAACTGTGTCAAAGCCCTAAAAACCAGAGCAGCTGGCGCGAAGGTGCTCACCCATCACAGGCCTTCCAACAAGGCTCCACATCCAAAGACAGGTTACAAGGGCGGCAGACTGACTTGATGACTTTACATGCCTAACAAGGGTAATGGTCACTTAAAGTGCCAGGGATCCTTACAGTGATAACCTAGCTTGGAATGTAGAAACTCTGGCTTGACAAAGGTCCAGAGGCACCGACAGAGAAAACAAAGGCAGGTGAGGTACATTTTATCACTTCTAAAGGTTTCTCTGCCCTTGGTGTAGGGAAGAATGTTTAAAAGACCACTGAGAAGACTTCTGGTAAGATCGTCTACATTCACACAGTGAAAAATCTGTTAACTGGGACTCTGAAAAGCATCATGAAAAACTCAATGCTGTCTTGGCAGCTCTGAAAGCTCAATGACACAACCTAGTCTTTTTTTTTTTAAATTATTTTATTTATTTATTTATTTATGGCTGTGTTGGGTCTTCGTTTCTGTGCGAGGGCTTTCTCTAGTGCAGCAAGTGGGGACCACTCTTCATCGCGGTGCGCGGGCCTCTCACTATCGCGGCCTCTCTTGTTGCGGAGCACAGGCTCCAGACGCGCAGGCTCAGTAATTGTGGCTCACGGGCCCAGTTGCTCCGTGGCATGTGGGATCTTCCCAGACCAGGGCTCGAACCCGTGTCCCCTGCATTGGCAGGCAGATTCTCAACCACTGTGCCACCAGGGAAGCCCCACAACCTAGTCTTAATGGGGAAAGGGGGCTCCAGGAACTGCAAACCACAGAAAGGTGTGTCCTGGTAAGTTAACTTTGTTGCACCCCACATAAAAGTTTGGCATCATCTGGTAAAGTGATGCACAACCTATAACTCAACAATCCCAGGACTCCAAGGCATATAGCTAAAGAAACTTACACGTTGGCACTAGTCTCTAGGGATATGAATCTTATAGCATTGTTCTTAGTTAGCCCCAAACTGGAACAGCAAAATACCCATCAACAGTAGCATGGATATACTGTTATATTCATACAGTGGAATACTAGACAGCACTGAAAATTACCTATGGATCTACACAAACTTACTGTGAATGCAAAGCTATAAAATAACACAATGATTCCACTGATAGAAGCTCAACAACAGGCAACGAAAAACTGTTGTTTAGGCATGCATACGTAGGTGATAAAGAGATAAGGAAAAGCAAGAAAGTGAACATCATAAAAGTCTGTCTAGGGAGGGAACGATGCTCAGAAAGGAACACGAGGTGCTGGAGGAACTCCTGAGGTATGGGCAGTTCTCCTTGTTTTTACCTGCGTGTTTTATTACTAATTACTCTCTAGGCATGTCCGTTGTGTGCACTTTTCTGCACATGCTGTATCGCCTAACGATTAATCGGTAACCCTGCAGAGGTTCACCCTCGGAACGGGGGCAGCTCGAGGCCGGTCCCCCTGGCCACTGCGGAAAGAGGGACAGGCCCCAGGAACCGTCGCGGTCCCCCGGGCTGGCCGGCGCCGCACACCCTCCCCCGCCTCCCGGGGCGGCGAGGTCCGCGCGGCCCGAGCAGGAGCGGCGGGCTGCCCTCGGCGCTCCAAGCCCGCCACGTCGGCCTCACGGCGCGGGCGCCTGGGGCCGCCCGGCTCCCCGCGGAAGGCGCCCCGCCGTCCCGCCCAGGCCGGGGCCCCGCCGGCGCTCGGCCGCGCGTACCTCTGCACCGCGGAGGACACCTCGCCAGCTCCAGGTGACCGAGGGCACAGATTGTTTCCGGGGCTGCCCGCCACCCTCGCGGGCGACCACTGGCTGCCTCCTCCGGGCCGGGCGCGCGGGCACGGCGCACGCGCACTGCCGCGCTTCCGTGAGGGCGCGGCGGGGACCCGCCGGCGGGGAGCGCGCGGGGGCGACACGCAGCGGGCGGCGGGCGCGGCCGTGCGCAGTGCTGGGCGCCTGCGGCTCGGGTCGGGCCGGGTTCTCGGCGGGTGCGGGGCGGCGGGGCTGCGGGGCTGCGGGTCCGCGGGCGGGGCGGACGGGCGCGCGCGGTGGCGCGCGGTCCCGACGGGCCGGAGGAGGAGGGGCGCCGGTGACGCTGCGGGAGCCGCTGCCAGCGCCGGACGGAGTCGGCGGCCGGGCGGAGGACGGGCAGGCCGACCCTCGGACGCAGCCCCGGGCCGAGCCGCGGGCTTCCTGGCGAGGCCGGGCGGCCGCGAGCCCCGGCGGGAAGATGTTCAACGTGGAGTCCCTGGAGCGGGTGGAGCTGTGCGAGAGCCTCCTCACTTGGGTAGGTGGCGACGCGGTCCGAAGGCCCCCTCCCCCAGGCCGCCGTCCTGGGATCTCCCCGCGCCCCGGGCGGGCGCCGAGGGCGCCGGTGCCGTCACATCCGGGGCCCGGGGCGGGGGCCGGGACGCCGGTGCGGGCGGCGTCCACGGCGGGAGGCCCGGCCGGGTCCGAGGGAAACTCGCGGGGCCCGCGGGGCCGGGCGGAGGCCGAGGACTGGTGCGGGCGGCGCTGTCACCAGGCGGCTCCCCGCCCCGCCGTGGGTGGGGGGGGCACTCGAGACCCCGGCCCGACGCTGCCGCCTTTGTTGTCCCGCTCGCCGGGACGGCGCAGCCCTGGAGGGCGAGCGGCGCGGGGCGCGGGGGGAGAGGGCTTCCCGGGAGGGCGGAGGGTAGAAGGACCCGCAGCCCGGCCTCCGCGATAGGAGAGGAGAAAGTGAGCGGCGTGGAGGTGCCTAGGGAAGGTGTTCGAGGTGAAAATAAGTCCGGAAGGTGTTTGGGCATCAGAAGTGGGACTCGACATTTGGGGGGCAACGTTATGCCATTCTAATTTTAAATTATCAAATGCTTGCTAAGATTCTCACATGTGCATGTAAAAATACGTGTTCCGTTCTAATGCCAACAATCGTGCCTTTAGCAGCCTCTTGTACAGTTGGACGTAAAACCCAAGCTTGTGTGTTTTCATAAGTGCGGTGTCAGTTCCTGGGTTGTGCCTGTGTGTGTATCTACGGGATAAATCTGGTGCTTCTTTGGGGAGCTTTCGTTTTACTCATTGCTAAAACGTTAAATACCACTTTTAGAATGCAGCACTAATCTATTTAGGGAGGTGACTACAGCATTTGTATTAATGTGCAAGGTAAGACACAGATGCCAAACAGATTCAGTTTAGCGGTGCCTTGTGCGATAAGCTTAGATCCCTGGAGTACAGACATCACTGCCCTGTGTGGGGACATTTGGGTGGAACGCTTAGAGGGCCAGTGTCCTAGGCTGGTTGTAACAAACGTAATGAAAATAGTCTGAGATTTTCATAATTTGGCTTATGTCAAATCAAATCAAATTATGTTTTCTGAAACAGAATATGTACAAGGGTAGATAGAGCTTGATCTATTTCAGTAACTTTTGTATTAGGGCATTCTTGGCATTTCAAATCGTTTGCAGTAATATGTAGTTAACATTACAGCTTACAACTATAATGGGTTCTGACTTAAGTGGGGAAATAGGTTCCCCTGCTGCATTTTAGAGAAGAGAAAAAACAGATAAGCTGCATAATGTGGCCAAAGTTTGACTAGGCAGGGGAGAGATAAAGGAAAGAATTACCACATTCTTTGATACTGTGGAAGGAATGGATTTGGCAGAGGTTGTAAACAGAAGATTGAGGATCTGAAGATGTGCATTTTTGAGTCTGTACTTCCTTCAGTGCTAGAAAAAAAAGGCAAGAGGGCAAAGATGAGGAAACTTACTGAATCTGAAGTAGGGTTACGTTGTTTAAAGTCTAGAAAGACGAGTCACGGAAACAAAGAGGTGTGTTTGAAGGGCATCTGCCAGAAGGTGGTGGTCAGTGCAGTTATTTGGGTGAGAAATGCTAATAAAAATACAGAGGAAGAATCACAGAGAGAAGTTTGAAGGGGTACTAACAGAAGCACACCATGGCCACATCTATTTAAAATCTGGTAAAGTGTTAAGAAAATAGCGATAATCCAGGTTATCAGCTATAGAGAGAGGTCAAGTAATCTGGTTTTGTAGAAAAAAAGGCTTTTTGAAATTTCACTGGAAGGCTCATCAAGGAAAATTTCTGGGGAAGAGATTATCAATGACAAAACTGGAGGGCAGAGTCCAAACAAAGATATACAATTCTAAAATTTGGAAACATTTTAAAACGTTGTACATTGAAATGTTTCAAAATAAAGTTGAGGTTAAACGCTGGGTTTGTTCTCTTTTAGTTGTTATTATAAAAAGCAGAATAAATGTTCATGTGGAAAGTGTCTGCGGTAGCTGAAAATGTGCATTCACTCTAGTAGCTCCCCTCATAGCTGAAGGCCAGATGAATGCCGAACACAATTCCAAAACCAAAAGTTAAGGGGGGAAAATGTATCCTATACATTCCGAAGAAAGGACCCCTGTTTAGAATAATTTGCTCTGTTTTGCAAAAAGTTCTAGCTAACTTGATTGTGCAGTTTCTTTGCACACAGCAGGTGAGAAGGTAGCTGCCACATTCAGCAAAATGCAGGCAGCTGTCAGTGACAGAGAAGACCCGAGAGGTGAAGGTTCAGCCTGGGCAGTCTTTGAGCTGACAGCCTTGTATACATCAAAAGCCTCCACATTCAATTACCGAAGATCATAATTATGATCCTGAATATCAAATAAAAGTTTATTTTCACTATACAGCATTTAGTTTGAGATCAGAGGTATATAGTACATATTAGAAGTTCTTCCACCAGAAATGGTTAAAATAACAACTCAGGCACTTAGAGGGATGCCTATTGGCCACCTATGCAGAGTTCATTTCTGTGGAACATCTCAGTGCCCCAAATGCTGGATAAATTGCTATTGTATCAGAAAGGTTACTAGCCCAAGAACCAAACGTTCCACATTTTTGTTGAAAGAGGAATGCTTGTTAAGAGACAAAGTATCATCCTACCAAGGGAAAATGGTTTAAGCTTAAATTCCTAATCAAAGTTTATGCAGCAAAAAAGTTCAGCAGGATGTGCTGGAAAGTTTCCACTCTTAAACTCTCTCCCCACCCTCTGAGTCAAAATGCACTCTTACCTGTTAGAAAAAATCTGCCCTACCTATTACACCTGTCAAGCCTAATTTCTTGAATGGTACATGGAAAGATTGCTCTTTCCTAGGTTTTAAAGACTGAAAAACCAGAAAGAATCTGGAATGCCGCCAACTAATGGCAAGAAGCTAAGTGGAACAAGAATCATCACCACACAGGTTCAGTACATTTCTTCTGGGAAACCCAGCAACATTAACATATCCTTGTAATTTTCATATTTAGCAGCCTGTAAAATGGCATGTTGGTGTTTACAATTAGGGAGGGTATAATTTTTGTGGTGGTATCTCCCCCATTCCATTCTCTCTGTCCTTCCTAACTCTTAGGTCCTCTAATGGAGGAATAAAGGAATCAGATGTACAAAAGCATGTATATTTTTTAAAGCTTTAATTTTTTTTTTTTTTTATTTAACTGAGGGCCAATATGACATGTTAGTTAAGAGTATAGGTTCTGAAATTTGACCACCTGGGTTCAAATCCTGACTTTGCTTCCTACTAACTGTGGGTAGCTTTGGACAAGAAACTTCACCTATGTTTTTTTTGTTTTTTTTTTAAATTAATTAATTTATTTATTTTTGGCTGTGTTGGGTCTTCGTTTCTGTGAGGGCTTTCTCTAGTTGTGGCAAGCGGGGGCCACTCTTCATCGCGGTGCGCGGGCCTCTCACTATCGTGGCCTCTCTTGTTGCGGAGCACAGGCTCCAGACATGCAGGCTTAGTAGTTGTGGCTCACGGGCCCAGTTGCTCCGCGGCATGTGGGACCTTCCCAAACCAGGGCTCGAACCCGTGTCCCTTGCATTAGCAGGCAGATTCTCAACCACTGCACCACCAGGGAAGCCCTTCACCTATGTTTTGATTGCATTCAATTTAACACTAAGAAATGTTTCCTATGCATTAGTATTGATCAGCATAATTGGAGGGCTTGTTAAAATGCTGATTGCTAGTTCCCGGTTCCAGAGTCTGTAATTCAGTAGGGCTGAGCTAGGGCCTGATAGTCTTCATTTCCAACAGGTTTCCAGGTGGCGCTATTAGTGGCCTGAGGCCCACACTTTGAGAACCACTGCTCCAGAGCAAGGTTTGTTAACCTTAGCATTACTGACATTCTGGGCTGGATCATTTTTGTTCCGGGCACTGCTCTGTCATCCTGGTCTCTACCTACTAGATGCCAATAGCACCCACTTAGTTGTTACAACTAAAAATGTCTCATAGGGAGCAAAATTGCCCCTGGTTGAGAATCACTACTCTAGAGATAGTAATTCCAGGTGATCTCATGCTTTACCCTTCTCATGCTTTTGTGGGGGAAGGTGAGGTGGAAGTTGGATGGTGTTAATAGAGCTCCTTGGAATTAAAAGAGAGGTTATGACTCTTCCAGCAGCGTGTCACGCCCTAATGTGGTTAGGTGCAATTACCTTTAAATTTTACTCTACTTATTGGGCTTCCCTGGTGGCGCAGTGGTTGAGAATCTGCCTGCCAATGTAGGGGACACGGGTTTGAGCCCTGGTCCAGGAAGCTCCCACATGCCGTGGAGCAGCTAAGCCCACGCACCACAACTCCTGAGCCTGTGCTCTAGAGCCTGCGAGCCACAACTACTGAGCCTGTGCTGTAGAGCCCACGAGCCACAACTACTGAGCCTGCACTCTGGAGCCAGCATGCTACAACTGCTGAAGCCCGCGTGCCTAGAGCCCGTGCTCCGCAACAAGAGAAGCCACCGCAATGAGAAGCCCACGCACCGCAACAGAGTAGCCCCTGCGTGCAGCAATGAAGACCCAAACGCAGCCAAAAATAAATAAATAAAATAAGTACATTAAAAAAAAATTTTTTTACTGCTGTCCTGAAACACCCTGTAGATTTTAACTCAGAATTTATGAGAACTGGTAGGTGATAGATTTTTTTTAAAATTAAAATACACAGGGGCTTCCCTGGTGGCGCGGTGGTTGAGAGTCTGCCTGCCGGTGCGGGGGACGCGGGTTCGGGCCCTGGTCTGGGAGGATCCCGCATGCCGTGGAGCAACTGGGCCCGTGAGCCACAGTTGCTGGGCCTGCGCATCTGGAGCCTGTGCTCCACAACGGGAGGGGCCGCGATGGTGAGGGGCCCGCGCACCGTGATGAAGAGTGGCCCCCGCTTGCCACAACTGGAGAAAGCCCTCGCACAGAAACGAAGACCCAACACAGCCATAAAATAAAAAATAAATTAATTAATTAATTTTAAAAAAAAAAAAATTTTTTTACTGCTGTCCTGAAACACCCTGTAGATTTTAACTCAGAATTTATGAGAACTGGTAGATGATAGATTTTTTTAAAAATTAAAATACACAGGGGCTTCCCTGGTGCCGCAGCGGTTGAGAGTCTGCCTGCCAATGCAGGGGACGCGGGTTCGAGCCCTGGTCTGGGAGGATCCCACATGCCGCGGAGCGGCTGGGCCCGTGAGCCACAACTGCTGAGCCTGTGCATCTGGAGCCTGTGCTCCGCAACAGGAGAGGCCGCGACGGTGAGAGGCCCGCGCACCGCGATGAAGAGTGGCCCCCGCTTGCCGCAACTAGAGAAAGCCCTCGCACAGAAACGAAGACCCAACACAGCCAAAAATTAAAAAAAAATAAATAAATTAAAGAGTGTTTGCTCTGTAAAAAAATAAAATAAAATAAAATACACATACCATAAAGTTCTTATAAAAGTGCACAATGTGCTTTGTAGTATGATCGCAGGTTGTGCAACCATCACCACTATCTAATTCCAAGAACATTTTTATCGCCTCAAAAGGAAACTCCATAGAGAGAGTTTCTCTGGGATCTGCTTTACTTTTATCTCAAAGCAGAGGTGGACATCCTGTAGCCTTCATGAACGACTGTTTACCTCAAGGGCCAATTCAGAGAAAATAATTGTTTGGAAGCCACATTTAAAAAATCAAAACGAAAATAGTTTTAAGTCCCAAGAGAGAAACAGATATAGTCTTACAAGTAAATTACTTGCATTATTGAATTACCTGCTTTATTGAGTTTTTCCTTATGCTTGGCCAGAGGCAGTTTTCTAATCTTTCATCCTTTACATTTGGTAGAGGGTTTGGATCAGAACCCTTTGGATCAGAGGGTTCCAAATGCCAAATCAGTGCCCTGCCACATAGCATTATTTGATGAACTTGTTAAAAATAGACTCCCAGCCTTCTCCAGCTTCCCAGATGATTCGGGTGTACACCCAGGTCTGGGAACTACTGCTTAAGACTTTTACAAATACGTAATGTCCATTTGTTTTCTCTTTCATTCTTTAAGCAACACACCCCTCCATAAGGTATTTTTCCCAATTTCTAGATTGAAAAACTGACATGAAATGAGGTAAAGTGGCATATCCAAGGTCACACAGCCAGCAGATTAGGAGCAAAGCTGGGGATGGAGTTAGTTTACTTGCAGAGCGTGTTCAGTGAGGGCTGTTCTGGGCAAGGTTGGTGATCAAGAGATGAGTGAGGTGTGGCCCTCACGTCTGCTCTTTTTCATTCTAAGCCTACAAGAAAGAGATGAATTCAGCAACTGTAAAACCAAAGTGGGTGCTTATTTCTTTTCAGACAGCATTGTTATTACCACAGTACCATTGACGAGGGGACTGGAGAGAGTGTGGAGTGAAATTCAGTATCATTTCCTACAGATGATGTTTATTTGGTCCATTTATTCATTTACTAACGATTTATTGAACCTCTGCATGTATAAGGTTAGTGTCAGGGGGTAGCCCGCAAGGGCCCTCTTTTCATCACCTCTCCCAAGTAGACACCTAAGTAGAAACCACCTGCCTTGTGATCTTTAAGGCCATTTCCTTAGTTCCCGCCGCCATAACCATCTCTACCCACAAGACTGTCAAAAATATGAAGAAGCTGCTGACTGCACTTGTTAATAGTTCTTTTTTTAAAGGTTTGATAGATGACACGGCACAGAGAAGTGGACACTCACCAACTGTTAGTAAATTGCTACAGCACTTGTTCAGGGCAGTTTGGCAGTATTTATCAAAAACCTTAAAACTTTCATACACTTTGATCCAGCAAAGTTACTTCTAGGAATATAATCCTGTAAGTAAAAATGTATTGAAGGCAGATGGTCCCCTGACCATTATTTGCAGGGTTTCCATTGTCATTACCTAGTTTGACCTCATGTGTTAACATACAAACCTATGAACATAGGTCTCCCTGCCTATTCCCTGCAAGCCTTTCTCCATACTGCAGCTGCTGTGATCCTTATACGATGCAGACCTCATGGCCTCACCCTCCTGCTCAGAATCCTTTGCTTTCTCTCCTTGCTCTTGAGGATGAAGTCCTAATGTGCCTTGAGAGGTTTTGCACAACGATGCTTCCTTCTTTAACCCTGTCTTTCCCCATTCTACTCTCTTCCCTGTTTTATCTCTTCCTCTGATTCCCATACTCCTCCATTTTACAACCTATAAACTTCAGAGCATGGCTTGCGTCTATCTATTCTCAGTGATTTATTGCCTTCTGAGTCCTGGTTGCGCTACTGAGTAGAATCATTGCTGGCTCAGCTGTATTATTATCTTGCTCAGAAATAATTTCTACTAATTCTCAGCCATGTTATGTTAGTTCTGATTCATAATACATTTAAAATCAAAATGAACTGAATATCTAACCTGACTGTGTGATTTCTACATCTGTATAAAGATATTCTGGTTCTGAGTAAAAGAAATCTCAGCTTGGCCAGGCACAAAGAAGAAATGTATCTCACATAATAGGAGGCTTCAAGATTTTTAGTTTAGTGGCTCAATTTTGGCCTCAAGGACCCCTTTCTTTCTGTTCCTCTTCTCTGCCATCCACTGCATTGGCCGCATCCTAACGGTCAACAAGATGACTGCTTGTGGCAATTGAAGCAACCAGCATGTTTATTCACACCAAGGGGAGGTTGGCTTTTCTTTCCCGGAAGCCCAAGTAAGCCTCTGTTTGCATCTGTTTGGTCCAAATTGTCTTTGCCTGTGCACCCATGAGCCAGTCACTGGCAGAGGGGATGACGGTACCGTGACTTTCTTAGATGATTATCTGTGAGGAGGATGAATGCAGGGAAGCCACCCAGTGTCCACCACCATTTCTCTTTTACCAAAAGGAAAAAATTGCAATAGCAAGCTGCAAGAAACTTCCCATAAGGGAAAACATTTCACAGTGTTCTGCTTTTTAAGACTTATTCAACTCCCAAGATGAGGTAGAAGAAGTCTAAGAATTCTTCTATATGGTTAACCATGGAATCTTTTTTTCCCTTTTTTTAATTTCCTTTTTCCAGATCCAGACATTTAATGTGGATGCACCATGCCAGACCGTGGAAGATTTAACGAATGGGGTTGTGATGGCCCAGGTTCTCCAAAAGATGTAAGAATAAATTGCTTTATCTTTTTGTATGTTATTATACCTGGATATTTATTAGATTGAAAACACGGACAAAAAAATAAAGTGCTCTCATGAAACACGTGTTGTGCAGAGACCAAGAACTGAGCAGCACAGGTGCTTCTGGCAGCCTGCGCTTGTTTAGGTACAGGTGGACCGGCTGCAAGGGTAGTTATGGCTGCAATTGTTGCAGTACTCCAACGGTTTCAGCAGAATTCTTTCTTCCTGTGGTTTTCAGTGTAAGCTTGGCAGACATTTTCCTGTTAGCGTCCGGATTTTGCCATCATAGAAGGATCTGAGAGGCTTTCTCTCTCTATAGGGCTTTGCTCAGACGTTGTCTTACCAGTGAGGCCCTCCCTGCCCACCCCTAGAAAATAAGCGATAGCCATGCCCTGTGCTCCGTTTCCCTTTTAACCTTCCGTATGCTTCTCAGAAGTAGGTAACACTGTATCATATACCATGTATTTTGCTTGCTTATTTGTTACCTGCTGCTTCCCCCCACACCCGTCTGCAGACAGACAGACAGACAGACACACACACACACACACACACACACACACACACACACACACACAGAGTGTAAGCTCCGCCTAGAGGCAGGGTGAAAACATAATAATTGTAAAATTGATATTGTATGGCTGTCTTCAACTTTTGACCTAGGAATTTTTCAAATAAAGGGTTACCTGTGAATTTAAGATGTCAGTAAGTTTGATGTGATTTGGGAGATACTTTTGTCTTTTGAAGCCCCAGCCCTTGTCAGCCTGAGACACTAAAGAATTTACATGGGACTTGCTGAGATTTCCTGCAGCTCTGTTGAGAATCAGTATCATCGCTAAAGGATTCTTGCCGTTGCTCCCCTTGCGGTGAGCTGTGTAGAGCTGCCCGTCTGGAAGCTTCTCAAATGCCTGCATTTCAGAGAATCTACCTGCCTTTCACACTGGCGGTTCATGCTTGAAAACTGTAGGTTGCTGTACCTTTCTTCTGCACCTTACATCTCTCCAGACATACAAGCATGCAGACTTTCTGGCAGAGCTCAAGAAGGCTCGCTTGAAACTGACCAGCCCTGGTTCTAGCACTCAGAAGAGCGGTCTTGTGATTTTCGTGGACACTTTTGAGTGGTGCCCTATAACGTTTAGCTTTTGAATGGTCCAGAGCAGCGGTCCCCAGCCTTTTTGGCACCAGGGACCAGTTTCGTGAAAGACAATTTTTCCATGGACGGTGGGGGAGTGGTGATTCAGGCGGTGATGCGAGCGATGGGGTGGGGATGGTTCAGGCGATAATGCGAGCGATGGGGCGATGGTTCAGGCGGTGATGCGAGCGATGGGGAGCGATGGGGAGCGGCAGATGCAGCTTCGCTCACTCGCCCGCCGCTCACCTCCTGCTGTGCATTCCGGTTCCTAACAGGCCGCAGACCGGTAGCGGTCCACGGCCTGGGGTTGGGGACCCCTGGTCTAGAGAGTTTCAGTGCAGTTCTTAATAAAAATTATTTGTGGGCAAGTGGGCCTAGCTACGTGAGCTTTCCAGGTATGTGTCATTAAATGAATTTTTTGCTTGTTAGTTTGGGTAGGATTTCTATTGTAGAAACCAGAAGAAAGACTGTATGAGTATATTATTTTACCAAATCAAGATCATAACGTGCATTATGTTCTGCAGAGTGGTTATTCTCATTTACCAAAGTCTTGTGGGCATATTTCTCATCAATATTTAGTTTTTTACATTTTTTTTCCAAAATGCATTCTTTTTTTCCTTTTGTTGTGGTATAATGTAGACCGAAAAGCATACTAAAAGAAGTAATTAATTTGTGTGTAGTATGTATATATTGTATGTATATGCACACGTGTATACACACATCCATATAACCACCACCCAGACTGAACTATATAACATTTTGAGCCCCCAAATGGTCCCCCTCATGCCCCTCCCTAATCAATACCCTTTGCCTCAAAGATAGCCATGGTTCTGATTTCTACACCATCATTTTTATAAGTGGAATCATACAGTGTATACTGTTTTTTGTTTGACTTCTTTCACTCAACATAATGTCTGTGTGATTCATTCATGTTGTTTTATATTGTCTACTTAAATAATTGTATAATAACAGCTTCACAGAAGCTTCCTCCTTTGTCAGTTTGATGTTTATTGAACGGCTGCTCTGCATCCAGCACTGGTGATGCAAGGATGAGCCACAGTCCACAGGGTAACTGTGTTCAGAGAGTTTATAACCTGGGGAAAAACGGATGTTAAATGACCAAGGAAACAAAACTGCTAGTATAACAAGCGCTACAGAGAAATCGTGAAAATTTCTAAGTTAGCAGTTGTCTCCGCAGGGCTAACATTCAGAAGAGTCCAAACCAGAGATATCAATTTGGGTGTTTCTTAATTGAAGCCATGAGTGTGGATTAAATCACTCAGGGAAGAGTATAGGGTAAGAAGAAAACAGTGTGTAGCCTGAGCCTTGAAGAACTCTGACATTTAGTTGTTGGTTAGAACATCTACCAGCAGAGGGACCAGAGAGGCACGGGGAAAGCCAGTGGAGTGTGGATGCTGAGAGAAATGGCAGATCTCTTCATTTTGTCTGAGCTAAGTGAGAAACTTGTATGTTTTTGTAGTTTTAGTAGAAATTTTATCAAATGTGAATAGATCTCAGTAGGCTTATTGTTAGTATAATTTGTTTCTCTCTCTCGTCTTTTAAGTCATTTTCTGCTCATCTGCTTTCCTGCTTCCAACATCTTATTGCTGACTTCTGTCTTTCGTTCATCCATGTAGGTTCATGTCCCCCTGGTTTTTGTGTGTTTGTTTGTTTTTAATTAGTAGACTTTGTTTTCTTAGAGCAGTTTCAGTTTCACAGCGAAATTGAATGGAAAAAAGTTTCAGTACGAGATGAAAAAAAGTTCTGGAGGTGGGTAGTGATGATGGTTGCACAACCATTAAGTAAGTGAATGTACTTAATGTACTTAACGCCACTGTACACTTAACAGTGGCTTAGATGGTAAATTTTACGTGTATTTTACTACAATAAAAAAAGTTTTTAAAAACTGAAGGAAAAGTATGGTGAGTTCCCACTTGCTCCCTGCCCCACACAGAACTTCCCCCACTGTCAGCATCCCCCCACCAGATGGTCCATTTGTTACAGTTGATGAACCTACGTTGATGCATCAGCATTACCCGAAGTCCACAGTGTACGGTAGCCGTCACTCCGTGCTGTACATTCTATGGGTTTGGGCAAATGTGTCCTTCCTTACAGCATCGTACAGAATAGTTTCTGCCCTGAAGACCCCCTGTGCTCCCCCTAGTCATCCCCCTCCCCTTCAGTCACTGATCTTTTTACTGTCTCCACAGTTGTGCTTTTTCCAGGTTGTTGGGTAGCTGGAATCACACAGCGTGTAGCCCTTTCCGATGGCTTCTTTCACTTAGTGATGCGCATTTAAGGTTCCTCCGTGTCTTTTCGTGGCTCGACAGCTCATGTCTTTTGAGCACTTACCCCCTCCTTTTTTTAACAGCTTTATTGAAATGAAACTGACATACAGTAAATTGCACATTTTTAGATGTAGAATTTGATAAATTTTTTTTACCTGTGGAGATGCCCAGGAAACTATCAAGATAATGAACATACCAATCACTTCAAAAAGTTTCCTCAGTCCTTCCTTCCAGCCACCCCTTTCCCATCCCCAGGGCAACCATGGATTTGCTTTCTGTCGCCGTAGATTAATTTGCATTTTACACAAATTTTATGTAAATGGGCTTACAGTATGTTTTATTTTTTGAGGGAGAGGGTGTGGCTTCTTTCATGCAACATAAAATTTTGAGATTTATTCATGCTGTTGCCTGTCTTAATATAGTCCATGCATATTCCATTGTATGGATATACCCCAATCCATCCATCCGTCCGGCTGCTGAGGAGCTCCTGGGTTATTGTAGTTTGGGCTGTTACAAGCAGAGCTGCTGTGAACAGCGGTGTCCACATCTTTGTATGGACATACGCTGCCATTTCTCTGGGGTGAAGGTCCACCCAGGGGCGAAATGGCTGCAACATGTGGCAGGTGTAAGTGTACTATTGAAGAAACTGCCAAACTGCTTCCAAAGCGGACGTACCATTTATGTTTTTACAAGCAGCGTGTCAGTGTTCCAGTTGCACCGTGGCCTCACCAGCACTTGCTGGGGTTGCTCTTTTTAATTATAGCCATTCTAGTGGCCGTCTAGTGGTGCTCACTGTGGGTTTTATTTGTATTTCTATAATGACTAGTGATGTCGGGAATCTTTTCTTGTATTTATATACATTTACTGTATATATATATATATATATATATATATATATATATATATATATATATATGCATACATATATATATCTTCTTTGGCAAATTGTTTGATGTAATCTTTTTTTGTTTTTAATTTCTGGGTGTGCAAGCCCAGTGCCCCACCGTGACTCTGGGATCTGGGACATCCCTGGGACTATGGGGCCCTTTGAGGGGTGGCTGGCCAGACCGTGTCCACACACTGGTGGCCACACGTTCACGTCCACACACTTCCCCACCCACGGGCACTGGGTCAAGGCAATGAGGCGCAGGTGGGGTTAGGAGTTTGTGGCCACACCTGCCTTTGAATCTTGGCTGTCCCTTAATAGGTACTTGACCTTGGGCCCATAACCTTCCTGTACCTCAGTTCTCTTATCTGTAAATTGGGGAAACTACCTATGTTTTTAGAGTACCTGGAACGTAGTGAGCTTACAAGAAATTTTAGCTGTTGGTATTATTTCAGTTAGCTAAAGGCATCATTATACACTGTAAACAGTGTATTCCTTCACTCATCAATATAGGAATTTTAAAAAATTTTATGTTTACTTATTTTTTATTGAAGTATACTTGATTTACAATGTGTTAATTTCTGCTATACAGCAAAGTGATTCAGTTGTACATATATATTCTTTTTCATATTCTTTTCCATTATGGTTTATCACAGGATATTGAATATCATTCCTTGTGCTATACAGTAGGACCTTGTTGTTTATATACATAGTAGTTTGTCTCTGCTAATATCAATCTCCTAATTTATCCCTCCCTCACCTCCTTTCCCCTTTGGTAACCATAAATTTGTTTTCTACGTCTATGAGTCTGTTTCTTTTTTGTAAATAAGTTCATTTGTATCATATTTTAGATTCCACTTATAAGTGACATCATATGGTATTTGTCTTTCTCTGTCTGACTTAATTCACTTAGTATTACAATCTCTAGGTCCATCCGTGTTACTGCAAATGACATTATTTCATTCTTACGGCTGAATAATATCCCATTGTATGTATGTACCACATCATCTTTATCCAGTCATCTGTTGATGGACATTTAGGTTGCTTCCATGTCTTGGCTATTGTGAATAGTGCTGCTGTGAGCATTGGGGTGCATGTACCTTTTCCAATTAGAGTTTTCTACAGATACATGCCCAGGAGTAGGATTGCTGGATCATACGGTAGTTCTATTGATATTTTTAGAATACTGTTCTCCATGGTGGCTGCACCAGCTTATACCAACAGTGTAGGAGAGTTCCCTTTCTCCACAGCCTCTCCTGTTTGCTGTAGTCTTTTGCCTATTTATTTATTTATTTATTTATTTTTATTAGAGTATAGTTGCTTTACAATATTTTGTTAGTTTATACTGTACAGCAAAGTAAATCAGCTATATGTATACATATATCCCCTCTTTTTTGGATTTCCTTCTCAGTTAGGTCACCACAGAGCATTGAATAGAGTTCCCTGTGCTATACAGTAGGTTCTCATTACTTATCTGTTTTATACATAGTATCAATAGTGTATGTATGTCAATCCCAATCTCCCAATTCATCCCACCGCCCCCTTTTCCCCCTTGGTATCCAAACATACGTCTGTGTCTCTATTTCTGCTTTGTAAATAAGATCCTGTGTACCAGTTTTTTCAGATTCCACATATATGTGTTGATACACGATATTTGTTTTTCTCTTTCTGACTTACTTCACTCTGTATGACAGTCTCTAGGTCCATCCATGTCTCTACAAATGACCCAATTTTGTTCCTTTTTATGGCTGAGTAATATTCTATTATATATATGTATCACATCTTCTTTATCCATTCCTCTGTTTATGGACATTTAGGTTGTTTCCATGTCCTGGCTGTTGTAAACAGTGCTGCAGTGAACGTTGAGGTGCATGTGTCTTTTTGAATTACGGTTTTCTTTGGGTATATGCTCAGTAGTGGGATTGCTGGGTCACATGGTAGTTCTATTCTTAGTTTTTTAAGGAATCTCCATACTGTCCTCCATAGTGGCTATACCAATTTACATTCCCAGCAACAACGCATGAGGGTTCCCTTTTCTCCGCACCCTCTCCAGCGTTTATTGTTTGTAGATTTTTTGATGATGGCCATTCTGAGGTGTGAGGTGATACCTCATTGTAGTTCTGAATTTGCATTTCTCTAATAATTAGTGATGTTGAGCAACTTCTCATGTGTTTGTTGGCCATCTGTATGTCTTCTTTGGAGAAATGTCTATTTAGGCCTTCTGCCCATTTTTTGATTGGGTTGTTTGTTGTTTTGCTATTTAGCTGCATGAGCTGTATGTATATTTTGGAGATTAATCCTTTGTCAGTTGCTTCAGGTGCAAATATTTTCTCCCATTCTGGGTGTTGTCTTTTCGTCTTGTTTTTGGTTTCCTTTGCTGTGCAAAACATTTTAAGTTTAATTAGGTTCCATTTGTTTATTTCTGTTTTTATTCTCATTACTCTAGGAGGTGGGTCAAAAAAGATCTCGCTGTGATATATGTCAAAGAGTGTTCTGCTTATGTTTTCCTCTAAGAGTTTTATAGTGTCTGGCCTTACATTTAGGTCTTTAACCCATTTTGAGTTTATTTTTGTGTATGGTGTTAGGGAGTATTCTAATTTCATTCTCTTACACGTAGTCCAGTTTTCGCAGCACCACTTATTGAAGAGGCTGTCTTTTCTCCATTGTATATTCCTGCCTCCTTTATCAAAAATAAGGTGACCATATGTGCATGGGTTTATCTCTGGGCTTTCTATCCTGTTCCATTGATCTATATTTCTGTTTTTGTGCCAGTACCATACTATCTTGATTACTCTAGCTTTGTAGTATAGTCTGAAGTCAGGGAGCCTGATTCTTCCAGCTCCATTTTTGTTTCTCAGGATTGCTTTTGCTATTCGGGGTCTTTTGTGTTTCCATACGAATTGTAAAATTTTTTGTTCTAGTTCTGTGAAAAATGCCATTGGTAATTTGATAGGGATTACATTGAATCTGTAGATTGCTTTGGGTAGTATAGTCATTTTCACTATATTGATTCTTCCAATCTAAGAGCATGGTATATCTCTCCATCCGTTTGTGTCGTCTTTGATTTCTTTCATCAATATCTTATAGTTTTCTGCGTACAGGTCTTTTGCCTCGTTAGATAGGTTTATTCCTAGGTATTTTATTCTTTTTGTTGCAGTGGTAAATGGGATTGTTTCCTTAATTTCTTTTTCTCATTTTTCATTGTTAGTGTATAGGAATACAAGAGATTTCCATGTATTAATTTTGTATCCTGCAACTTTACTAAATTCATTGAATAGCTCTAGTAGTTTTCTGGTGGCATCTTTAGAATTTTCTATGTATAGTATCATGTGATCTGCAAACAGTGACAGTTTTACTTCTGTGCCAATTTGGATTCCTTTTATTTCTTTTTCTTCTCTGGTTGCCGTGGCTAGGACTTCCAAAGCTATGTTAAATAATAGTGGCAAGCGTGGGCACCCTCGTCTTGTTCCCTGTTTTAGAGGAAATGCTTTCAGATGTTTACCGTTGAGAATGTTTGCTATGGGTTTGTAATATATGGCCTTTATTATGTTGAGGTAGGTTCCCTCTATGTCCACTTTCTGGAGAGTTTTTAATCATAAATGGGTGTTGAATTTTGTCGAAAGCTTTTTCTGCATGATCATATGGTTTTTATTCTTCAACTTGTTAATATGGTGTATCACATTGATTGATTTGCGTATATTGAAGAATCCTTGCATCCCTGGGGTAAATCCCACTTGATCATGGTGTATGATCTTTTTAATGTGTTGTTGGATTCTCTTTGCTAGTATTTTGTTGAGGATTTTTGTGTCTATGTTCATCAGTGATATTGGCCTGTAATTTTCTTTTTTTGTGATATCTTTTTCTGGTTTTGGTATCAGGGTGATGGTGGCCTCATAGAATGAGTTTGGGAATGTTCCTCCCTTTGTAATTTTTTGGAAGAGTTTGAGAAGGATCTGTGTTAGCTCTTCTCTAAATATTTGATAGAATTCACCTGTGAAGCCGTCTGGTCCTGGACTTTTGCTTGTTGGAAAATTTTTAATCACAGTTTCAATTTCATTAGTTGTGGTTGGTCTGTTCATATTTTCTAATTCTTCTTGGTTCAGTCTTGGAAGGTTGTACTTTTCTAAGAATTTGTCCATTTCTTCCAGGTTGTCCATTTTATTGGCATATAGTTGCTTGTAGTAGTCTCATGATCCTTTGTATTTCTGTGGTGTCTGTTATAACTTCTCCTTTTTCATTTCTAATTTTATTGATTTGAGTCCTCTCCTTTTTTTTCTTGATGAGTCTGGCTAAAGGTTTCTCAATTTCGTTTATCTTCTCAGAGAACCAGCTTTTAGTTTTATTGATCTTTGGTAGTGTTTTTTTCGTTTCTCTTTCATTTATTTCTGCTCTGATCTTTATGATTTCTTTCCTTCTACTGACTTTGGGTTTTCTTTGTTCTTCTTTCTCTGGTTCCTTTAGGTGTAAGGTTAGATTGTTTATTTGAGATTTTTCTTGTTTCTTGAGGTGAGATTGAATTACTATATACTTCCCTCTTAGAACTGCTTTTGCTGCATCCCATAGGTTTTGGGTCATCGTGTTTTTGTTGTCATTTGTTTCTAGGTAGTTTTTTATTTCTTCTTTGATTTCTTCAGTGATCTCTTGGTTATTTAGTAGCATATTGTTTAGCCTCCACGTGTTTGTGTTTTTTACAGTTTTTTTCCTGTAATTGATTTCTTATCTCATAACGTTGTGGTCGGAAAAGATGCTTGATACGATTTCAGTTTTCTTAAATTTACCGTGGCTTGGTTTGTGACCCAAGATGTGATCTATCCTGGAGAATGTCCTGTGTGCACTTGAGAAGAAAGTGTATTCTGCTGCTTTCGGATGGAATGTCCTATAGATATTAATTAAGTCTATTGGTCTAATGTGTCGTTTAAGGCTTGTGTTTCCTTATTAATTTTCTGTCTGGATGATCTGTCCGTTGGTGTAAGTGGGGTGTTAAAGTCCCCCACTATTACTGTGTTACTGTCGATTTCCCCTTTTATGGCTGTTAGCATTTGCCTTATGTATTGAGGTGCTTCTCTGTTAGGTGTATAAATGTTTACAATTGTTATATCTTCTTCTTGGATTGATCCCTTGATCATTATGTAGTGTCCTTCCTTGTGTTTTGTGGTTTTTGCCTATTTTTTAATTGAATTGTTTTCATCTTCTTAAATTTAGAGTTCTGTATATATTCTAAATGCAAGTTCTTTCTCAGATGTATGTTTTAAAATATTTTCTCCCAGCCTGTGGCTTCCCTTTTTATTTTCTTAATAGTGTCTTTGCAGAGCAAATATATTTAAAGCTTTAATTATTAAATACTTATTATTTAATATATTTTTTTTAGTTCACATGTTTTTTTTTTTAATTGAGAAACCTTTACCAAACCCAGGGCCTCTAAGACTTTCTCCTGTGTTTTCCTCCAGAAGTATTATAGTTTTAATGCTTATATTTAGGTCTGTGACGCATTCTGAGTTATTACTTTTTGTGTATGATATAAGGGTCTCTTTTTTTTTTTTACACTATTTATTGCGAAGATTTCTTTCCCATATTTTCAGGATTTTGATTATGTTGAACTGTCTAATGACTGGACAGACAGCATCCATGGATGATTAGATTCTTGTTCATTGAAGTAATTTTTAATAATAGATCAGGCACTGAAAACACTTAAGATGTAGTTTATCTTTTTACATCTATATATCAACAAATACAAAATGAAAACCTTTTCTTGAGGGGGGCCTTAAGTTTTTAGGGAGCTATGACTTAATATTATCAAAACTCAAATTTATAGAATTTTCTTTCTTATTTTCTACTTCTTGGTTTGAAGAAAATTAACATTAGCCTTTGTAAAGATTTTTACAAAGCAGCACCCACTTTGGAGAGCACAGCATGTTCTGTGTGAGACAACAAGAACTTGAATTGACTGTTTATGCTGTAAAACCTGTGATTCTTGGTGAACCTATGGTACACCTGCCAGAGAACAATCGCTGCTTTGCCCTGATCAACTTCGGGCCTGAAAGAATCTTCTTCTCCCGTAACAGCACTGCCTCTGCAGGCTTCTAAGTAAGGCTGTTTCTTCTTCATGTACCACTTGGCTCAGCATGGTGCCTCCTCAATGCTGCTTCCAGACCATTCCCCTCACATCTTCCCTAAGACCCCCCAGTTTTGAGCCTTATGACATCATCCCTCTCGTTTCTCAGCAGCTTTGGATCCAGGCATCCTGCTGCTCTTTCCAGTACCACCCTTGCTGAAATTCCTGGGGACTTGGATATGGTCCTTCAGACCCTTGCCTGTCAACTCCTTGACTCATCTCCTTTGGTCTCATCCTCTACCCAGTTTCAGCCACTCATTCTCGAGGTCATACCCCATGGCTTATCATCACCAGTAATCTGCGACCCTCCGTGGTCTCGGTTTGCTCTCTCCCGCCGTCCGACCAGTGCCTCCTGTCTTTCCATCTCACTCTCTCTGGCCGCACATCTCCAGCCATCCTTCAGTTCTCGAGGGCCGGTGGGGTCTCAACACTGTCCTTCACCTTCACCTCTTTCTTTCCTCTTATTCAGCCGAAATTCCGTGGTCAGTCATAATCACTCCCTGTGTACATTTTTAGCTCCTCTGCCCCTTTTTTATTTCTTGTACTTTTTTGGCTAAACCACAACTTGGTTAAATCGAATATCCCACCATTTCTGCGTCTCACCTATGCGGCTGAACCGAGCTGGAAAAGACACAGACTTGCTGGTGTGTCTCATTTTACATTTCCCAGTGTGAACCCCTGGTCATCTGGTACTTCCCCAGCCCTCTCACTACCCCTCTTCCGGGTGACCGTCTCCCACTGTCCTTTCTGGAGACCTTCAGCACCACTTCCCCACTCTCTCCTCTGATTACCTTCCAAGGTAAGGGACCGCCTACTTCTGAGAAAGTTGAAACACATACAGGAGAATCTCTATTGACTCCCCGACTACGTTTGCCCCCGCCGGCATCAGTGTGGCCTCCTCGCTGCCCGTTACCGCCTTCGAGCTGTGCCGGGGGCAGTCCTGTCGTCAAGTCAGCGGCTGCACGTTGTCTGTTGGGTCCCTTTGCCTCTCACCTACTCAAGATCTTTGCTTTACCAGTTCTCCCCTCTTTGCTACACCCACGGCTTCCCCTGCTCGGCAGGGTCATATCCGCTAGCAGGGAAGCAGGCTTATTTATCTTTAAACAGACTTCTCAGGATCCCACTCCTGTCAGTCACTGCTCCGGTTCTCCTGCCTGTGCAGCGTCTGTCTCAGAGTTCTCCCCGCCGCCCCCTTAAATCCACTTCCGTCAGGGTTTCCCCACCATCATGTTAGAACTGCACTTGTTGCTGATGCTGATGCCCGTCCTCAGTCCTCGTCGGGACTGGCAGCAGCGTTCAAAGGACAGATGCTCATCTGCTTGTTGCTTCCTTGTGACACTTATTAAGGTTTGGCCTCCAGGATACCGTGACCTTCCAGGTTTCTCTCCTGTCTCACTGGATGATCTGCATTTCCTGTGCTGGTTTCCCTCTCCTGTGCTCCCTCCTAAGGACGCAGAGCTTAAGGACTCAGGCCTGGCCCCTCTTCTCTTTTGTTTGCGTTCACCCCCTCGATGATTTCGCCTAGTCTCATAGCCTTAAATGGCATCCATATCCTAATGATGCTCAGATTTTTATCTCCAGCGTGAACCTCTCCTCTGACATCCAGACTTGTCTGATTGTCTACTTAGCATCTCCAGTTGGGTCTAAAAGACATCTCAGAGTCATCGTATCTAGAACTAAACCCTGTCTTCTGCTCAGACCCACTCAAAGTCTTCTCATTTCAGTTGTTGGCGTTTCTGGCCTTGAGCTGCTCAGACCTTGAAACCTCTCTTTCTTTTTCTCCACATCCTGCATCCAACCCGTCAGGAAATACTGAAGGCTACACTTTTAAAATATAGCTAGATCCAGCCTTTAGATCTAACTTCCAGATTACAGAGAAATACAGAGGACAGAGGAATAGGTTAAAATGAGTCACAAGGAAAGGATCAGGAAAATCCAGAAAGTGGGATATTTCACAGGACAGTTGACCTGGTCTCTTCAACAAGTGAATGTCAAGAGAAGAAAAGAATGGGTTGGACTATTCTAGATCCAGGAGTCCAGAGAGAAAGACACTGACCAAACGCATCACGTGGTTCTTCTGGAAGACCTGCCGTGTGCAGAGCGTGGATGCCCCGGAGGACGTCATGCTACGCGAGAAAGCCAGTCCCAGGGGGCAGACTGCGCCACTCCACTTCTGGGAGGTGTCTGAAGTGGTCAGACTCATGGAAGCAGAGTGAAGTGGTGGCTGCCAGGGGCTGGGATTTGGGGGAAACGGGGAGTTGCTGTTCAACAGGTATAAAGTTTCAGTTGCATGAGATGCATAAGCCCTTACGGCCTGCTGTGCAGCACTATGCTTGTGGTTAATAGCACTGTACTCTGATCTTGAGTGTCTCTTGAGAGGGCAGAGCTCATGTTAAGTGTTCTTACCACAGTTTCAAAATCAAAAACAAATGCAATGCATGAAGCTTGGATCTTGTTTGAACAAAGACATTTCAAGGATGTAATGGAGGAAATTTGAATATAGATTATTAGGTGGTATTCTGGGAGTGTTTCTTTATTATATTAGGTGTAGTATCAGAACCATGGTTAGTAAGGCACAGGAAAGTGCCTTACTTATTACAGATGTATAGTGGAATTTTTAGGAGTAAAAAAGTTTTTTTTTTTTTTTTTTTTTAGAAATTCACGTTCTTTTATTTATTTATTTATTTATTTATGACTGTGTTGAGTCTTCGTTTCTGTGCGAGGGCTCTCTCCAGTTGCGGCAAGCGGGGGCCACTCTTCATCGCGGTGCGCGGGCCTCTCACCATTGCGGCCTCTCTTGTTGCAGAGCACAGGCTCCAGACGCGCAGGCTCAGTAATTGTGGCTCACGGGCCCAGTTGCTCCGCGGCATGTGGGATCTTCCCAGACCAGGGCTCGAACCCGTGTCCCCTGCATTGGCAGGCAGACTCTCAACCACTGCGCCACCAGGGAAGCCCAAGAGTAAAAAAGTTTTATGATAAGAATTATTACCTTTACTGCTGCCATATTGGTCTGGCTGCCGTCATCTCTTGCCCATATCATGTTGGTAACTTCCTGACTAGTGTCGGTGTTTCTGTAGTTGCCTGCCCCAGAGTCTCATGTGAACCCAGCAGCCAGAGTGAGGTTTTCTGCTTAGAGCCCTGCACTGGTGCCCCCTTTCACTCAGGGTAGAAGCCAAAGGACTCACAGTGATGTATCAGAGCCCAAGTGACCTGAGCCCTTGGTACCACTCTGACTTCATTTCTTTTTTTTTTTTTTTTTAACATCTTTACTGGAGTATAATTGCTTTACAGTGGTGTGTTAGTTTCTGCTTTATAACAAAGTGAATCAGTTATACACGTACGTATGTTCCCATATCTCCTCCCTCTTGAACTCTGACCTCATTTACTGGCATTCTTTCCCACAGCGGCGCCCCGCTCATCCTCACACGTCTCCTGCTGGGGGCATTGTGCGGGGCCCGTCCGTCTGCCTCGGGTGTTTATCAGGCAGACACCCACGTGCTGCTCTTCCTTGCCGGCTGCCGGTGCCCACTGAGAGCTAGCCCACCCTGACCACCGGTGCAGTATCGCTGCCGCCCTTACCTTCCAGAGCCCCTTGTCCCGCTCTAGAGTAGGTGTGCTGTAAATGTTAGCTAAATGAATGAATATGGAATTACGAACTTTGAAATGAAAAGAAAGCAACTTTATCTTCTTTTATCCTTTATCTCCAAGAAGAGTTCACCACTCTGTCATTTTCCATCAACAGTTTCCCTGATACCAACTCGATGTTCTGACACGAGCTTCCCGAGGTGGCTCAGACCCCACAAGTTAAGGTCACAGTCCTTTGATTCTGACACTCGGGGCAGACTCGGCAGTTAAGGCCCCAGTCCCACAAGACTGCCCCCACTGCAGACGCCAGGTGGATATGGGTGGGGTCCTTGGGGCACCCACACTTCTGCGCAGCCAACTGCAAATGCAGGAGTTCCCATGAACCCCCTCAGGTTTGATATTTGCGAGAATGACACAAAATTCAGGGAAGCTCTATACTTATGATTACATTTTTATTGTACAGGATGCAACTCAGGAACAGCCAAATGAAGGAGATGCACAGGGACGTGAGGGGTAGAGGCAGCGCAGAGCTCTGTGACCCCACAAGCCCACTGCCTTCCCAGCACAGTGATGTGCTCACCCGCCCCGAAGTTCCTGAACCCTGTTGTTTAGGGTTTTATTGGGGGGTTTCACTAAAGAGGCATGAGTAAAGTCATTAGCCATGTGTTTGAACTCCACCGCCAGTCCCTTCCTGGAGGTCAGGGGATGGGGCTGAAAGTTCCTCTGGGGCCAGCCCTCGTCCTGAAGCTGTCTATGGGTCCCACAGTGAATCACCCTGTTAGCATAAGCTCCGGTGTGGCTGGAAAGGGCCCATGATGAATTATAAAAGACACCCCATCACTCAGGAAATTCTCAGGGTTTTAGGAGCTCAGCACCAGGATCCAGGGACAGAGGGCAAATATATTTTTTATTCTGCCACAACTGCATATTGATTGAAAGAGCAACATCAGAAGTAGTAAGTTGTGCCTCTAAGTGCCATTAGGTTTTATTTTCAGAGTTCAAGAAAGAGGGAAGGGCTTCCCTGGTGGCGCAGTGGTTGAGAACCTGCCTGCCAATGCAGGGGACACGGGTTCGAGCCCTGGTCTGGGAAGATCCCACATGCCGCGGAGCAACTGGGCCCGTGAGCCACAACTGCTGAGCCTGCGCGTCTGGAGCCTGTGCTCCGCAACAAGAGAGGCCGCGATAGTGAGAGGCCCGCGCACCGCGATGAAGAGTGGCCCCCGCTTGCCACAACTAGAGAAAGCCCTCGCACAGAAACAAAGACCCAACACAGCCAAAAATAAATAATAAATAAATAATAAATAAATTTTAAAAAAAAAAAAAAAAAAAAGAAAGAGGGAAAAAGAAAGTAGATGAGACCAAAAGAGATAAAATGAAGGTCAAGCTGTGGACAGTGGTGGAATGCCTCTTTTTATTTATGGGACCTGATTGCCTGCCCTTGGTTTAGAGCCTGTGCCTCTGCGCCTCTGTTGCTCTTTCTAACACAGCAGAGGCTAAAGCATAATTTGCTTTATTTTTGTTGTCATCAAGGATGCGAAATATAAATGTCATAGCCAACTCTTCAATATCCGTTTAGTGGCAGGGGACCAAAATGATTGTTTTAGGTAATGAAAAGATCATTAGAAAATAGACCTAAGAGGGACTTCCCTGGCGGTCCGGTGGTTAAGACTCCGAGCTTCCATTGCAGGGGGCATGGGTTTGATCCTTGGTCAGGGAACTAAGATCCCACATGCTGCACAGCGTGGCCAAAAGAAAAAGGAAAATAGACCTAAGAATTAACATATCTATTTTAAAAAATAGTAACATTTGCTAATAAAAATGTCATATTAAGAAATTGAGTCAAAATACAGTGTTTGTTTTGGACCCCATCTTAATTTGGGGGAGTTCAATAAGAATATTATGGTACTTAAATAATTTAAGCAGTAGAAATAAAATTTAATTTTTTGGTTTCTGTGGAAGCAGTTGACTGCAGGATGACAGTGTATTCCTGGAATTCTGTTACGGATTAAAATTAATAAGCTTTTCCTTTAGCTTAAGCTATGACTGGTGCATAAGTTACAGCCAAATAGATGTGTTACTGCGAAAGTCGAGGAAATGGCTTCGTATGTTTTGTGGCTGGTTTGTGTCGTTTTCTTAACAGGAGTCAGGACATAGTAAGACGCTAAAGATGGTTTCTGGCTCATGAAGAACACTCCCAGTAAGATTATCCCTTGTCATCTATGTATCTGTGCAGAACTATAACCTGTTAATATTTTGGAGAAAATCACCTTTATGCTGTTTGATCCTAGCCTGAGAACGTTTATTAAGGGGTACTTAGAAAACATTGCTGAAATTGTAAACTACTTAGCGAAACAGAGTTATGGCTAGATGCCTGCATATTGAGTCAAGTTCATGACTAGGAAAAGTCGTATTGAATGGAAGAAGGCTGTGGACTACTATTCTTTTTTTTTTTTTTTTAATTGAAGTATAGTTGATTTACAGTGTTGTGTTAATTACTGCTGTACAGCAAAGTGATCCAGTTATACATATATATACATTCTTTTTAAAAAATATTATTTTCCATTATGGTTCATTAGGCGATATTGAATATAGTTCGCTGTGCTATACAGTAGGACCTTGTTGTTTATCCACTCTCTGTATAGAAGCTTACATCTGCTAACCCCAATCTCCCACTCCATCCCTCCCCCAACCCCCTCCCCCTTGGCAACCACAAGTCTGTTCTCTATGTCTGTGATTCTGTTCTGTTTCATAGATAAGTTAACTTGTGTCATAGTTTAGATTTGTGGACTACTATTCTTGCTGTGTTCCGCCCAAGTAGCAGATTGGAAGCTTATTAAATAAAAGTGCTATCACCTTCCAAATGTATTTCAGTGCACAGGTATCAATGAGAACTGCTGTGTGTCAGACACGAAGTGCTGGGCAGACAGTGGTGAATGAGACAGACACCTGCCCCTGTTGACCGTAGAACATCTTGAACGATGTGGGTCTTTGCTCTCTGTGACTAGATGGCTGAGCAGGAAGGAGAGAATTAGCCACAGGACCCTGGTGTTGTTTGCTAGGACCAGTTTCGTGTTGAACTCTGCTGATCTTTTGTAACAAAAGTGACAGTACCATCAACTCTGCCACTTAACGGCGTGATTGAACTTGGGGAAATTACTTAACTTCTGAGTCTGATATTGCTCAGCGTAACATGGGGACAGTGATACCTTCCTGGCAGTGTCACTGTGAACGCAGAGTGCCTGGCTCCATGGTTGGCAGGTTACTGGTGCTGAGTACATGGTGGTAACAGCTGTCTTTTGTTGTCTTCCCGTCCAGCTCAGGCACATTCTGAGGCTTTGATGTGGTCATCTTTTAAGCAAAAAGCAAACTGTATCATAGTGATTGGTTTGAAATACTTTATTCAGATTTTTCTGAGTTCTTTGATTCATAAGAAGTGTTGCTGTAAGTTGTAAATGAAGTATCCCATAATCTTGGAGTTCTCAGAGTATATAATTTCTTAGACATTTTAATTTTTTTTTTTAATAAATTTATTTATTTATTTTTGGCTGCATTGGGTCTTCGTTGCTGCGCGCAGGCTTTCTCTAGTTGCGGCAAGCGGGGAGCTACTCCTCATTGCGGTGCACGGGCTTCTCATTGCGGTGGCTTCTCTTACTGCAGAGCACAGGCTGTAGGCGTGCAGGCTTCAGTAGTTGTGGCACGTGGGCTCAGTAGTTGTAGCTCGCGGATTGTAGAGCACAGGCTCAGTAGTTGTGACGCACAGGGTTGCTTAGTTGCTCCGCGGCATGTGGAATCTTCCCGGACCAGGGCTTGAACCTATGTCCCCTGCATTGGCAGGCAGATTCTTAACCACTGCGCCAGCAGGGAAGCCCTCTTAGACATTTTAAAGCATTCTTTTTTATAAGTTAAGGGGTTTCCTGTTGAAATATAAGTATCTTTTAGCTGTGTGGCCCTGAATTGCCACTTAGCTAGTAAGTTCAGTGCCTTTGGCTTTGGGTAATCATCACCCATTTAGCACCAGACTCACAGATTGCCCTACTTATGATTGTCCTTTTTGATTAGAAAGACTATTACTTGATTGGCAATGATTATGATTTTTAGATTACAGCTTTTTTGATTATTAAAAATATGGAATATTTTCTACTTTCTGAATTATTTTTATAACACTTCTTTAATATTTCAGTAGGATTCACTTAAGTTGTTTTTCTTTGCATTATCTATTTTCACAAGACGTTTTAAGCAAAGAGGACACTTTTGGGGGGTTCTCTGCCCAGTTTACAGGAGTCCCTTTCTCTGAAACCTGAAGTTGTGGGTGTCCTGCTTGTGGCCGTCCATCCTTTTGGTCACATACAGTCGGACTAGGGATGAAAAACAGACTCTAGCTGTATTATTTGGAGTTTCCTGGGAATTTAGAATTGGGATTGAGTGATGGCTGGTCTTCAAAACTATCTTCTTGAACTGGCATGGTGAAGACTTGGAGCGTGTGTGCAGCTCTCTTCAACGTTGTGTGGAGAAACAGAAAAAGCTGGTCTTCAGAGAGAAAACGAATAGATGGGCAGAAGCAAAGGTGAAAGTCAGAAGGAGAGTACTGTCTGGATTCTTAACAGCTTTCCGGATCCTTATTTCAGTACTCAAGGAGGCCCAGCTATCTTTCTGTACCATAACATACCTCAGTGGTCTTCCAGTAAGTTCCCTTTTTTTTTCACAATTTTGCTCAAATTAGTTTTTCTTACTTAACAACAAAAGAACCTTGACTAAAGAAGCTAGATTAAGCTTAAAACAAAAATAGATGGGTATGAATATCTACATGCAGAAGAAGGAAGTTAGACCCTTTACGTACACTATGCACATGGATCATAACTTCAATTTAAAACTAAAGCTGTGAGAATCGTAGAAGAAAACATAGAAGTAAATCTTCCTGACCTTGGATTAGGCAAAACCTTCTTAGATATAATACCAACAGCAAAAGATAGATAAATTGAATGTTACCAAAAATTAAAAACCATTGTGCTGCAAATTATGCCATCAAGAAAGTGAAAAGATAACTCACAGAATGTGAGAAATTATTTACACATCTTATATCTGATAAGGGGCTTTTACCCTGAATACTAAAAACAAACAAAAAAACAAACCAAAAAAAAAAAAAAAACTCTCACAACTCAATAATAAAAAGACAAATCAGTTGTTTAACAGGAAAGACTCTGAATAGACTTGTCCATAGAGGATATACAGGTGGCCAATAAGCACATGAAAAGATGCTCAACATTGTTAGTCATTAAGGAAATGCAAATCAAAACCACACTGAGAGGGACTTCCCTGGTGGCGCAGTGGTTAAGAATCCACCTGCCAACGCAGGGGACATGGGTTCGAGCCCTGGTCTGGGAAGATCCCACATGCCACGGAGCAACTAAGCCTGTGCGCCACAACTGCTGAGCCCATGTGCCACAACTACTGAAGCCCGCACTCCTAGAGCCCATGCTCCGCAACAAGAGAAGCCACCACAATGAGAAGCCTGCTCGCCGCAGCTAGAGAAAGCCCGCGCGCAGCAACAAAGACCCAACACAGCCATAAATAAAAAATAAATAAATAAATAATAAAAATAAATGAATTATAAAAAAATTTTTTTAAAAACCCACAGTGAGATATAATATATTACTTCACACTCGCTAAGATGGGCATAACTTTTTAGCGAGATAATAACAAATGTTGACAGGCTGTGGAAAAACTGGAACTGACGTGTGTTGCTAGCAGGAATGTAAAATGGTACAGCTGCTTTGGAAAACAGTTTGGTCACACTTCAGATGTTAAACAGAGTTATTATGGGACGGAGCAATTCCACTCCTAGGCACATACCCACATGAAGCATGTATATCAGCTGATGAATAGATAAACAAAATGTAGTGTATCCATAAATGGAATGTTTTTGAGCCATAAAAAGGAATGAAGTGGTGACACGTCCTACAACATGGATGAACCTTAAAAGCATGCTGAGTGAAAGAAGCCAGACACAAAAGACCCCACACAGTGTATAATTTCATTTATATGAAATGTACAAAATAGGCAAGCCCATGAAAACAGAAAGTAGATTAGTAATTTCTAGGGGCTGGAGAGAGGGAAATGGGGAGTGACAGCCAGTGGATACAGGATTTCTTTGGGGAAGATGGAAAGGTTCTAAAATTAGATTGTGGTGATGTGAATGTACTAAAATCCATTGCATTGTGTATTTCAAATGGGTGAGTTGTATGGTATGTGAATTATATCTCAATTTTTAAAAATTTAAGAGTAGAGAAATAGACAATAAAGTTAACATGTTAACTTTGATACAGGCTTCAAAAATAATCCTAATAGATTTCTACAGAGAAAACTTAGCTGTAACTTTTTTCATAAATACTTATGCCTTGGGACTTCCCTGGTGGCAGAGTGGTTAAGAATCCACCTGCCAATGCAGGGGACACGGGTTCAGTCCCTGGCCCGGGAAGATCCTACATGCCATGGAGCAACTAAGCCTGTGCGCCATAAGCACTGAGCCTGTGCTCTAGAGCCCGCGAGCCACAACTGCTGAGCCCGTGAGCCACAACTACTGAAGCCCACACACCTAGAGGCCATGCTCCGCAACAAGACACCGCAACGAGAAGCCCGCGCACTGCAACGAAGAGTAGCCCCCGCTCGCTGCAACTAGAGAAAGCCCGCGCGCAGCAGCGAGGACCCAACACAGCCATTAATTAATTAATTAATCAATTTACAAAATTCTACCAAAAAATTCTTATGCCTAAATATGTATATTTTTCTTAATAATAAATTTTTAAAATTCTGCATAGCAGGTTACTTTATTTAAAGATAATTTGACCAAAATTTAGTAGCGGTTGTATTTATCAGTCTGAGTGACAGTGTAAGTTGAAATGTAGATTTTTTTCCCCTAACATATCTCTCTCGTTGCCATTATGTTTTTTGAGTGAGCGGAGATGGTTGTGTTATGAAAAGATCTTTGGATTTGGCACTTGCTGGAGCAGGACAGAGGTGTTCAGTCTGTGGTCTTGAACAAATAATTTAATTTTTTAGAGCATCGATTTCAAGAACTTTAAAGCGACTATCATGCCAGGATAAAAGCTTTTTTTTTTTTCTTTCTAGTGTTTATAGAAGTTTTGGAGGTTTTCCTAAGAAAAATAAGCATAAGTATATTCAGTGTCTATCCTTGTTTCAGTTTGTTTGTCCACACCAGTGTTATCTTAGATTTAGGGCTTCTGCAAACATAAACGGGATCCAACTTTGTCTAATGTCTAGTATTGAATAAGCAGGTTCTCTGTTTATATTATTTAAAGAAATTGAAATTTTAATAACATTATTGGTGACCTTTGTAGGTAGTAGGTGATGAAAGTCATTGAAATATTAACTGAAAAGCTTATTTTAACCTTCTTCCTAATATACGTCTTTTGCCTTTATAAAACAATTGTCATTGATTTTGACTGTTTTTAGATATTAGCATGGTATCTACTAATTATGTTAATTCCAGATTAGTGTATAATTTGAAAAACATGTATTAATTGTATGTTATCACTTTTCACCTTTTAGCTTGCTTTTGATAAAATTATGTTTTTAATGAGTGATAACAGTTGATTTTAGAGATTTCTACTGTAATTGCATTCAACCTCATGTACATGTATTATTTTGTGGCTCATATGTGTCAAATACCTTTTTTTGTTGCAGTTAAGCGATAATACAGGATGGGTTTCAATTATGTGTGTGTGTGTGTGTTTGGTTTTGTTTTAGCTTGAAAGCTACATGATATTAACATGCTAGCTTTTTCTTATTTGCAGAGATCCTGCATATTTTGATGAAAATTGGCTAAACAGAATCAAAACTGAAGTAGGAGATAATTGGAGGCTAAAGGTATTTTCTTTTTATTTTCCTATCTGTTAATTAATCTTTTACTTGGGTGTATATAATACTTGTTGACTTTTGCTCTGATGTGTCTAGTGAGCTTTAGAAACTTAGATAACCTTCGGTGAAATAATCTAGAATTGAAGATTGGGGTAACCTGGAATTGCTCACCAAGATACAGTCTGAGTCGGTAAAGCATAGTGACTGAGGGCTCAGGCTTCAGAGCTAGACTGCCTGTGTCCACATCCCAGCCCAGCCGCTCACAGCTGCTGGGAAAGTCTTTAACCTTTCAGTGCCTGAGTTTTCCCGTTTGTAAAATGGGGATTGTGATAGGATCTACCTCACAGAGATAAATGAGTTAACACATATAATGTACTTAGGACAGTAATGTTAGTTGCTAGTGTTGTTATTAATAATGGGGAAATACTGATCATTATTAACTGTGTCCAGAACACTCAGAGAATGGATTATTTTTATTTCCTTCCTAGTAGCCTTATTTTTCGGTATTCCTCAAGCATCTTTGATGGAAACCCACAGTGAGAAACACAGTTTACACTGCAGCCTCCCACCCGCCTAACTGCGTGTTCCTGAATAGTTGAATAAGTTTTTAACCTTACTTAATGCAGTAATGTTTTTAGTTTAGTTTTTGAAATATAAATTGCAACCCATCTGTAAATTATTTTTTTAACTTTATATTTTGAAACGATGATAGATTCACAGGGATTGGGAAAAGAAATGTACAGAGAAGTTCCACACACCTTTCCCCGAGTTTCTCCAGGGCTAACATCTTGCGTGACTGTCATGCAGTAGCAAACCTAGGGAACCGACGTGGATACGATGCACAGCGTGTTCACACTTCAGTCGTTCTGCACACACTCTTCTGTGTGTGCGCGCCGCTCCACGTTGGCCCTGTCAGCGTGTAGACTCACATAACGGCCCTGCAGTGGTGATGCAGGCTGCCCCATCCCTGCCAGGTGTGCGGTGGTGCCTCCACCCCATCATACACACACACCACCCTCACCCGAACCCCTGGCCGCCGCTGACTTGTTCTCCACCTCTACAGTTTCCTTACACCACCTTGATCTGTGGTCATGACTGGCAGCTTGGAAAACTCTGGAGCCATTTATTTTTAATACAGATTGGTAGGGACTCCGAAATGCAAGTGAGTGAGCCTGTGAAACCCCTGGACTTAAGATGAGCTAAGCTTGGTTTGTCTTTATATTTCCCCATAAAACACATGTTTGAGGAAAATATTTATTCACTGACTAGATATTGGGTCTGCCAAAATCTAATTCCTCCTTTTCACTAAGCTAGAGTGAATGGATGCTGTTTAATTTCTAAATAACCTTTCGAGAATAGGCAATTAAAGTGATGGCTTTTTAACGTTATAACCTGTTTAAAGTCTTGCTGCTAAATCAGCTTATGTTTGCTGCTGCTTCACAAGAGGGAGTTGCGTATCCCACGCCCATGCACACAGTGTGCGCATAAATCCACACGGTCTTCAGTGTCACCAGGGTGGCAAAGGCAGTAACAGAGAGAAAGCAAAATGTTTATTGTACTCTCAGTATTCTGAACTGAAAGTAACCATTCCGATTTGCATTCCTATTGTCTGTATTTTATCCTATATTATGTTTCTTCAATTATATTTCTTCAATTTTAAGATTGATTTTAAGATACCATTGATTAATGATAAGATTTGTAGCTTTTTTCAGTGGAGAATAAACTACCATTTTAAGTGAACACATTGATTTTTAAGACTTTCTAATTTAAAATGTTATAATACGAAAAATTGAACACCCTAGAACCAGAGAAAATATATTATATATTTTCCGTGTCTCCAAATTTTTAGGCACACAAAACATGTTAGTTTTATTTATGAGATTCTTTTTTTTTTTAATATGAAGTTTTCAGTTTATTTTCTCCCTTAAAAATAAGTATGTCTTTGATTAACCACTGGATCCCCCTGCTGTGGAATCTTTTATTTGATAGCTACCACTCCTGCAGTCTTCTGTCCTAGGACGTCTTCAACTATGAGCATCTACCTGGGGACAGCCAGGTGGATGATCAACAGCATCATATCGTGTGTGCATATGACGTAACACAAATTCAGCCGGATGAGTTGGGTCAAAAAAAAAGAGGGAAGAAAATAAGTTTACAGTAAATAGTGCAGGTGATTCTGCCCGTGATTTCACCCAGGTAACATGACCAGGAGCCTGCGCTCTGGAGTTGAGTGAGTGTTGGTCCCTTATCCTGTCTTGTTACTGGGATGCTTTTTATAGCACAAGTATCTTGCAATGCTGAGCGTTATACTAACATTTAAAGATATAGTAGTATTTTTTTAACCTTATGGCTCCTAAATATTTACTTGGTCTCAGCTGAAGAAAAACACTTTTCTGACCATGGAGGAATTTGGAGACATTCCTTCATAGGTGACTACCTGATTTGTAGGTTGTGTTAGGAGATATCCAAGGGTAATTTTGACTGTAATTTTTGTTTAATGCTCTAAATTTAGAACTTACCCTCTATGTAAGATGCAACTCTACTTTTCTGGGTAAAACAGCACTGAGCTCAAGTCTTCACTAAGGATGACACATTTTTTCTTTCCATGCAGAAGATCTACATAATTTAATCTTACTGTTAGGTCTTGTTCAGTTACCTTCGAATTTAACATAATTGGATACTTAACTTGCTTTATAAATCTCTTAGATCAAATAAATTAAACCATTGATAGTCTTTTCTATGATAGTAATTCAAATGTACTGTTGAATTTTATTTTTTATGTTTACTTTATGATTAACAAGAATGATTAGTTGGTTCAGAAATTTTTTAGGTAAAACTATATTTTCATCTGTGCTTGCCTTTTACCCAGTTGTTTTCTCTCTCTTTAAACAGATAAGCAATTTAAAGAAAATTTTGAAAGGAATCCTGGATTACAATCATGAGGTAAGGAGTTTTTTTCATTCTGCTTGGAAGTATTACTATAGGATAGTTTAATCTTACAATATTTTACAGTAGTTTCAAGTAAAGGAAATATTACCTTAATATTAATAATCAGCTTTATCTTCCATTGTATGGTCTCTAAGATGTTGGTTCCAAAAGCTGGTTCACCAGCTATTAGGTGATTACTAGATAAATAATCTTTTTCACTATAATATGGATAGTTTGTGAGTGGTTACTCATTTATGTTAAACTTTCCTTTCTGCTGTCCATTAACTCTCTCCTTTCTTCCCTTACTCGTGAAGGTGGTTTAGAGTCCATGCATAGTTACTAACAAGTCCTGTGCCTACTTCCATTTTATTCCTCGGCAAACCCCTATCCCTAGATTAACTCAGTTTGTCCTCTGAGTCTGCATCAGAACGGTCAGGATATTGCTGGGGAAAAAAATCAGGCAGTGGAAATAGTTTTACTTTAAATTTCATGATCACAGATACCAAGTGGACACAACATAGCCTAGAAACACCTGTGTTATTTCCTTACTGTTTTTTCCCGACAAGCTTACGTGCATTTAAACCTACATCTATACTTATGTTATCTGTCTTCACCTCAGTATGTGGCTCTGCCGTCCACCCTACTATTCAAGTCCAAAGCCTACAGATCATCCTACAGTCCTTCCTTCATTCGATATCATCAGCAAGACCTATAGTTAAATCTCCAAAATACAGTTTTCTCTGTTTCTGCTGCCACCACCCTCTACCGAGCCATCACCAGCTTTTGCTTAGATTACTCGCGGAGTGTGCCCTGATTTCACTTCTGCCTCGCTACAGTCTATTCTCCACTCTCAAGCCAGGATGATTTTTTTAAAATGAGAATTTATGTCACTCTCACCCTCCAAGTCATCTTCCATGGTTTCCCGTCGCATCGAGAATCAGATCCATACTTCTTACCAGGGGCCACCGGATACCGTGTGACCCCTCTCACCTCCTCTTTCCTTACCCATCACACTACAGCCACATTCATCCTGCTTTTGTGCTTTTAGGATCTTCGTTTTTCACTGTAGGGTTATCAGACAGAAACCTACCCATTTGTCTAAATGTGTCATTTCATTTGGGGCCAGTTTTCCCATGAAGGAAGCCTCCATTCTCTTTCCTGATATAGGTGTCTTGTTACCAGTATTTTGGAGTCAAATGGAGTGAAGGTGGCCAGGGGAGTCTTCCTGTTGTGGGCATGAACCTATATCTAACTTCTGCTTTCTGGTGCCCCCTGGTTCAGAACCTCTCAGGCTCTACTTCTCTGGAGAGTGCACAGCCAGTCTTTCTGGGGGAGGTGGAGGGGTCGGTAGTACTCAGTTTCTTTGCTCAGTGTCCATACCACATACCAGATGAGGGACTAAGTTGTTGTGACTCAGGATAGTTATAATTTATGTATGGGAGGTATAAATAGAAATTGAGAGTGAGATTGGCTTAACTGCTCTGCTCTTAGCAGTGAGTTTCTGGTGCTGACGAACTAATCTCTATCACGTATTTTATTTGGTCATATAGATGTAAATGCAATTCTCATGTTTTTATCTCTGTCCAGATTTTAGGGCAGCAAATTAATGACTTTACCCTCCCTGATGTGAACCTTGTTGGGGAGCATTCTGATGCCGCAGAGCTGGGAAGGATGCTCCAACTCATTTTAGGCTGTGCTGTGAACTGTGAACAGAAGCAAGGTAATTTATTTGACGTTAGTGTGTGCATGTAAAGTAATTAAGGAAAGTAATACACATTGTATACTTTATATATAAATCACATGTACAAACGATAACGTCTTTAGGCCACCCACAAAGTATGCCATTTTCTATGATTTTGCTGGTAATCCATTTTCAAGCTTAAAAGAGTTCTACAGGTTAGAATAAATTTGATTATGATGATGTTCTTCCCCTTTCTGCAAGACTACATAATGCTTTGAGTAGATTATTTTTAACTACACTGAATGTAATGAAATTTACTGTTAATTGGACAAGGTCCAGCCAAATTAATTAATAATTAATTAATTAATAATAGTCAATTCAGCTATAGGAGTGTAAAATTAGATATTTTAGATTGCAAGTGCAAAGGGTTTACTTCATAAACATTTACTGAATTCATGCATCCTGCTGGGGCTTGGAACACAGTGTCAGACAAAACCAATATAATACCTGCCCTCATGGAACTTGCAGTTGAGTGGGTTGGGCATTTCTAAGTAGAACCCTTGACTTTAAAAGGCAGATGAAAAATTATTTAATGTAGTTCATTGAATTCAGATAAGAATTTCTTACGTACTTATTCTGTTAGGAGATTCATCAGCTCTTGGAGATGTATAGCTGTTAAGAGTTGGCTAATTATTTATTACAGGGTGTGAATAGGAGAAGACAAGGATGTTACCTATATCCGTCGTCCTATGGGAAGGCAATCAAAATATTTGTTGAGCTTCTCACACAGGCCAAGTGTTCTGTGTAACACCTAGCTTGAGGGTTTCCCTAAAAATTACATAAATGATGAAAAATTTGAACAGGATTTTAACCTCTCACTGTCCAGAGGGCATGCTCTGGTCTCAGGAACACAGCAGAGAGCTTGGATCAAATGCACTTCTGAGTTGCCAGAGTGTTACCTGTCACTGCCCAGGGGGCCCGGCCTGTTTCCTCGTCTGCAGAGGGAGGGCACGACAGCTGGTCGTCATGAGGAGTCGGTGAAACCGTGTGTGTGTTTGCTTCGTAACCCATAGCGCACCGCAGACACAAGGGCTCTGTGTTTAGAGGCTGTTTCTCAGTTCCTAGAAGTGAGGCGTTGGCTCAGCATGCATTTCTCTTGGCTATCTGACTTGTCAAATTGGGGCACATAAGTGGTGGTGTATTTGAAAAAGCAGAGATTAGCAGTAAAAACGCACTAAAAATAATATTTACCGAGTTCTCCCTCCTGCCTGGTTAACAGAACAAACAGCACTTTTTACAAATTGGGAAACTGAGACTCATGAGTGTTGTTTGACTTGCCCAAGAGCTCTTGCTTGTGAGAGGCTAGCGAGGACAAAAACGCGTGTCTCCCACATTAGGACTAAATGCTCTCTGTACTGAGCTGAGCTGTAGGCTTTGGGCCTAGACGCTCACTTTGCAGGACAGACTCCCTGGCGTAGCCCAGCTCATTCTCCGCTGCCTCCCGGATCTGCCAGTGATCATACGTACTTGGATTTTGGACATTTAAGATTTAACTTTTTTTTTTTTTTTTTTTTAACTTTTCAAAACTAGTACATTAACGTGGTTCTCATCATCATTTAATCATCCAGCATTTTACGGTGTTCGCGGGGAAGGGCCTTGACGTGGCAACACCGCTTCTTAACTAACGCTTCCCCTCTCACACCTGACTAACCTCCGCCCCCTGTCCCCCGTCACCCCCTTCACACCCACGGGGCTGTCGTCCGTCTTCCTCCCGTGACTGGGCCACTGCCTCTCCCCACCATGTTCACAGTCTTGCATTCCGATCCCGGCTGTGCCAGCTGCTCTGTGGCCTGGGGATTCTGTGCTTGGTGCCTCGTACCCAGCGCTCGTAGGACGCTCCTCACTAACAAACCAAACAAACAAAAAGTTCAGCTCAGACTAAAGGGATTCTTTTTTTTTTTTTAAACCGGAAAGTGGTTAAGTTATGATGCACAGTATTCCTACTCTGGGCTTAAGAACGACGCCTGTGGTTTAAGTGTGTTGTGTATACTTGCGTATGCATCACCACACATTGATTGGGTACAAGCATCCTTACGACAGTACGTCCTTAAAAACATGCTTTGTTTAACTAAAAGCTTTGGCATTAACAACCAGAATGTCGTAATTTAATAGTGCTGTCAAAATTCTTTTTTTTTTTTTTTAAACAAGTTACCTGTCAAGCAAAGGACTACAGTTTGGCATTCCAAATCCATGAGTTTCTTGCCAGTAGGTCACTGTAACAATTGCACAGTAAGACTCTTTCATATAATATTAGAGTGCTGAGACAATTTTTTTTGGTGTTTTTTTGGGTATAGAGTGGAGAGAGGCAGGTTGAGACTATAATTTCCTAATGACTTTATGATTTAAAATGTTTCTTATTGGGTGGGGATGGGGGTGTGATGAACTGGGAGATTGGGATTGACATGTATACACTGATGTGTATAAAATGGATGACTAATAAGAACCTGCTGTATAAAAAATAAAATAAAATAAAATTCAAAAATTCAAAAAAAATGTTTCTTATTAAAATATATTTACCGTATTTGTTGAAATCCAGCTGGCCTATTGATTTTTTCTGCCTAATACCTGTTTTTTCATCTATTATTGGATTTGAAAATAATGAAAACTACTTCCAGGGCTTTTTTTAGAAGGCAAGAAATTATTTTTTTTTCAACTTTGTCACTATGAACGGCTAAGGGAGCCTTCTCTTTTTCGGCATTGGTGAGGGTAAGGTTGATGAAATTGATGCTTTAGCTTATTAGAGATTTGGGTCATTATTTTAAAGCCCAGGGTTACACAGTGTTTAACTATAGCGTCAGTCCCTATCTTAAATTCACCTTAATTCTTTGTCCTGAGCAGGTCTCAGTTTCCCTAAGTTTTTTGTTTTTTTTTTAATTGTAGAAAATATTAAGGTAGAAATTATACACAATTCAATACTTTGATGTCACATAAGAATAAAACACAGACATCAAAGTTTTATAACATGTAGCAAAGAATAGTGTGAAAGATTTTTAGATTTTAGCAATAGTAATACAGAGTCCTTTCCATTCTGGCCTTAGGCTGTACCGTTTCATTGTTTTACATTCCCGAGATCCTCCATTCCCGTGACCTTTAGCTGTAGCCTCAACTTTATTGGGGGGGCAGTTATTTTTAAGGAAAGATAAATTCTATGATTTTCAGCCTTTACTTTACCTATGACACATGTATTTAACCATATACGAGGAATTGCGAGGAAGAATCAAAACACAGGAAACTTCTTTTCAGAATTCATGAAGTGTTAGCCTTTACTCCCTTGATTGTCTGTAACTTGAACACTGACATTCCAGGTTGTTCTTACTTTCAGAGTACATCCAAGCCATCATGATGATGGAGGAATCTGTCCAACACGTTGTCATGACAGCCATCCAGGAGGTATGTTGGACCTTTGTGCTTACAGTTTGTGAGAAGTTAAAGGAGCAAACATGAGTTTAAGTAATTGAAGTAGAAATTTTAAGAAGAGATTCTCCTACTCATTTTTTGAGAATTTTTTTCTTCGCACTTATGCTATAGCTTGTCTCATTTTTATTTAAACGTTAAATGTTTATCTTGGAATTATAGATATTCGGTAACTATTCCTAATTTTTTTAAATGCTCTAATGAATTAGGAATAGTAGACTAATTCCTAAAGCCATTATGAATAACATCTATCTTAAACCAGCAGTCTGCCTCACACTTAAGTATTGGTTTCTTATTTGGAAGGAAATGGGTCTTCAACTCCAGCCAGACTCAAGGCAATTTCTAGATGAATATTTATTTGAAACTGTAGGAGGGGAAAAATGTTTTTTTCCTCTACCCTTTCAAGCTTTTAGCTGGAGCCTCTGTTAAAAACAAACAAACAAACAACAGATTAACAACAGAAGAGCATACAAATGTATTTAAGTTTTACACAACACAGGAGGCTTCATAAAGAAATGAAGATCACAGAAGTGTTTCTTTTTTTTTTTAATTATTTTATTTATTTTTGGCTGTGTTGGGTCTTTGTTGCTGCGCGTGGGCTTTCTCTAGTTGCGGCGAGTTGGGGCTACTCTTCCTTGTAGTGTGCGGGCTTCTTATTGCGGTGGCTTCTCTTGTTGAGGAGCATGGGCTCTAGGTGTGTGGGCTTCAGTAGTTGCGGCACGTGGGCTCAGTAGTTGTGGCTCGCGGGCTCTAGAGTGCAGGCTCAGTAGTTGTAGCACACGGGCTTCGTTGCTCCGCGACACGTGGGATCTTCCTGGACCAGGGATTGAACCCGTGTCCCATGCATTGGCAGGCGGATTCTTAACCACTGCACCACCAGGGAAGCCCAAAGAAGTGTTTCAGCCTGAGTGTTTTGATGCTAGATTTGGTGAAGAGTGGAAAGTCTCGTGGAAAAATGTGATAGGGCGAAAAACGGCGAGTCCTGTTTGTTCAGATTCCTTCCGCATCCCTCTGACTTTGGAGAGATGGATACTCCTTTCCTCTGAGCATAGGGAGGGCGCCTCTCACGTGAGGGACTTAAGACCTGCTCCAGAGGAAGGTCAGAAAATCTTTCCTGTCCCTGCTGTTTCTCAGATTCCTTCAACTTGAAACATTCAACATGCCAAGCTGCCATATTTGGGGGTAGCATGTCCTGAACTCCATCAGGTGTCAGACATAGAACTATAAAAGTGAAAATGATCTTAAGATGGGAGAATTTTTTAATCATAGAAGTAATGGAAGAAACCTTTAAGGGAACTAAAATAGTATAGAATGTAAGTAACTAACAGAAAAAAATGCAACAAACAGGAAAAATGCTAAATGCAAATTAAGATAAAGTGTTTCCTTTTTTATTTTACTTTTTATTTTTTATTTAAACAAATTTTTTTAACATCTTTATTGGAGTATAATTGCTTTACATTGCTGTGTTAGTTTCTGCTGTATAACAAAGTGAATCAGCTATATGTATACATGTATCCCCATATCCCCTCCCTCTTGTGTCTCCCTCCCACCCTCCCTATCCCCCCTGCAGGTGGTCACAAAGCACCGAGCTGATCTCCCTGTGCTATGAAGCATTTCCTTTTAAGTCCGACCAACTGACTATGAATCCAGCAGTTCCCAGTACCTCCTCAGATTTGATTATTTGCTGGAATGACTCATAGAACTCAGTAACAATGATGGTTTTATTACAGCAAAAGGATACAAATCAGAACCAGTCCCCTACCCCCTGAAATGGAGGTCTGGGAGGGTCCCAAACTCAGTCTCCGTTGTCCCCTCCCTGTGGAATCAAGACATGTCACCCTCCCAGCACATTACTGTGTGATGACAACACACAGAGAGCTGCCAACCAGGGAAGCTCACCCAAGCTTTCATGTCCAGCGTTTTGTTGGGGTTTCATTTTATAGGTGTGATTGGTTGGCTCATTGGCCACAAGGTTGAACTAAATTTCCAGCCCATGTCTCCTCCCCAGAGGCCAAGCTGATATCAAGTGGCTCAAAGCCCCAACCCTCTCATATGCGGTTGGGTTTCCTGGGGTCACCAGCCCCCAACCAGAGTCATCTCCTAGCTTAAACTATCTAGAGACCCACCATGACTAACAAAGACACTCAGCAGAGAAATCCCAGAGATTTAGAGGCTACCTCCCAGTCACTGGGGACAAAGGATCAGCCAAATTCACTATTATACAGGACATTTCAACAAAGCAAAGCTTTTAAGAGAGGATCAGTTTGTCAGTCAGCACTGATGGTAGGAGGGTAAACTAACAAAATGATGGTCACCCAAGCAAGATATGAGTTTAATTTGCTCTTAAGTGGTCATGGGTTGGCTCCGTAAGCATCAGGGACCCAGCTTTCTTGCATCTTGTTGTCTGCCATCCCTAATATGGGATTCCCACCCCGTGGTCAGCCGTGGCTGTTTGGCTTCCAGCCCTCACATTCACATTCCAGCCAGCAGGCAGGGCTGAAGGAAGGTTCTCCACTTCCTCTTAGTAAACTTCCAGGAACTCTCACTCCTGTTATCCAGCTGTTACTCACATTGCCACGCAGGGAAGCTGGGGAATGTGGTCTTTTTTCCAGGTGGTCATGGACCCAGCCAAAATTTGAGGATTCTGTTACTAAGCAAAGACAGGAAAAATAATAAGGGGGCCACTAACTGTTCTGCCTTACTGTAATTGATCCTGTAATTTCACTTTTAGGAATTTATCCTGAGGAAATCTGAAATAGAGAGATGGATAGTGACAACCGTACTGGCAAGCGTTTACGCCTGCTGTGTGCTGACGATGCCGCTACTCACTAACGCGTTACATTTACCTGCGTATGCATTGTGTTTATTTAGTAAATACTTAACCAAGCACCTAGAATGCAGTAGGAGCTATAGGGGGCCTTCAGGATACAACTATGGGAAAGATAGACATGGCCTCTTGTCTCACAAAGTGTGATCTAAAGGGAAGAATGGCCAAACAAGCAATTCGAATACAGCCAAAGCATTCAGAATGAAAAGTGCCGTGATGGGGAAAAGATAGTAGGACCTCAAAGGAGTGTGTCCCTCAGCGTGGGGATGTTGGGGAAGGGCTCTCAGAGAGCGCGGCGTCTCGTCTGAGCGCTGGAGGAGGAGAAGAGGTCAGGAAGGGCACACGCTCGCGGTCCAGGAGGCAGCCGCGTGGCGCAGGGAGGTGTTGGAAGAAGCCTCAGCAGGCGCGGGGGGTGTGGGTGCTTTAGGCGAGGCGAGAGCCGTAAGGCCAGTAGGATGCTGAGCAGCTTTGTGGAAAGAGCTGGAAATTTGGAAACCAGTGAATTGCTTTTTAAGGAGAAAATACACTGAAGTCTGTATTTGAGAAAATCCAGGCAATGAGAAGAATGGATCGGAGGAAAACAAGGCTAGAAAAAGGGAGAGCAGTTGAGACCTTTGTAATTATCCAGTGAGGAACGATGGAAGCCTGAACTAGGTTACGGCGGCTGGGTGGAGAGAGGTGGACAGATTTGAACATTGTCAGAGCTTTACTTAATAGGCTTGGTGACTGATTGGGCCGTGGAGGAGGACGGGGTGGCTGGATAGAACTATGAAATTGAAGAAGGGCTTTTGTAAGATGATTGTCTGTATGTCTTTATTCAGGTGCAGCTGACTTTGATTTTTTTTTTTTCTGTTGTGGTAAAATACACATAACATAAAATTTGCCATTTTCAAGATTATTTTGTAGCATGTATCAATACTTAGTTCCTTTTCGTGGCTGAATGGTATTCCATGGTGTGGGTGTGCCACATTTTGTTTATCCATTCATCAGTTGATGGACATTTGAGTTGTTTCCACCTTTTGGGTACTGCAAGTAGTGCTGCTGTGAACCTGAGTGTACGGGGTTGTTTTGAACACCTGTTTTTATTTTATTTTTTTAATAAACTTATTTATTTATTTATTTATTTATATAATTTTGGCTGTGTTGGGTCTTCATTGCTGTGTGCGGGATTTCTCTAGTTGCGGTGAGCGGGGGTTACTCTTCGTTGCGGTGCGCAGGCTTCTCACTGCGGTGGCTTCTCTTGTTGCGGAGCACGGGCTCTAGGTGCGCGGGCTTCAGTAGTTGTGGCACGTGGGCTCAGTAGTTGTGGCTCGAGGGCTCTAGAGCGCAGGCTCAGTAGTTGTGGCACACGGGCTTAGTTGCTCCGCGGCCTGTGGGATATTCCCGGACCAGGGCTTGAACCCGTGTCCCCTGCATTGGCAGGTGGATTCTTAACCACTGCGCCATCGGGGAAGTCCGAACACCTGTTTTTAATTCTTTTGGATGTATACCCAGAAATTGAATTTCTGGGCCGCATGGTAATTCTGTGTTTAACTTTTTGAGGCAGTGCCAGCACAGGTGTGTTTTCCACAGGTGCTGCACCATTTTACATTCCCACCAGCAACGTGCTAAGAATTCTAATTTCTCTCCCTCATTGTCAACCCTTGTTATTGTCCATCTTCTTGATATTAGCCATCCTAGTGGATGTGAAGTGTTTTCTAATTGTGGCTTATTTGTATTTCCCTAAAGACTAATGATGTTGAGCATCTTTTCATATGTTTGTTGGGCATTTGTATGTTATCTTCTTTGGAGAAATGTGATTGGTAATCAAGTAAGTGATAGTCTTTTAATTCTTTAAATGCTAATAGGAAGAAGCCACAGGAAAGAGCAAGATAGAGGTTGAGATAACAAGAGAGAGGATGATAAATAGTAGAGGGTCTCTGAGAAGCTGGGGAGAGACAGGGTTGAGAGCGTATTACAACAAGATTGAAGAAGGAAAGGATGCATATGAATGCTGCCAATTTTGTAGGTTAAGGTACAGGAAATTGGGGAATTTCTTATCTGCAGGCAAGGTTTTCTGATGAAGGGTAGTGGGGAGTTGGTGAGGTTTGAGAAGTAGGAAAGGTTTGGAATAATCTCTAAAGGGAATAAAGAGACTGCTGATTGGGGAAGCATAGCTGCACTTTGGGGGCAACTTTGAAGGCCCAGCTGAGATTGGAAACTATGTATTATATTTTATGGTTTAAAAAATATTTACTCTCTCAGTACTTAGCAGTCAGGATATATGGCCAGAAGAGATAGGCAGCTGGATTGGTCTTGGATTGAGATTTTGCCCCGGAGAAGGTATTATGGTAAGAGAATCGATTATATTGACAAAGTCATCACAATAATAGACCATGAAGTCTAGGCCAGAAAGAGAAGGTAACTGATTAAACAGATGATCAACTGTGTAACCTAAAGTACGGAGTGGGGAGATTTCCAAAAATAAGATGACGATGTTGGCAGAAGAAAGAGGAGTAGGCTTTAGGCAGGCAGAACAGTAATGTTCACCGTGGAGTCTAAGCAAAGTGAGGAAGAACGAACGTAAGATGATGGGCTGTCAGTGAAAACCAGGGAGGAAGTCGGGAGGTATAGGACCTGGAAGCCTTGTCAAGGTGGACATCCTAGCTGGGATTGACTGGGAGGAGGCTGTGTTCAGGGGGTTTTATTCACAGGTGCTGCTGTGTTATGATAAGAACTAACATGTAACAATGGGGACTGGAAGAAAATACTTCCACTCCCTTCTACCCCCCGGCCCTCCCCCAAATTAGATCCTTCCTCTCTGAGTGTCTGTCACAGCCCTCATCACATGATACTGTATTTGTCTTTCTTGCTTGAGCTGTGTGAAACCCATGGCACAGGTAGCTTCTTGAATAGTTCAAAATTATAGACGTGGTTATTTCTGGATGGTAGAATAATGGGTGTTTTCTCTTTGTATTTTTTCTGAATTTTATCTTCTCTACATTGGGTGTTATTTTTTTAATTGGAAGAAAAATCTTTTGAACATCTTTTTATTAATATTCTTACAATAAAAGCATAAAAAATTGAAGCCAGTATTCTTTTACTCTTTCTGAGATTTTTTTCCCTCCTAATTATGCTAAGGGACCTTCACTCTTCTCATGACATTAATGTAGAGCAGTGGTTCTCAAACTTCAGTGTGTGGTGCTGGGCCCTAACCCTAGAGTCTCTGATTCAGTAAATCTGGGCAGGGACCCAAGAATTTGCATTTCTGACAAGTTCCTAGGCAATGCTGGTGTTGTTAGTTTGGGGACTTCTCAATCAGTGTTGAGAACCACTGATGCAGAGAAAAAGGTACAGCTGAGCATAACATTTCAGTTCTTTAGAGAGTGGGATGAAGGCTGAAATTACAAGATCTCTCAATAGTCTGTCCCCACTTTTCTAATTGTCCCTCTCTTTTGTCCTTCAGACAGAGCATAAGAAGGAAACAGGAGAAAATTGGGACATTTGAGTCTGCCCCTGACATTTGTCACAGTCAGAATTCTATCCCTTCTCCCCAAACCCTCACACACCCTCTGGATCTTCTCTGTGTGCAACACAAGGGTGAGAGAGGCTGAGACCTAGATTCGTGTGTATGTGCGTGTCATCACTGAACATTAGCGGTTAATTTGGGCTGATATTGATGTGACCCACGTTTATTCTTCAGAAATAGTTACTTAGTGTTGCTATTTTTTTACTGAAAAGTCAATATTTTAAATATTTAGCCACATTTTAACTTAAAGACTTGTCTTTTTAGTGGTAAGAACAAGTAATACTTGAGTCTCGTGACTGACCCTGCTGTGAAAATGCATACCAGAATTACACGTGTGATTTTAAGTGAAGGCTAATCCTGCAGCAAAACAAAGCTCCAGGCTGAAGAGCTTCAATGTATAGGAAAATATTCCTTTTACATTTGTGATTTCGTTGTAATTTTTATAATTCTATGGCAGCTGGGTGTTCATGTTTGTTGTTGTAAGTGTATTATACAGAATGTCACTTTTTTCTCTTGGTTGTAATCATTTAAATCTTAATTTCAGCTGATGAGTAAAGAGTCTCCTGTCTCTGCTGGGAATGATGCCTATGTTGACCTTGATCGCCAGGTACCTGATCTTGCATTGTTTTTTTCCATGCAGAGATTAAAGGGTGAACTTTAGATATTAATGAAAAGGATGTTTCAGTTGAAATTGCTTATGAAATATATTGGTATAATTCTTTATTTTTTACCTAAAATTCAAGAACTTAAGCCACTTTACTAATGGATATTACACACTTGTAATTAAATTTGTAATTTGTAATTAACATATTGTTGCACAACCCACTTTAAAATAAATTAACCTCTTTAACTTACTATAATTCATGTTTTCTAGTCATGGTTTTTCTTTTTCCATTAGTGATATCTTTCTGTATGCCACGTTTAACACAATAGATGCAGTCCTGGAAAATGGCATGCATTTAATCCTGTGATTTATTTATAATACAAAAGATATTTTACCTTTTATTTCATGTTATTCTTTTTTTTTTTTTTTTTAATTTATTTATGGCTGTGTTGGGTCTTCATTTCTGTGCGAGGGCTTTCTCTAGTTGTGGCAAGTGGGGGCCACTCTTCATCGCGGTGCGCGGGCCTTTCACTGTTGTGGCCTCTCTTGTTGCGGAGCACAGGCTCCAGACGCGCAGGCTCAGTAGTTGTGGCTCACGGGCCTAGTTGCTCCGCGGCATGTGGGATCTTCCCAGACCAGGGCTCGAACCCATGTCCCCTGTGTTGGCAGGCAGATTCTCAACCACTGCGCCACCAGGGAAGCCCCATGTTATTCTTCAATTGAAGAAGTCTCCTCTACCCTTCATCTCTGTGAAGAAGTGAACTGTCTGGTTTTCACTGACAGCCCATCATCTTACGTTCGTTCTTCCTCACTTTGCTTAGACTCCACGGTGAACATTACTGTTCTGCCTGCCTAAAGCCTACTCCTCTTTCTTCTGCCAACATCGTCATCTTATTTTTGGAAATCTCCCCACTTCATACTTTAGCTTACGCAGTTCATCATCTGTTTAATCAGTTACCTTCTCTTTCTGGCCTAGACTTCACGGTCTATTATTGTGATGATTTTGTCAATATAATCGATTCTCTTACCATAATACCTTCTCCGGGGCAAAATCTCAATCCAAGACCAATCCAGCTGCCTATCTCTTCTGGCCATATATCCTGACTGCTAAGTACTGAGAGAATAAATATTTTTTAAACCATATAACAATTGTGTTGAAATACACTAGCTATTTATTTTAACAATTGAACCCCTGTTCCTCTAGCACATATATATTTTACCAAGGTGAGATTTCTCAGTTATTACAGAACCAACATTACCAAGAACCAAGTAGCCCTAGGAGATGTATAAGAAAACTTGATATGAGGAAAGAACCAATTTCCAAGTACAGAAAAGACAAGACTCAGGACTAAAAGATGTCTGCAGTTAGAAGTGCCTTCTTTTGACTTGTGCAGGAGGGTTCTTGATTTCTCCCTGCCCCACAGAAAGAACAGGGGGAAGCGTTTTCGTTCTGTATTGTACATGTGCAATTATTAGTTGTTGCCACGTCATATTGCAGTGTTCACTGTAGCTCTTTGCTTCTACCCAGCTGAAGAAAACTTCAGAGGAACTGAATGAAGCTTTGTCGGCCAAGGAAGAAATTGCTCAAAGGTGCCATGAGTTGGATCTGCAGGTAAGAGATGTGGTTTTGCACCGCCTGTTTGCAGCGCGGCTCTGTATCCCACCACGTGCCCTGGGTCCCACGTGCGGTACAATTTGGCTGTAACACAGCCCTAGTTCGAGAAGAAAAAGGAAAACAGCGCCTGGAAAAAGAGTGCAGACTGAGCAAAGGTCAGAGTTTTCCTTCCTTCTCACAGGCGCATCAAATTCATAATAAATGAATTTAAAATGGGATAAGCCCACAAGAAAAGAAGAGAAAGCGGAGAGAGATCCGCTCTCAGGGGGGCTGGGGGAGATTTTTAAAAGCCCTGATTTGTAGCGTTTTCCAATTTCCACGGTATAAACGCTGTCACAGCGACCAATTCCGGGCTGTTCATGGTTTAACAGTCGGCTCACCAGACTCCCGAGTATTTAGCGAGCAGCTTGGTTACAGCCAGCAGCAGCGCACCACTGCTCATCACCAGCCCCAGAAGGCCAAAAGGCAGCTGGATAAAGCGCCAAACGGCCTAAAAGGAGTAAAGAGTGCAGTGGCCAAGAACACCTATAGAGGGGGAGGGAGCTGCTGTAGCTGAACCCCAGAGAGCCCCCATGCTTGGTGGAAGGCTGCAGCGAGGTGTAACAGGGTCTTCTACAGGAGAGCTCAGCCCCATTGCCCGTCACCCACTGCACATACCCTGACCTGTAGCTGGTTTCCCAGTTGGAGGGTTCTCTTCTAAAGAAGTTAAGCAAACAGAAGTACAGGAGGTTAGACCGAGTATTAGTATTGCAGGGTAAGGCCCTTTTCATTTTGACCTTTCTGGATTCTCTAATTTACAGAAAACTGATTCTTACATGTGAGGAAAATCTGCGTAACAAAAAAGAGAAGGGTCAAGATAAACAGGAAACTAGCCCTAGAGGAAGTGGAGAAATTGGGGTAGTAGAAGAGATTTTTCTTTTTAATTTTTTAATACCCTCGTGAAATTGGTGAAGATATTGCATCTATAAAATAAGGACCAGATGCTATTTTAAAAAGAAAAAATCAGAGATCAAGAAACACTAAAAATAGAATTGTCAAAATTAAAAAATTCAATAGAATAGTTAAAAATAAAGTTGAAGAAATCTCTCCTAGATTAAAAGACAGAAAATAAGAAATAAAACTGTTTGTCTGGGATTTACCTCAAAATCAGGGAGGAGGGGGGAGCGGATGGAAGTCCAGATGGGTGCATAATTGGCCATGTTTTGATACGTGTTAAAGCTGGGTAGTAGGCACACAGGGTTCGTGATATTTTATACTAGAAGCATTTTACCTTGAAAGGCATGAGTTGGTCATTGCTTTGGATGCAGATAGGAAAAAGAGTGATCAGAGTACACGTTCTGGGTTATATAGTAAGTAATATTTACCTAGTCATAATGTAAGTGCTGTTAATTGCTTTTCAGATTCTAAAATTCAGCTATACACAAATGCAGTATTTTACAATAATGATAAATAAGAGTTGGTTGTTTTTATGAGCAGGATATAAACATTCTCTTTGATGGTGTAACGTTCAAGTCGTACACTGGGATTGGCAGACTGCAGCCGGCCCTCTGTCTCGCGAGTAAAGTGGTAGCGCAGGCGGGCTTGTTCCTTGATGTGCTGTCTCTGGTGTTTTCGCGCTGCAGAGACAGGGTTGAGGACTCGCCACGAGACCTGTGGCTCCGAAAGCCTCAGCTGTTCACTGCCCTATTCCTTACAGAAGAGTTTACCAGTCCCTGGTGTGAACAGATCGCAAAGCGAATGGCGGGGCTGCAGAGAGGTTATGAGGAGATTGGTGGCAGCGCCGTGACACACTCAGCTCTGGAGAAAGCAGTCGTAACACAGGCGTGCTGATGTGACCTCTGAGGTAGCGATGTGAACATCATTGGTCTTCAGCATTTAGCCCCGTCCTGTGGAGAAGCAGTGTTATGAAGGCAAAGGTGTGGGTGATGGAGGCAGAGCAGGAGAAGCAGAATGAGGCAGAGCGGTGAGGGCCCGGCGGGGCCCCCCATGTTCTCGTCTCACCACGAGGGAGCCGCAGGCAATACGTGGCCGGCCCCTTCTCGCCATCCAGTCTCAGCTCCAGATCACGTGGTTTATCTGTCATGAAATATTTACTGGCCACTTAGGTGTGCCCAGTACTAACCTCAGCCTCCCTGGGAAGCTCCTCGGTCACCAGCCTACAGTCGTCCTCCGGCCTCTCCTCTTAGTCTTGCTTTAACCCTCTGCAGAGCACTTACACTCTAGGTCTTGCATGTATTTATTAGTTTACTTTCTTGCTTAATATGATTTGTTCTTGTTTATATATTTACTATGATGATTTGTTTAGAATATGTAACACATAAGAATAAGAACTGTCTCTGCTTTTTCCATCGTAGTATCCCTTGCACCTAGAAAATTGCAACAGTGTCTAGCACGTGGTAGACCCACAATAAGTATCTGAGTGAGTGAATGAGTGGGCATGTGATGGAGTGAAACAAGTCAATGAGTAGTTGTTCAAAATTGCAGAGGTGGCCAGTGAACGGAGCAGGAATAGTGCTATATAACTATTTGTGGAAAGGGGATGGCGCAAGTGGCTCTAATTTCACATGTCAGAGGAGACAAGTCACTAGATAATGTGTAAGGTTGATAAATCAAGAAATAGTGGGTATAACATGCTATTGAGAGATGTCAGGTCACAGCCAAAAACAGTAAAGTTAGGAACATTAAAACTAGTTGTCTCTTGGAAGTAGAAAAACTCAATGGGAAACTGTAGCTTTCCATTATAAGCCCCTTTGCTTTATTTGCTTTTTGTTTCTTAAATTGTGTTTATGTATTATTTTTAATTAGTCTCCTTGTTGACTAAAAAAAAGGCACAACGTGAGAGTTGTGAGTTAAGTTTTATTTGGGGCAAAATGAGGACAATAGCCCAAGAGACAGCATCTCAGCTCTGAGGAACTGCTCCGAAGAGGTGGGGTGGAGCTCAGTATGTATGTGATTTAGGTGAAGGGGTGCGTGCAGTGAAGCACACGTTCTGGCAGAAGGTGGCTGCCAGTCACGAGGAGCAGTTGTCACCGTTGATGATTTTAGTGCTTTTCTAGGTACGAGGAGATGCAAGAATTGGGCTCATAAAATCTTCTCCTGAAAATCTAACTATCTGAAGGCCTGTTCTGCCAGTTTTCCCAGAGCACGGAGGGCCTCGTTCCTGATCTCTTCCTAACTCCTTTCAGGGGGTGTTACAGGTCAGCAGCTGCAGCAGCTCATGATTTAATCCTTGTCGAGGTAGATGGCACGTGCCAATTTGTAGTTGACACCTTTTTCTGTGTGTGTGAAAAGGATTTCTGCCAAATATATTGAATTAAAATATTTTAGCAACATTTGCTAGTCTGATAAGTCTGGTATTAAGATGTTGCGTTATGCACTCAGCCTTCATATAAATTGACCGAATACCAGGCTATAAAGCAATTCCCAATAAAATTCAAAGAATCTGTGTCTTTAGATCATGCTTTCTGAACAAAGTGCAATTTAAGATAGAAATGATTAACAAAGAAATGAGCTTTTAAATTTTAAAGCCTTAGATATTTATTTTAAAAAGAATGAAAGAGCAGAAATGAATGAAATAGACCAGTGGCACAGAATTGAGCTACTGCTCTACTCTGAGAAAAGACTCGTGCATTTATGGAAATCTGACGAGTTAGAGAGCTGGCATTTCAGACTCATTCATTTATTCAGCAAACATTGCGCACCCACTCCAGACCATCCACTGTTCTAGCTGCTGTCTATACAGTGAAGATAGGGGAAAACACAGAAATGGATAAAACATCCCTGCCCCCAAGGTGCTTGCATGCGATAAAGAAGACAGACAGTGAACAGGATAAGAATACGGTCTGTCGTGTGCTGCTGATAAGTATTCTAGAGAAAGGGGGACGTGGGGGAGGGGGGCGGGGGGACGGGGTGGGAGGAACTAGTTCTGAGTGGGTTGTCAGCAAAGGCTGCCGGGGAGGCAGCGAGTTAGTAAATCCTAGAGGGTGGGTGAGCGGCCTCCAGGCTCAGCGCACAGGCCTGGCGCGGGGCGACTGGTGTCTCCGGGAGCACGAAGATGAGGGCAGCAGGAGCGAAGCCTGGGGAGAGGAGTCCGTCTGCAGAGGACTGACAGGCTGAGTAAATAGATGGGAAGCCGCGGGAGGCTTGTGAGCAAAGACGTCCTGTGATCCGGATTTTATTTTAATGGATTATGGTGGCTGCCGGGTGGAGGTGAGGGCCAACTCAGAGGCCTTCGCAATCATCAGGCCAAAAATTAGGGTGGCTTAAATCAGAACTGAGGGGTGGTAAGAAGTGGTTGAAATCCGTTTGAAGGTAGAGCCGCTGATGTTTGCTGAAAGAGTGGGCGTGGGTGTGAGGACGAGATGGGACGGATCCTTCCTGAGCAAGTGGAAGGACAGAGTTAGCATTGCTGAGATGGGGAAGACAGTGGGAGGGCGGGGCGGGGGGGATTGAGAGTCCCACCTGGACAGGTTAAATTCAGACGCCTAGTGGACATCCAGGTGGACGTGATACCCAGTGCAGGGTTCCAGGCTGGAAATAGAAACATGCGAGCTGTCAGTGACTCAACAATGTTGACAGCCCAGAAGCTGGAAGCCATCAGTGTATTTAGAAAGGAAAAGCCATGCGTGTGCCAAAGGCAGGGAGATGAAGAGGGCTTGACTGGAGTAAAGAGGAGGCACACAGACCAGGAGAGGAAGGTGTCCTGGGAGCCACAGAAGCCAAGGTCGGCTGATCCTGAGGATGGTGGGGCAATAGCCCAACTGGAACAAGTTCCAGAGAAAATGGGGGTGGAGAGGGAGAATCAGAAATGGCAGGCGACTTCTGTTTTTACAGTTCTTTGAGATGGAGTTGACATACAGTAAACTGTTCATCTTTAAAGTGTACAGTTCTGATGCATGTTGACATGTATAAACGTGTGAAACCATCACCACAATCAGGATAGTGAGTTCTCATGACTCTCTGTAATCCTCTTCCGGTCCCCGCTCTGCTTTCTGTCACTGTAGATTTGCTTCTATCTTCTAGAATTGCATATGAAAGGAGTCATACACAGTGTACTCTTTTTCTGCCTGGCTTCTTTCATTATTTTGAGATTCATTCATGTTATCGGTACTAATAGTTAATTCTTTTGTATTGTCAAATTGTATTCTGTTGTATGGATGTGCTGCAATTTATCCATTCACCTACTGGTAAACATTTGTTTTTCTGTATTACAAATGAAGCTGTTATAAACATTCTACGTCTCTGTGTGGACATAAGCTTTTAGTTCTCTTTGGTAAATAAATACCCAAGTGTAAAATGTCTGGGTTATGTGGTAGTTGCGTGTTTAATTTTTTAGGAAAATGCGAACCGGTTTTTCACAGCCTGTGGAACACTTCACGTGCTGAACAGGTGTGTGAAGCCCCCATATGTTTTCATCTTTACCAACACTTGGTACAGCCAGTCTCTCTGGTTTTCGGCATTCTAGTGGGAGTGAGTGTATGGATATAACATTGTGGTTTCAATTTGCATTTCCTTAATGACTAATCATGAGTATCTTTTTGTGTGCTTAGTTGCCATTACATATCTTCTTTGGTGAATTACCTTTTCAAATGTAAAATAAAGAATGAATTCTTGCTTACTCTTACGTACCGCTCTGCCTGTGCAGTATTCCAAAATAATGTCAGTGTTTTAAGTGGAGGTTGCTTGTACTTCTTTAAAAACAGGCTTTAATTCGTAATGGTAATTCACAAGTGATTATGCGGATTCCAGTGTAATTGGAGAAAATAACCACTGTCTTCCTATATTCTCACAGGTTGCAGCGTTGCAAGAGGAGAAAAGTAGTCTGTTGGCAGAGAATCAGGTATTAATGGAAAGGCTGAATCAGTCTGATTCTATAGAAGATCCTAACAGTCCAGCAGGAAGAAGGCATCTGCAGCTCCAGACTCAGTTAGAACAGCTCCAAGAAGAAACATTCAGGTAATGGACTACTCACTCAGATCTCATTTTTTAAAATTCGGTAATGTCTTTTTTTTTATATAAATTTATTTTATTTTATTTATTTTTGGCTGGGTTGGGTCTTCGTTGCTGTGTGCAGGCTTTCTCTAGTTGCAGCGAGCGGGGGCTACTCTCTGTTGCGGTGCACAGGGTAATGTCTTTTAAAGTTAAGAATATAGTGTTAGGACTTTCGGGTAACTGCAGACCAAGGAGGCTGTGCAATTAGCCACTTCCCAAAAGTCTTCCCACATAACATGAAACAACTGCACATTTAGGAAAATCTGTCAGTGCTCACCCTCAATGTGACTTGCAGACAGAATGCCCCAACTGAACAATAACTGAGTGAAAGGAAGGAAGCAAACACCAGCCCACCCCCATCCTGCCAGGCACTCTGAGGCAAGTAAAGGCGGACAGAGAAAAAAATCAGAGACAGAGGAAGAACTAGCGAAGGAGCCTGAGGGTGAGTTGGAGCAGTCGCTGGAAAGATTAAGTTCACTCAAAATCGGAAATTACTTTAAAACAAAAAAGGAAATTAGATCACAAACGGCAGGGATAGGATTTCAAAGTAAGTGTATCTTCTTAAAGGGCCAGGTGCCAAAAAAATACATAGGCACGGAATTTAGAGATTGGTGCCCTTTCCAGAGCACAGTTTAAAGAAACACAAAATAAAGGCCAGGTGCGTGGGTTATAGAGACAGGCCTATTTAAAGGGCGAGCTGATGTGAAGGGGCAGTCTTCCAGACACATCTTCTGGGAGAGGAAAAGACCAAAAAGGAGGAAGAGGGCCCACTGGCGATTGGATGGTGAAAGGGAAAAGAAGAAAAGGAAAAATTTGGTGTCCTGCAAGACAAAATAGAACCCCAAAGTTGAAGGACTTGGCAGTATGATAAAATATCGTGTTGTGATTTACTAGAAAACATATCCTGGCCTGTTTCTTACCCAGCCATAGATTTTCATTGTCAAAACTGGGAGAAATTAAATATCAATTAGGTTTTTTTACTTGTCCAGTGACTCAGTCCTTTGTTTCCCCATGAAATCTTTCTGCATTTTTTTTTTTTTTTTTGGCCTTGACAGGAAAAAATAAAAAAATTTTCTTAGTCTTCTCAGAAACCTTACAAAAACGATCCATCCCCTATGGTCTACATCTGTGGTTCAGAGTGTGATCCGAGGACCCTCTCAGAGAGTCTTCAGGGCCCTCTCTTTTCCAACCGCATTTCTGTGCTTGGCTGGGTCTCCTTCATATACCTCAGCCAAAAATCCATCACAGCAGACCAGTGTAGAAACAGCTATGGGAACCCAGCTATCTTCTACTAAACCAGATGATTTGAGTCACAGAACATAAAAAATATTGCCACTCTTAGCATTTTTTGGTTTTAGAAAATGGAGTTATTTTTCATAAACAGTATGTTGTCTTTATTAACATAATGGGTTTATTACTATTATTTTCAAATGACTGACATCTCATTTATGAGTATTCTTTAAATAATTCCTGAATAGAATAGTAGCAAATTCAATCCAGTATTAAAGTAAGCTTTATCCCAGGATTGTTAACCTGTTGAGTATTATTAAATCTATTACAGTAACTGTTAAATGTATTATAACTCCTCCAATCCATAAGTTAAAGGAGAAAGAAAAATATAAAATAAGCTTGGTACATGAAATTCTCAGTAAAGTTAAGAATGAAATGAGGATGAGTATTAATCTATTATTTGACGTTTTTCTAGACATTCTAAAAATCCTGGCTTTGCCACTTACTAGCTGTGTAACCTTGGGCATGCCTCCATTTTCTCTACTATAAGATGGTCTAATAGTATTATCTACCTTCTAGAATTTTCGTGAGCATTAAATGAGTTAATATATATAAAGTATTTTTAGAATATTGCCTGGCACATAGATGCTATATAAGATTTTGCTGTTAATACTTTTCTAGAAAATGAAATAAGAAAAAGAAATGAGATTAAAATATTGGGAAGACAAAAAGTATCAATAAATGATGATTATTTGTAGATAATATGTGTGTCCACCCAGAAAATATAAGAGAATTAACTCAAAATTTCTTAGAACCAATAAACATTTAACAGGGAGAGGGGTAACGTAAGACTGCTGCGTAGGTCATAAGTTTTTTTACCAATAACTAGTTAGTATCATCAGGAAAAACTTCCATTTATAAGTATTTAAGTGAAGAATAAAAAAAATATTTAAGTAATATGAAGGAGTTAGATGACAAAAACTTCTAAGTTATACATAAAACATAACACTGTATGGAGAGAGAGAACATACTTTTAGGTGTTTTTAATGGAACATTATAAGAATGCCATTTTTTCCTTAACATATAATTTGAACTTGATTCCAATTCAAATTTTATGTTCATCTAGAAGTATCAATGAACAAGAGATTCCCAAAATGTTTTGAGAACAAAGTATAATGAGGGAGTACTTGCCACACCCAAGTACTAATATACTAATGAAAATAGCTTGGTACCAATGCAGCAAAATAGACACCAGTGACACAAATGAAGATCCAGAAACCAGTCCAAGTATATATAAAAATACGTAATGTGATAAAGATGGAGTTTTCTAATCAATAGGGAAAGGTTAAATTATTTGTTAAACAGTTTTGGAATGGTTGGTAGGTATTTTGGCAGGAAAAGTTAGATTCCTGTATTACATCATATACCCAAATGAATTCCAGGGAAATTGAAAACGTTAATGTTAAAAATGAAACTGTATAAATACTAACAGAAAACAAAGAACTAGAAGGACAAAAAAGTTATAATTGCACATTAGAAGTAGAAACTATACTTATATGGGGAATCTAAAAAGAAATGATACAAATGAACTCATTTACAAACCAGAAACAGACTCATAGACTTAGAGAACTTACGGTTACCAGGGGGAAAGGGTGGGGGGAAGGGATAGTTAGGGAGTTCGGGATCAACATGTACACACACTGTCGTATTTAAAATGGATAACCAACAAGGACCTACTTTACAGCACAGGGAACTCTGCTCAGCGTTGTGTGGCAGCCTGGATGGGAGGGCAGTTTGGGGGAGAATGAATACCTGTATATGTATGGCTGAGTCACTTTTCTGGGCACCTGGAACCATCACAACATTGATAACTGGCCATACCCCAACGTAAAATAAAAAGTTAAAAAAAAATTTAAAAACAGAAGTAGAAACTATAAAGTGTAAGATTCATCAATTGAATTACATAAAAATTAAGAATTTCTGTACATTACTTACATAAATAAAATTAAAAGTAAATAATCAATGATAAATATCTGTGACATGAGAAAGAATCTTTTAAATCCAAAGGAAGGATGTATGTTAAACAAAACAAATTAATATAAATTAGGAACAATATTATCCATATTTTGGGGGGAAAAGATCTATGAATAGAAATCAGACTGGAGGTTATACTCCAAAAATGTTAACAGTAGGTATCTGTCTAGAGCAATGCATAATTTTTATCTTCTTTGCTTTTCTGCATCTTGTGAATTTTCAAAAGGAATATGTGTTAATTTCATCATTGAAAATAAAACTTTAAATAAATTATAGCTGCTATATTTTGGTGTCTAACTTTCTGAGTAGAGGAATGGCGATCCGTTGTTACCTTTCTGCAAGTCTTGGAGCAGTAGAATCCGTTTCCAGGATAGTTAAAACTTGGAAGTACGGTGTATGGTCACAAAAGTAGGAGACAAATCCAAGAAGAATTTATTTTCATGTTTTTTACTTACTTTTCCTGTTCTAAGGAGAATTGTTAGACAGTAAATAGTGCTTTCTTGGTCTATTTTGTTTCGGTTACAGACTTGAAGCAGCCAAAGATGACTATCGAATACGCTGTGAAGAGTTACAGAAGGAGATGTCTGAACTTCGGCAGCAGAACGATGAACTGACCACTTTGGCAGATGATGCTCAGTCTCTAAAAGATGAAATAGACGTTCTTAGGTAAACAACCTCCCCATCTCTGTAGAGTCTCACACCTGTGACCCCCCAGAACAGTTCTGCCACCGACGTTACAGACTCTAGGGTCTTTGAGCACAGGAAGATGGGTTCAGATCCCAGTGCTGCCGTTTAGTCAACCTCTGTGGAACCATTTTCTCATCCGTAAAATGGAAATAACACACATACCTACCTCAGACTGACATGTGGAATTCAGTGAGGGGGTATTTGTCAGCACTTGGAACAGTATCTGGCAAATAAATGCTGTATATAAATGTTTGTTAAATAGAAATTAACCTCTGGCCACCACTTCATACTTGCGTAGCTCTGAGCTTTTCTCATTACTACTCCTGTTCTTTATAATTTTGCGTCCTCCAGTCACTTGTGCTCTTTCTCTTTCTTGGATACCGTCACACCCACACACATGGCTCATTTCCTTGCTGGACTCAACTGTTCTCTCACTGGGCACCTCACTCCCTGCCACCTCGTTTCTGCACCATTCTGCTTGTGTAATCTATCCTCTGTTGGATCATTCCAACCGTCTATGTTTTATGCGTCTGCTCTTTGAATGCTGAGAACAAACAGGGAAGATCACATAGTGAGGTAGTTTTGTCCTACTGCAGACTAGTGATCTTACTCTCCACTGGGCCCCTCCCACTGGTCCACCACTCTACTGCCCATCCGTGTGGGCCCCTCCCACTGGTCCACCACTCTACTGCGCATCTGTATGGGCTCCTCCCACTGGTCCACCACTCTACTGCCCATCCGTGTGGGCCCCTCCCACTGGTCCACCACTCTACTGCGCATCTGTATGGGCTCCTCCCACTGGTCCACCACTCTACTGCGCATCTGTATGGGCTCCTCCCACTGGTCCACCGCTCTACTGCCCATCCGTGTGGGCCCCTCCCACTGGTCCACTGTTCTACTGCTCATCCGTAGATTGCTCTGTCCACCGTTTCTCTCATAGCTGCTACGTATTTTCATAACTCTTCTCAGCTGACTGCCCCCCACCACACCTCTCCTGTGCTTCAGTCTCAGTAGACGGCATTGTCTCCTGCATTGAGGAACGAGGCCATGACCTATGGACCCTCCATGTGCTGTGTCTCCTGCATTCGCGCCCATCTTTTCTCTTTTGCTTCTAGCGTGCAGACCTGTTACTCGTCCTCCTGTCCAGTGCTAACTCCTTCAGTGCTCTGGGTCTCAACCCGTCTTGCTTCTGCAGGGACTGTGCTACATCAGTTATCATTTCCCTTCACATTTGAATCTGCCTCCTTAGCATACATTTGTATGTTTCTGTCCCTCTTATCTTAGAAAAAGTGAGAGACCTATTATTATTCTCTCCTTTCCTCCAGAACAAATTTAGATTACACAAGGTAAAGTTTACATTCTTTCCTTAACCCACTAAAATTCACCACCACCTGCCCCACGGCTCCACCAAAACAGCTGTTCCTCTGGTCACTAATAACAACCTAATTGCCAAATTATTTGGACAGTGTACAATTTATTTTGCTTCTGTGCTACATGTGACTCTGTCGGCTACCCCTTCTTACTTGCATTCCTTAAATTTTATAATGTTGTCTATTATAAATTTTGCTGTAATTTTGGTCATACTTTTGAACCTGCACAAAAAACTAAGCTGGACTCACCTTTGGTCTTATAATTTCATTAGAACGTGTTACTTCCTGGCAATCCGCTTGGTTTAGCACTGTCTACAGCAGCTTTACCATTGCGGATGTGTTTGTGATTTCTGGTTTCCCATCTCATTCTAGACATTCTTCTGATAAAGTGTCTAAACTAGAAGGCCAAGTGGAATCATATAAAAAGAAGCTAGAAGATCTTGGTGATTTGAGGCGGCAGGTTAAACTCTTAGAAGAGAAGAATACTATGTATATGCAGAACACAGTTAGCCTAGAGGAGGAGCTGAGAAAAGCCAACGCGGCTCGAAGTCAACTCGAGACGTATAAGAGACAGGTAAGGAGAGCAGCACAATTTCTTAACGCTGTTTTCAGCTGAGCTCTCCAGTGTAACGCTGGCTTATCAGAGTCCCCTGACTTGTTTTCATGGTATTCGGTTTCTCACCTATGAAACTTAGTTCTTATCCAGGGCTTATTGATTGGTCTGTATAGCACATCCTTTTATTATTTATTATTTTTAATTTATTGTGTAATACTTGAGAAATACACAAAAGTAAAAAAAAATACAATAAATATCCATGCTTAATAAACAAAACACTCTCCCCTTCCTCATTGCAGTAACCACTAGCCTATTTTGTGGTTTTTGTTCCTAAGCATCTCTCTATTCTTTTGCTGCACATACACACACACATACATATGTGTGTGTGTGTATCCCTAAAAACTTAATAACACTTTTGACATTTCAAAACTTTATATAATGATATAGTGAAAGTTCTCTTCTGCGATTTGCTTTTGCTCAGTGGTGTTTGTGAGATTTGTTTTGTTGATAGTTGTAGCTTTATCCCATTCACTTGAACCAATCTGTAGTATCCTGTTGAGTGACGATACCACATTTATCCATTTTTCTGGAGAAGGACATATGGGATGTTTTGTCTTTTTCTTTAATATTGCAAGAAAGGCCACTGTGAATAGTACTGAACATATCCTCTTCGATACATGTGTGGAAGTTTTACAACTATGTGGAATATCTTCCTTAGAGAGTCCTCATTTAATTAGATATTGCCAAATTATCCTCCACTGTGATTTTATCACCAGCAGGCAGTTTGTATGGATTCTTGTTGCTCCACATCATCACCAACACATAGTATTATCAGACTTGAAATTTTGCCATTTGAAGGATGGATTTGAAATGATGTCTCCTCATGATTATACTTTGCGTTACCCTAATTGCAAATATATTTACTGATCACATTTCTTTTGTGAATTGCCTATTTTTATCTTTTATTCATTTTTAAAGTTGGATTATTTCTTTTATTGATTCTGAAAGTTCTTTATTTGTTCCTGGTATTAATCTTTTGTCACATGTTGCATTTATTTCCTAGCAGTCTGTGACCTGTCCTTTTACTTTTTTTGAGATTGATAATTTTAACATGATGAACTTTAAATACCTTTTTCTTTATGATTTGTGCTTTTTAAAAAAATTTTATTGGAGTGTAGTTGATTTACAATGTTTTGTTACTTTCAGGTGTATGATTTGTGCTTTTTATGTCTCAGTTAAGAAGTCATTTCCTACATAAAGATGTAACACTAATCTCTGTTTTCTTTACAGAGGTTTAAAGTTTGTTTTGTACATTTAGGTCTTTAATCCACAAGAAACTGATTTTCATATAGGGTGTGAGGTAGGGACCCATTTGATATTTTTCGTCTTTGTGGACAACCAGTCAACCTAGCAGCTTTTATTTAATAATCAGTCTCTTCTGCAGTGCCCTGCAATTCTATCTTATCATATATCTAAAGTTACCATGTTATATGTGGGTTTGTTTATGGCAATCTCTTCTGTTTCATTGGTCTGTTTGTCTAACACCAGAACACTGTCTTATCATCTATAGATCTTTAGTAATTTTGATATTTGGGTAGTACAGATACCCACACCCTGTTCTTTTTCAAAATTGTTTGTCTATTCTTAGACCTTTCCGTTCCCTTTAAACCCAAAATCTTTGGAAATTGGAATTACAGTGAATCTGTTGATCAGTTTAGGGAGAATTGCCATCTTTATGACAGTAAATGTTCCTATCAATGAATATAGCATCTTTCCATTTATTTAGATCTTCAGTGTCTTTCAATTAAGTTTTATAATTTTCTTATAAATATCATGCACATATTTTGTTATAGTTACTCTTAGGTACTTTATGTATTTGGTTGCTTTTGTAAGTGCAGTTAGAAAAAGAAAAGATACCATTTTCAGTGTGTTGCTGATTTATGTGATTAAATTGGTTTTTATATGTTGATTTTACAATCTTGCCAAATTCCCATATTATTTCTAATAATGTCTGTTAGTTCTTTTGGCAGAAGTCATATTTTGTACAAATAAAAGCCATTTTGTTTCTTTCTATGGCATACCCTTTTTTTCTTCTTAATCAACATGGCTGACCTTTAGTACAGCCTTGAATAGAAGCAATAATAATAGGCAACCATTTCTTGTTGATTTTATACACAATGCTTTAAATGTTTTACCAGTATATTATAAGGATTGCTATAGGCTTTGTAGCCACCTTTCATTAGGATAACAAAATTTCATTGTATTCCTAATTTGCACAGGTGTTTATCTTAAATGGATGTTGAATTTAATCAGCTACACCTATTCAGAGACTCCTGTGCTGCTTCTCCTTTCTATTAATCTGATGAATTATATTAATGGATTTCTATGTTTAAACCATCCTTGCATTCCTGAGATAAACTTAGTTTAGTCATAGCGGATTTATTTGTGGTTTCACATTGTTAGATTTGCTTTGTTCATTTTACTTGGAATATTTTGCCTCTATGATTTGTTTACTTAAAGTTTTCTGTCTCGTGCTTTCCTTGTCTTCTGATTTTGGCATCAAAATTGTACTAGCTTAATATAATAAATTAGAGAAGTTTTAGTAGAGCAACCCTGTACACCATGAATGTCTGGCAGGTTTTTTTTGGTGAATACATTTTTTCCCAACATTTCATTATGAAAATTTTCAACATATAACAAAGTTGAACTGAGAAATTACCAAAAATAAATGTAGCCCAAAGAAACTGTAAATGTGATTAAAGGGTATAAAATTAAAATAAGAAATGATTTAATTAGAGTTCCAGAGGAAAGAACAGAAAGAATTGTAGGACATTATTTAAAGGAAAGAATGGCTGAACATTTTTCAGAATTGATGAAGGACATCAGATTTAGTATTAACAGTGAATTACAAACAGAATAAATAAAAAAGAAATCTACACCTACAATTATTGTAGTGAAATTGCGTAATACACTAATTCTCTATCTGTTTCTGATCTGGAGCTTAATATATTTTATTTTTCAGTATAATATTTTTCTTTCTGCAGTTTCTCTTTGGGTGCTCTTTCAAACCTGCTTGATCATATTTGGTGGTCTTTTATTCCTTTTATAATTTAGATTTCTTTATTTAATTTCTTTAGGTATTAAACCTAGTATTTTATGTCTGATAAAACTCCAATTTGAAATCTTTAGAGGTCTCATTCTACTATTTTATTGTTGTTAGTGCTGTTAATGTTTTCCTGCTGACTGTTGTTCGTAGTGTATTATTTCTTTAAGACTTCTGTAATTTTAGATTTTGCTCTGTCATTTGGCTCATCTTTACCTTTGGGAATACTGGGGACCTGGTTGAGGTTGTGTTCCTCCAGACAATGTATGTTTTTCTTATGCCAGATTTTCCACAGCATTACCAATCAGGAGGACTTTAAATTAATTGCTTGGCTTAGGATTTGCCAGACAAGGCATGTGGTAAAAATTCAAGCACAAATCCATGCATTTGCAGGCTGTGGTTACACATTTTCAAGTTACACTTTTTAAAACCCAGAACACTCACGTTAAGATGGGCAAGTTTCCTTATTGATTTTGCCAGCTGATGGATTTTTTTTCCCTAACCTACCTGTTTACTGACTCACCACCTTTTAGAGTCCAAGGTAGTTTAACAGCAACCTGTCTCCCGATAATTTTAAAGGCCTGGGTTCCTGGTATTGCCAGGTGGCATCTCACACTGCCCATAGCGTCCTCACAAACTTCCTGCTCCACTTTTAACCCCTGAGGATTTCCCTTACTTTGTTATAAGCCTAGCGATGCAGTTGTATTCTTTTCCCCTAGCATTTCTTTTGCTTCATGCTAAAAGGGTTTCCAGACTGAAGTTTCCTGTGTTACAGGAAGTGGAAGTCCTGTAGGTTTTCATAGTTTTGAACGTTTGTTCCTCTGGATGATCTGGTTTTAGAACCCATAGTATCTGGGCAGATTTTTGTACCTCATTCTCTCCATTGGGTTAGGCTCCTGTATCATGTGTATTTTTTTGAGTATTTTTGGGGGAGAGAATTTTCATAGATCTGTAGAAGAAAATAATAATAATTTCTAATGTTTCAAATTATAAAAATTAATGGTACCTTTCTATACAGGTAGTAGAACTGCAAAATAGATTATCTGAAGAATCGAAGAAAGCAGATAAATTAGATTTTGAATATAAGCGGCTAAAAGAAAAAGTTGACAGTCTTCAAAAAGAAAAGGATGTGAGTATATATATTAGGCATTTTGGTTTTGAGCAGTGCTGAGATTAAGAAAATGATATTTAATTCATGTTTTGCCTACATTAATTTCTTCTTCTATTTATAAATTTGAAAATTTGAGATCTTTTTTTTTTTAATTATAGAAGATTTACGTTTGTGTTTCAGAAATAGATCTAAAATAAAAGATTGCTATTCTAATTTCTTTTTTATATATTTAACTTTTCTACCACTGTTGCTTCTTTTCCTTCGTCTTGCTTGTGACTTTCTAGAAATTTATGTAGCTTTTCTGTTTTCTGTAGGAAGACACAGTTCTTTTTGTTGTTGTTCAGGATATTTTGAAGCTTTTTAAAATATTTTTACTTTGTCATGATTTATGAATATACATGATTTATGAATATTTCAGCATATTTTGAAGCTTTTTAAAATACTTTTACTTTGTCGTGATTTATGTTGTTTGATCTGTTTCATGAAAAGAAAGTTATTTACATAATAAGGTACTCATTGTTAAAGATGGAGTAGGTGGTTTTGTTTCTTATGACTAACTGGATAGGATCCTACCTTGCACATAGTAGATACTTAGTATTGTTAAACGGGAAAAACATCGTGTAATCGTTTCCTCCTGTGATCTTTCTGTAGAAGGTCAAAAGGTGTAACATGTCCATGTTCACCACTGTTTATCATTCTGTTAGGTAAGGCAAAGACCACTGATGAGTAAACTCATAAAGCTTGAAGCTAACTTTCCTCATTCTTAATGTCCCTCCAGAGGTTAAGAACAGAAAGGGATTCGCTGAAGGAAACCATCGAAGAGCTTCGTTGTGTTCAGGCTCAAGAAGGGCAGCTCACAACTCAAGGTAACATTTCAGTAGCCCAAGCAAGGTTACTTATTTCTGATAGTATCAGGAAAAATATTAGATTCATTTTAAGATGATTGTGCCAAAGACGAGAACTTGAAGTTGGTAAAGAGGCCATGAGATTGATACAGATTTTGAACTGTTACCCAGATTTTCTGACTGTAGTTACGGGACTGGATTTACTTGCCTACTTTTTAATTTTAATTACATTTAAATGTTTGGGTTTTATTAAATCAAAAGCATAAACATTTGTTAAATCATCTCTGTTAGTAATAAACCTGAAAAGTTTTTAGTGACCTCTTTAAAAGTATATCAGACTTTCTAAATCAGTGATTTTTCTCGGCTGAGATGTGAGGTGGGTGTCAATTCACTAAGGGACTAAACATCCAAAGTAGAAACCTTCTCCTTCTCACAGGAAAGGAGCAGCACTTAGCTGAGGTTTACCTTCTACCACTCAAGGGATGCAGGACCTGGTTGCTGACTTATACAGCTTCACCCTCTGTTCACTCCCACTCCGACTACCAGCCCTTGGCTTTTCAGTTACCTGAGACTAGAATTTTTCTTTTCCTCTGACTACAGCCTCCTTTTCCTCTCCTCACTCCTTCTACCAAACCTGATCATTTGCTCCATCCACCTTCAGCCCCCTCTGTAGTCTCTGCTGATCGTCTCCTGACCACCGCCTTTTCCAGCTCACCCAGCCTGCATACCAGCCATTTCAACTGTGTTCTCATCACCACTGTCTTTCCTTATCCTCTTGACTTATTTCAAGCCCTAATTAGTTTTATTCTGTACTCCAGATTACCCAGGCCAGCTAAAGAAAATTATGTATCTTTCTGGTTTTTTCCTTTTCTTTTTTGTTTACTGAGGTATAATTGACATATAATATTATACTCTTAGTTTCACATGTACAATATGATTCGATATTTGTATGTATTGCAAAATGGTCACTAGAGTAAGTCTAGTTAGCTAACATCTGTCCCCATACATAGTTGAAAAACATTTTTTTCTTGTGATAACTTTTAAGATCTACTCTCTTAGTGACTTTCAAATATACAATACTGTATTATTATGTACACCATGCTGTACATTACATCCACGTGACTTATTTATTTTATACCTGGAAGTTCGGACCTTTAGACCCCCTTCACCCATTTAGCCCACCCCCACGCCCCAGCTCTCTTCTCCATAGCGGCTGTACCGATTTACGTTCTCATCAACTGGGCGCAAGGGCTCCCTTTTCTCCACATCCTCACCAACACTTGTTATTTCTGGTCTCTTTAATAATAGCTGTTCTAACAAGTGTGAAGTAATAGCTCATTGTGGTTTTGATTTGTATTTCCCTGGTGATTAGTGATATTGAGCCTCTTTTCATGTACCTGTTGGCTATTTGTATGTCTTCTTTGGGAAAATGTCTATTCAGATCCTTTGCCCATTTTTTAATTGGATTGTTTGGGGTTTTTTGCTATTGAGTTATATGAGTTCTTTATATATTTTGGATATTAACCCCTGATCAGATAACTGATTTGCAAATATTTTCTTCCATTTGGTAAGTTGCCTTTTCATTTTTTTCATGGTTTCCTGTGCTGTGCAGAAGCTTTTTAGTTTGATGTAGTTCCACTTGCTTATTTTTGCTTTTGAGAAAATTATACATCTTTCTTGACTGTCCTCACCAAACAACAAATTATTTCTGATCATAATTGGATCCTTGTTGCTGCTTGGTAGTCCTTTCATGTATCTCTAGTCAATCCTACATGAGTTTTCCCAAAATTTTGAGAATCTAGCCTTGAACCTTAATGCTTTAATTCTTAGCTCCTGTATCATCAAGAAAATGGAGGCCATCTTATGTAAGCTTTCACATGTTTCTTTATTACCTTTAAACCTTATTCGTGTATATATCCTTTTTTTCTTTTAATATTTATTTATTTGGTTGCACCAGGTCTTAGTGGCGGCAGGCAGGCTCCTTAGTTGTGGCATGCGCACTCCTTAGTTGTGGCATGCAAACTCTTAGTTGCGGCATGCATGTGGGGTCTAGTTCCTTGGCCAGGGATCAAACCCGGGCCCCCTGCATTGGGAGCACAGAGTCTTAACCACTGCGCCACCAGGGAAAGTCCCTCATGTATATATCCTTGAGCTAGCATTTTTGCTCTAAAAATTTACCCTATGAACTAAAACATCATTTGTAATAGTGAAATTTAGAACCAGCAGTACAGGAATGGCATTCTCATTCAACTGTATACTTCAGAGCCATTAAAAAGAAAGAAGTATATCTTATATATGCCTGACGTGGAGGGCTGGGTATGTTATATCATTAAGTTAAAAAAGTAGGTGGCACCATTCATGATAAACACTCTTTTTTCAAAAATTTTTTTTAATTGAAGTATGGTTAATTTACAATGTTGTGTTAGTTTCTGGTGGACAGCAAAGTGATTCATTTATACATTTATGTACATTCTCTTTCGTATTCTTTTCCATTATGGTTTATTACAAGATATTGAATGTACTTCCCTGTGCTATACAGCAGGACCTTGTTGTTTATCTGTTTTATACACAGTAGCTTGCATCTGCCAATCCCAAACTCCTAATTTATCACCCCCCCCCCACTCTCCCCTTTGGTACCCATAAGTTCGTTCTCTAAGTCTGTGAGTCTGTTTCTGTTTTGTAAACGTCATGATAAAGACTCTTAGCAATCTAGGAATAGAAGGAAACTTCTGCAGCCTAGTAAAGGACGTCTGTGAAAATCCTACAGCTGACCTCATACTTAATGATGAAAGACTAAATGCTTTTCCCTAAGATCAGGAACAAGGCAAGGCTGTTCAGTCTTGCCACTTCTATTCAACATGGAGGATCTAGCCAGTGCAATCAGGCAAGAAAAAGAAATAAAGGGCATCCAGAAAGGAAAAGAGGATGTTAAAAAATCGTAGATCTGATAAATGAGTTCAGCAAGGTCTCAGTATACAAGATCAGTATACAAATACCAATTATATTTCTATGTACTAGTAGTATACAATCTGAAAATGAAGTTATAATAGTATGATAAAGAATAAACTGCTTAGAGATAGGTTTAACAAAGAAATGCAAGACTTCTACACTGAAAACTATGAATCATTACTAAGATAAATTAAAGATCTAAATAAATGTAAAGACATTCCACATTCAGGTGTTGGAAAAAGCACTATAGTTAAGACTACAGTTGTCTTCATATTGGTCTAAAGATTCAATGCAATCCCAATCAAATTCTCAGCAGACTTTTTTGTAGAAATTGACAAGCTGATTCTACAATTTATATAAAAATACAAAGGAGCCACTATATAACCAAAAAAAAAAAATCTTAAAAAATAAAAAGTTGGACAACTTACACATCCTGATTTCAAAAGTTACTATAAAACTACTGTAATTGAACAGCATGAAACTCACATATGGAAAGACATAGAGATCAGTGTAGTATATACCACATTAATAGAATGAAGGGAAAAAACCACATGTTCGTATCAACTGATGCAGAAAAGGCAACTGACAAAATCCAACACCCTTTCATCATAAAAAACTCAATAAACTAGGAGGAGAACTAGAAAGGAAACTTCTACAACATGATAAAGGCCATATGAAAAACCCACAACTAACTTCATACTCAGTGGTGAAAGACCGAAAGCTTTTCCTCTAAGATCAGGAATAAGACAATGATGCCTGCTACCAGCACTTCTACACTTCTGTTCAATGTAGTATAGGATCTTCTAGCCAGAACAATTAGACAAAGAAAAAAAAATCTAAATTGGAAAGGAAGTACTAAAATCACCTTTGTTTGCACATGACGTGATCTTATATGTTGAAACCCTTTAAAAATTACACCACGCACACACACACAAAAAGCTGTGAGAACTAATAAAATGAATTCAGCAAATTTACAGGATATAAAATCAACCCACAAAAATGAGTTACGTTTCTATACACTAACAATGAACAATATGAAAAGTAAATTAAGAAAACAATTCCATTTACAATAGGATTAAAAAGAATAAAATACTTGGGAATAAATCTAACCAGGGAGACACTTGTACCTTGAAAACTACAAAACACTGCTGAAAGAAATTAAAGAAAACCTAAATGGGAAGATATCCCATGTTCATTTAAGACTTAATATTGTTAAGATGACAGTACTACCAAAAACAATCCACAGGCGGCTTCCCTGGTGGCTCAGTGGTTAAGGATCCGCCCGCCAATACAGGGGACACAGGTTCGAGTCCTGGTCCGGGAAGATCCCATGTTCCGCAGAGCAAGTAAGCCCGTGAGCGACAACTGCTGAGCCTGCGCTCTAGAGCCCGTGAGCCACAACTACTGAAGCCTGTGCGTCTAGAGCCCATGCTCTGCAACGAGAGAAGCCACCACAATGAGAAGCCCGCCCACCGCAACCAAGAGTAGCCCCCGCTCACCGCAACTAGAGAAAGCCCGCGCGCAACAATGAAGACCCAACACAGCCAAAAATAAATAAATAAAATAAATAAATTTATATTAAAAAAAAACCCTACAGATTCAGTGCAGTCCTTATCAAAATACCAACAGCATTTTTTGCAGAAATAGAAAAACTCAGACTAAAATTTATATGGAATATCAAGGGATCCTGAATAGCCAAAACAATCTTGAAAAAGAAAAAAAAAAAATAGCTTGAGCACTCATACTTCCTGATTTCAAAACTTAGTATAAAGTTAGAGTAATCAAAACAGTATGTATAGGTATAAGGACAGATATATAGACCAATGGAGTAGAATAGAGAGCCTAGAAATAAACCCTCACATATGCAATAAATTGATTTTCAACAAGAGTGTCAAGACCACTTAATGGGGGAAAGGAAAGTCTTTCAAACAGATTGTGCTGGGAAAACTGTATGTCCACATCCAAAAGCATGAAGTTGGACCCTTACACCATATACAAAAAAGGAACTCAAAATTGATCAGAGACCTAAATGTAAGAGCTAGAGCTACAAAATTTTTAAAAGAAAACAGAGGAAAATCGTCATGATGTTGGATTTGGCAGTGATTCCTTGGAATTGATACTAAAAGCACAGGCAACAAAAATTATGGGTAAATTGGACTTCATCAAAATTAAAAACTTTTGTGTATCAAAGAACACTATCAGCAGAGTGAAAAGGCAACCCACAAGATGGGAGAAAATATTTGCAAATCATTTGTCTGATAGATGATTGATGTCCAGAGTGTATAAAGAACTTCTACAATTCAACAACAACAACAAAAACCTGCAAAAGTCCTTTGCAGTTCACAAGCAAGCAAAGGACTTGAATAGACATTTCTCCAAAGAAGATATACAAATGGCCAGTAAGCACATGAAACAGTGCTCAACATCATTAGTCATTAGAGAAATGCAAAGCAAAACCGCAGTGAGATACCACTTCACACCCATTAGGATGGCTACTATCAAAAAAGAAAAAAAAAAGGAAAGTAACAAGTGTTGGTGAGGGTGTGGAGAAGTCGGAGCCCTCTTGCCTTGCTGGTGGGAACGTAAAATGGGTCAGCCACTGCGGAAGAGTTTGGTGGTTCTTTAAAAAGTTACCATATGATCCAGAAATTCCATTCCTAAGTGTATATACAAAAGAATCAAAGCAAGGACTCAACCACATCCTGGTATACCAATGTTCATAGCAGCATTATTCACAATAGCCAAAAGGTGGGAACAACCCATGTGTCCATAGACAGATACATGGATAAAGAAAATGTGATATGTATGTATAATGGGTTATTATTTGGCCATATAAAGAGATGAAGTCGTGATAAATGGTGCAACATAGATGAATATTGAAAACATTATGTTAGGTGAAGTGAGCCAGGCACAAAAGGACAAATGTTGGTGTGAGGTGTCTAGAATGGGCAAATTCATTTAGACAGACAGAAATTGGAACTAAAGTTACAAGGAGCTGAGGGAGAAAGTAATGGGGAGTTACTGCTTAATGGTTCCAGAATTTACGTTTTGAGTGATGAAAGAGTTTGGGAATAGATAGTAGTGATGGTTCCACAACATAGTGCCTTAGCGCCAACATGGGACTTAGTGCCACTCAACTGTACACTTAAAAAGTGTTAAAATGATATAATAATAATGTTGTAAGGCAATCATGTAAGGCAACTGTGACATGGTTTTTTACTTGAATTAAAGATTTTAGCTGTTAAAATGAATGCTCAAAGTAGGGGTTCATATAGGAACTAAAGGAGGTAGCTGTGCCCTCTCTTAACCTTGCACCCATGCTTGTTTGTTTACAGGGTTAATGCCTCTGGGAAGTCAGGAATCTTCAGATAGTCTGGCAGCAGAGATCGTCACACCTGAAATCAGGTAAGGAGATGGTGAAGGTCACAGCCACACTGCACAATATTCTTGGAGAAAATGTACTTCTCTGTAATACAGAGGACCAGTTCCTTTTCTTTATCGCTAACACTTTCAACACGAACTCCAGGTTAGATGTCCATGATTTCAGCCTGTTAGGGGCTTTCTTCAGCTGTCCCCACAGAGACTTGATTTCTCTCTTTGGGAGGACAGTGTCTCACACATACTCAGTAAACTAATCTATCTGTGCTTGGGCATCCTCAGCAGGCATTTAGCAGGGAAACCACGTGGCCCAAAGACAAAGGTTATGCTTAGCCATCAGCCTGCAAAATAATTAGTCACTAAGATTTATTACTCAAGTACAGGGAATGGCCTGGGAAAGACAGAATGCACAGACAGGAGGAAGCATCTCCTCATCTCTACTACTCTTCCCTCAGTAGTACCTTACATTTGTATTTAGTCATAGCATTTTAAATATTCCAATTATTTCAGTATATGCCTGGCTTTACGTTTAAGAATGAAAAATTGATAGGGAGGCACCAGCCGTCCATCAGAAGGTGAATGAGTAATCCTGAATATTCCTTTTACCTTGTTTGGGCTAATTTGTCCCCTTTTTAAATTGACACTAGCCTTGATTCTTCATAACATCCTTGGAGGTATTAACTAAAATAATGGTTGTGTAAAAGTTTTATAAACTGTGAAAATTGCGATAGGCATTGAAATACTTATTGAATAAATGAAGACAATGTTTTTTGTTGTTGACATTTGTTTAAGAAGGACAGACAAAAGGTGCATAATGGAACACCAATTCTGGAAGCATCTTGTATACCTTTTACTTTTCTGCTGTCTGACATGGTACTTTATTATTGGACCAATAAAGTTTGTTGAATGAACAAACACACTTATTTTTATGAATATTTATAAATAAATGGTTATGTCCAAAAAACAAATTTTAAGGAAGCTTGTAGGTAATGCAGTTAGATTTTTAAGTTCTGAGACAAAAGAACAATGATAAAAATTCAACAAATAAAATGGGTTTTATTGAGAATTACTCAATACAAATTAAAATATTCTCTGTGTCTAGAATATGTCTAGAAGAGCTATTAAGAAAATGAAATAGTACAAAGGATGAAATTTCTCAATGTATATCATAGACAATGGGTCAGTATTCTTGATGCATAATGAAATTTGCTTTTCCAGTTTGCAAAAATCCGTTAAAAGTGGTGATTTTCACTGATTTTAAGGGTGTGGAGAAATTGGAAACCTCATAAACTAGGAGTAAAAGATTAAAGTGATACAATCTTTTTCAAATGAGATATAATTGACATATAACTGTGTAACAGCTTTAGGTATACAACATAATGATTTGCTATGTATGTATGTTGTGAAATGATTACCGTATTAAGTCTAGTTAATATCCATCACCACACATAATTACCAAAAAATTTTTTTTCTTGTGGTTGTACAACTTTTCTTTTGAGCAGTTTGGCAGAATGTGTATGTTGTCTAAAAAATGTGCCTATCTTTTGACAGAAAAATTACTTTCCTGAGAATTAATTCTGAGGAAATACCCAAGGATATACACAAAAGGATATTTATAAAGCGAATCATTAATAACATGTTAAGGTTCAAAATTGGTAATAATCTAAGTGCCCAATAACTGGGCATGAATTAAATAATGATCGTCTATATATTTTAACATGTCATTTAAAATATTAAAGTATAAAATTTAATGATATGAAAAGATTGTGAGAAGTTAAGTGTAAATAGCAGATACCAATGTGATAGGTACTGTGAGATTCATTTTTACAAGTGTTTGCATGTTTGTACGTATGCATAAAGTTAGAAGGCTGTATTTCAGCAGTAATTATTTTGCACTGCAGGGTTATGGAGGGTTTGTATTTTCTTCTCATTTATCTTTTTTTCACCCTACAATGAGCTTGTTTTACTTTGTAATTGACAAATATGATGAAGTCATTTTTTTTCAATTTACAAAATATATCAAGTTCTGTGTAACTGCTTGAGTTGGGCTACAGATTTGACTCTCATCTTTTCAATAGCAAAAGTTAAAGTACTTTATAAGGTTTACAGTGTTTACAAAATAAGAGCAGAATGTTTGTGTGTGTTTGATATTTCGCTTTTGTTTTTTCTTTTTCCATGAGAAGCACAGTTTTCCATAGCGTCTGGTATGGATAGTAATATCTTCTTCATGCGGCCCTCTAGAGATGACCCTCTCTAACATAAAGGATGAATTCTATCTTTAAGACGTACATCTTCAGTGATATCGTCATGTGAATTAATGTTCAATTATATCATCCCTGCAGTATTCGTAGTGGCCAGTTTTGTGTGGCTGTTGCTTTTAGCATCCCTCAGTGTAAGCTTTTGGCATCACACAAAGAGCCCCAAACAATGCAGTCCAGTAACCTGGCTCTGATAATCTGTCCTGTTACAAGACTACAGTTCTACCGTATCTACAGGAATGGATGGACTGCATGTCCTGAAGGCATTCTTCGTTGAATGTTACATCTTGCCACCAAATTATTGGTAATGTAAGAGCATAGCATTAGAGATGATGTTTTGCTGATGAGAACCAAAGAACAAATACATAGGTGCATTCACAGCTTAAATGCTTAAATCATTCACAGCTTAAATGCTTAAATCAGAAAGGAAATAGGATTTTGAAACCTCATTCATTACAAGTCATGCTATTTGGAGATTCTGTTATCTTAAGATTGTCCATTCTAAAAAGAAAGTGCTTAAGACCTGAAATGTAATGTCTCAGCCAGTTACAACAGGAGCTAAATTCTTTCCAGGTACTTTGTTTTTCATTTCTGTTCTATGTATTAAATCTATAACAGTGCGTAGCTGGATTTTGATAACTATGTTAATCCGTTTTTCTTCTGCTCTCAGGGAGAAACTTATTCGTCTTCAGCATGAGAATAAGATGTTAAAAATTAACCAGGAGGGTTCAGACAATGAAAAAATCGCCTTATTGCAGAGCCTTCTAGATGATGCCAGCCTACGCAAGAATGAACTGGAGACAGAGAACAGGTAGGAGGCGCGTGGCGGCAGCTTAGACCCAGGTTTTCTCTATTCACCTTGATTTTGATTCCCTTAAACAAAGGTTTGAGTTGTGGTTTGAAAAGTGAAAGTGTGTTATTCCATGTCATTTCAAGAGTACTATCTTCCACTTTTCCAATTACGGGCAAATTTGCCCAAAAGTATTGTCTCTATGTAATAGCATTCCCGTCTTCAGCTCTTCTGGCAAAATGATACCAAAGTCCTACCATTTTCCCTTTCTAATCACTAATTAAAACTAGAGGATTAAAAAAGTCATGATTTATTCACAGTCTTTTGAGACAATTTTACTTCATAGTCATGCTCATATTAGTAGAGTTTGCCCTGTTTTTACAAGCTAATGTTTCAAAGAATTGACTGGTATGAGGAAAACAGTAGGATCCATCATGATTCAGTTGATAGGGCTTTTTTTTTTTAATCTGTTATTTCTTGTGACTCTGATAGGAAGTCATCCATCATATGAACAATTCAATTATTTTGAGAATTTAGAATCTGCAAATTTAACAAGAACATCACTTTTCTGCTTGTAAGTTTTAAGAGTATTGCAGTAGGCAGTTTGTCCAAACTACTTTTAAACCAGTAGCTTACTCTGGCAAGGGCTACTTTTATATTTTATTGTGACAATCTTCCGATTCCTTTCCTTTTTGGAAATGTTTCTTAAATACCAGACATATGATGTCTTTTCTTTTTCTTAGAGCTGTGATATTCTGTCATTTGTGAGGGATTTGACAATTTTATAAATAGTTTCACAGTTTATGTGATATTACAGATTCTTTGCTTATTCTGCCTGATTGATTTGACATTTCCCAGGTGTGAGTCAGTCTTGAGAGTCAAAATTGTTATGATAGTTTTACATATCCTACCCTTCTTCCTGTAACTTTAATTTTTAAAGCTGCTGAGGGAGAATCAGCAAACAGTGTAAATACCAGGGTGATTATTAGAGCATAATTAAGCATAAACATAAGGAGACATTTTTATATCAATTCTTAGGAGCATAGATAATGAATACTTTTTAAAAATACTTAGAAAAAGTGGAAAAAGAGAAGGAGGAGGAATGGGAGTTGTAGAAAACAGCAGGCAATCATGCAGAGCCCATGGTGAGAGCACCTTGAGTTACCCCCTTCATCCTTAGCCTCCACTGTCTTTTAGCATCTTAGTGGGGAGAGCCTTCTCCCAACACTAATTTCTTATCAGTGAATCAACACCTACAACATTTTCTGTAACACTTTGCCTTGTTTTTCACAGATCTTACAGCTATTACTCTTTCTCCTTCAAAATAGAACAGCTAGTTGTCATTCGTAGAGGACTCGTGCATGTAGATGACTGGTTACCTCCTAAATCCCTGTTATTTACAGCTGTGTTTGTTTATTAAATTACAACACTGATGATAACTTACCTTTAGATTTTAGCCATCTGTGGGTATTATGATCTGTACCAGTAATACTAGTAATCAGAGCAGCTAACATTTATTAAACTGCTGTTCCAAACATGTTCCAGTGTTGTTCCAAACATTGTGCTAAGTGTTTTAAGCATGTGGTCTTACTTTATTAAAGTTTTACACATGTAGGAATTTGGGCTGAGACCCAGGCTACCAGACTCCAAAGCCTCTACTTAACCTCTTTCTTGCCAGTTTATCTTCTGCCACATTTATAAAACGTTTTTTTCCCTGTCTTCTCCTCACAGGATGCTTTTCTCTTAAGTGAATTATCATAAGTTTGTTCTTACTGAGTTTAATAAGTGTTTACCTTACCTGGTCTGTACCTTAACCTCTTACTCTTTGACAGCACTGGGTTAGCACCAAGAAAGCAGAGTTTCAGTTCTACTTAGTCTCATAACTGTATGACCTCAAATACAATTTGCTCACCACCATATGTCACCTTAGAAGGAGAGGTTTGTAGTAAACCTCCAAAGTCCTTTCCAGTTAGTTTTCCCAACAAGTTGGTGTTTGTTAAAATCTGTAATACCTGTTGACCCTCAAACAATGTAAGGAGAGGCATGAAGGGTCGAGAGTGGAGCCGTATCGGAACGGCTCGGGGAGCTCTCTGGAAGCACGTGTGATTTCCTTCCCTTCCCTCTCAGAGTAGGTTGTGATCTCAAGCTCACCCTCTCCCTACACCCCCTTGACAACTATATGTAATTAGACTTGGATTAAAATGTTGATTAACTAAACCCTTGAAGGGGGAGAAAGAAAGTCGAGGCATTTGCAGAGCACCTGCTATGTGCACGCACACCCTTTATATATTATCTCACTTAGTTTTCTAAACAACCCCATGAGGTCAGCATTATAATCCTCATTTATTTTGTAGTTGAAACTTTTTTGTATATATATTTTTATAGGTTCATACATGTGTGTGTATGTGTACGCTCCATGCTTTAATTGATATGTTAGACTATGTTTTATGACATTTACGATGGCCTCCACCTAGTAACAATGTTTTTTGACTGAATAATTTCAAAAATGTCTAAGATGGATAGTTGAAATGGTCTTACAGTTTGATATATTTTTCACATTGCTTCCTGAGAAGATTAAACAAAGTTACAGTTAGCAACGTACTTGTGTACCTCTGTTCCATACTGAACATGAGTTTTCAGATAATTCTTTCACTGAGTGAAAAAACAGATTCCTTTGTGTGAAAAACATCAGTTATTATTATAGACTTATTGCCTTTTTACTGTGATTCTCACTAAATTATAGAACCTAGAGGTTTACAGTAAGAATTTCTTGTAACTTGTTGAGTAAAAAAAATTTCTCACTGAACTTCTTGGCTATTTGGATTCTAAATATTCATTGCCCTGTTTTGTCCTTAATTGGGAGCAGTCTGGCTTTTACTCAAGTACTTACTAGCCAGCGCAGTGGGGGCATTTAGGACTTTGTCTCTCCTCGCCTCTTCGCTGTTTTCCTTGTGGGTCGTTTCCCCTTGCTCAGACTTGTTCTCAGTTCCAGGAACAGCCCTCGCTTGTGTCTCTCCCGGTCCTTGGATTACTGTCCAGGGCGAGGCTCCTCCTCCCGCCCTTTGCTTGGCGGTCTGCCGTGGCCCCTCTGAGCTGGTTCACGTCCTTTCTGGCCACTGTTACTCACGCTCGTGGCTTCAGTCATTGCCGAAGGGCTCTTGGGTCTGGAGGCTCGGCTCGGGCCTCCCGCTGGGCTTCAGGTGCAGGTGTCCCGCTGTTCGACAGGCATCTCTCATCACTTCATTTTCGACAAATACCAAATGAAGTCCTTTGTGCTTCTTTCTCAGCCTGCTCCTGCTGTATTCCCTTTCTCAGTAAATGGTCCTTGGTAGCTCAGACCGGACTCCTGAGTTACTTTTTGCTCCTTGTATTCCTTTGCATTTTCCGTGCACCCCGCCTCTGCCCCCTTCTGTTTCAGGGGGAGGCGTGATCACTGTGCCGGCCCCGGTGGGGCTTCCCAGACGGTCTCCTCCACTTTCACACCAGCGTGATCTTTCTGAAACACTGTCTGATCCTTCCACATCGTCCAAGACCTGCTGGTCCCCTGAATGTTTCATCCCAATGATCTAGAGAATTTATGGGGATTGAGCTCCAGAATCAGCATTTTTAAAGGCTGGCTGGGCTATTCCCGTCCCAACAAAATTTTAGGCCCGATGATAGGATAAATAAAAATACATTTGCATTTCTCAGAGGGGTGTCCCAGCCTCTCCTTTTCTCCTCTGGTTTCATCTCCAGCCTTCCTTCGCCTCATAACTTGGTCTTCAGCCATACAGTTCCTGAACTCTTCGTACCTGCTCCCTTCCTGTGTGCTTCGGACATGCTCAATTCTCCGTCTTGAATCCCCTTTCCACCCTTAACCACATAAGCGTTTTATTTACTGTCTGGTCTCCATTCACGTGAAGCCCAACTCCTCCACCCAGTTAGGTGCAGTCCTAGCTTCTTTGAGCAGCCGTCACTCCTCTGTGTACCTCTGTGTGCTGTGTTGAAGTATTTAGCTCGTATTTTATTTCTTTACATTTTCCCTCCCTACTAAATTCGAGTGCAAGGGTCTGTTAACACTGTGCTGAGCGTGGTGCCTGACACTCAGTTTGAATGAACCTATAGTAAAGTGAATTTCAGATAAATATACGTGCATAACTGTACCAGCTCAACAACGTGTGTCCACCAAAACACTGCATTGGATATCATCATAGAAATTGTAAGCAATACAAAAAACAACCAGAAAAGTGAGCTACTACGACTATAACATGAGGCTTTGTTTTTCTAATTATACTGTTTCTCTAACCAATGTGAAAACCTAAGGCAAAAGGCATAAGTTTAGTCAGAACTTGAAAAATTAATGTACCTTTGATTTCTAGGCTGGTGAATCAAAGACTTCTGGAAGTACAGTCACAAGTCGAAGAATTGCAAAAATCTTTACAGGATCAAGGCTCAAAGGCAGAAGATGTAAGTCTTAATATGTACCAGTGATGGTCCAACAGTTTCATAACGTTAAGAAAAGCTATAACTTTTATTTTTTATTTGATGGTCTGTATCAAAATAATTGTAATTTTAGTGGTTATAGAAAAGAAACAGTGTTTTCCTTTTACTAACATTCCTTATAAAAAGGACCAGACAGTACTTTATTGTCTCTTTCAGATTCACCCTGCTGGGAATTAGAAGTTCACTTGTAGTTATCAGCTAAAGAATTAATTGGGGTTTTATGTTTTACATGTGCTCACCTCAGTATTCAGAGTATAGGTTTTTCCCTCTGGTCAAAAAAAAAAAAAAAAAATGCTGTTAGAAACTTAGCATGTTCAAGTAGCAGCGTTTGTTGTAAAATTGATTTTAAGAAAATAATGCCATTTCTAAAATCCTACCATCTCTAGGTTTATGAATCCCTCTTTCTCCCCCTGCCCCCCCGCCACACACATACACACACACACTCACATACTCACATGCACATTCTCACACACACACACATACTCCCCTGCCCCCGCTTGCGCGCACGCTCTCTCTCTCTCTCTCTCTCTCAAATATAAGCGCACTGCCCTATTTTAATATCCCTTAGCACTCTGCCCTTCTGTCCTAGCCCCGCCTGCTTGGCAGGCGCTCACCTAGAAAAGAGTAAGTGCGCCGAGGCGGGAGCGGGGTGCTCGCCACCTCCCCTTGCTCACCGCCCCTCACAGGGAACTGAGGCAGCTCGTAGTAGTCAGCCCCTGATGCAGGCGTAAATCAGTCATGTTTTGCAGATCCCTTACATTTAATGAGCTGTATACAATAGAGATGCACCTGTAAAAGTGCTCAAAACTAGTGTGAAGAGGAGATGACAACTGAAGTTTAATCTTTGCTTCAGTCAGTTGGTAACTTTTTTCCTTTTGCCAGAGTAATTGGCTATAAACTCTGGTTTTTGAGTATAAACCTATTTGGTTGTTTTCATTGTTAGAGTCATTTGGGGCACTCAACATTCAAAACTGTAGACACATCTAGTTCCGTCCAGCCTTAGGAACGTAAGAGGGTGTAAAAACAAAACAGCATATTACTTAAAACCTGAGAGTGTGAGGTATAAAAAGCTCACTGGTGACCTAATTTTATGAGTTTCTTAAGCATCCATCTGCCTTATGCTGGCAGCGTGCTCTCTGAGATGACGGGCTGTAATTCATCCTCTGATGTGTTGGTAGTTCTTCTTAGATCCCCACATGGATTCCCAGTTCCTAAAATTCTCACCAACATTTAAACCACATCATCCCCTTATTAAAATGGAACTAGTTTGAAATACCATGGTTTACTTTCAAGCATACCTTTATCCAGAATGCTAAATCACAAGCAAAACCACCATTCGTGTATGAAAATACTAGTAAAACTAAGAGGGTCTTAGCAGTGAACCAAAGCGGGTAACATTTCTTAGTTCAGTGAAATCACTAGGTCCCTTAAACTGAGGTAAACGTAGATTTCGATTTGGTCTCGAAAACTTTGAGGAGACTTTCTGTTGATTTGTTATGGTAGAGAGGGGAAGGGTGTGCAGATCCTAGGAAGTAAAAATGGCAAACATCAGTATCCACTCAACCTTAGTGTTAGAGTATAAAAACCATTATACTTGCTGTTCTTACTTATATTTAAACATACAGAAAGGTATTTATTCTGTAAAAAATTTTTTACATAGCCTGATTAGGTATCACTGTGGCTATCAAATCTGATTAAATATGCTGTGTCATTGCTTTAAGAGGCCATATTTCAGAAATGAGTCGCCAGGCCTAAAAGTACTATTTGCATAAATTAGTCAATTTATTTGACTGCTCAGATGCTAATGAGATGTGTTGCTCTAAATTCTTGAAAATCCTCTCGGAGCTGTTTTCTCTGTAAAGATTCAGATAGAAACTTTCCTCATTCTGAAGGTGGGCTCAGCATAATGTGGAGAAAAGTGTGATCCACGACATGTGGTTCTTCCCACAGCAGGTGTTCAGTGTTGTTGTCTCCTCTCTTTTCACCCAACCTACAGTGTTGCTTCTCAGGAATGTGTAATGCACAGAGCAACCTGCCAAATGGAATTGATCCTCTCTAAAGAACAACGTAATTTCTGCCCATTTCTGTTATCAAAAGCACAGTCCTTTCATGTGACCTTAAGTCAGAGTAGCATGATTTGCACATTTTTATTATTATTTTTATGTCATTTATTTTTAGCATGGAAGCAGAAAAGCATTGTTATATCCAGGCATATGGATAATTTGAGCTAGCCACAGTGTATAAAACTCCAGAGAACAAGACAGGATGAGGAGACCATAGAAGAAAGAAAAATGTACATTTTTGAAAAAAAATGCGTGTCTTTTACTTCTGTTCATGAATTACTAAATCGTTCCTTCTATTGGCTGCTGTGTTTGCTTCATACTAATATGTCCTCTCTGTCTCTTGGCATGGTTTCTGCTCAAGGCTATTGTAAGTATGGCTTCCTATTCATTTCTATATATTGAAGAGTTTTTTGATTTATACATTATCTGCCATCATAGTTGACGTGGTTGAAATTTTAAATTAACAGGAGTTTTATGCAAAAGGAATATACCAATATTACTTACAGGTTTATGCCCTTTACAATTAAGATACTTAAAGGATATCAAAAACCTAACAGGTCAGGCTAAAAGGAACTCTGCTCCTTTTATTTCCCATCCCACTCCTACCCCCATTGTTATAACTAGTTTGTTTTTATAAAGTATTTTGAAGCTAGCTTGCTGTCACAGTCTGGCCTCCTGCTGCCACATTTCATGAGAGTAACAGTCTTCCACTGGAGAGGCTTCACTGGAGGTGAGGACTGTGCCTGGACTCCGGGGTCTGGCAGGCCTGGGTTGTAATTTGCGATCTGCCTCTGGAAAGCTCCTGGGTGTCTCCCCAGCCTCACCTCCCTCAGCCATGAGATGGGGCTGGTGTCACTCACGGCTGTGAGGTTGACATGAGACAGTGCACATGACAGACTTCAGTGAGTGCCTGGCATATTAACTGCTCATTACATAATCATTTTATTATATATTATCTCAGATTTAAAAATTAATCTTGCTTAGAGCCTAATCAAGACAGAAATGCACAATTAAAGCTGAGGTGTTTTTTAAAGTATTTTCATTTTACCCTCTGTACTGGAGAAGGAACGAGCAGTAATCAAAAGTCAACAGGGTTGTGACTTCCCTGGTGACGCAGTGGTTGAGAGTCCACCTGCCAATGCAGGGGACACGGGTTTGAGTCCTGGTCCAGGAAGATCCCACAGGCCGCGGAGCAACTAAGCCCGTGCACCACAACTACTGAGCCTGTGCTCTTAGCCCTCGGGCCACAGCTATTGAGCCTGCGTGCCACAACTACTGAAGCCCGCACACCTAGAACCCATGCTCCGCAACAAGAGAAGCCACCGCAATGAGAAGCCCGCGTGCAGCAACGAAGACCCAATGCAGCCAAAAATAAATAAATAAAATAAATAAATTTATTTAAAAAAAAAAGTCAGCAGGGTTATCATCTTTCTCTATGTTTGGGGGAAGCAGTGGTAGAGGACATCGTGGTCCACTAACCTAGCTGTAGTTGACATACTCAGCGAAAAAGTGCATTTGAATATTCCAGAGCTGTGTCAGAATGGGCTCGAAGAAGCGATGACAGTAGTCACTGTCAAGTCAGGGGACTGAAAATGGAAGAGCCCGGTGTGACGGGTATGTTCCCCTCCGTGCTGCTCTTGACTGGTTGGACAGTTTGTTTCCTAAGTCCGTGTTATTTGGGTTTGGCTGAATTAATTATGTAACTATTTATCTCAACGTGAACTGTTTCACAGAATTCATTAGTAATGTGTACCCTACAAGCGTTGAGTTTAATTATGAAACCTGGCGGTCCTGTATGGAATGCCGTTATTCTTTGTTTATTTTAGGTCAGTTCTGATCTCCTGCTTCTCAGGAGACTCTTTTTTTAAATACCCAGTCAAAGCTGCATTCTCCAGCATATTAAATGCTGTGCATATCCCATCTTTCACGTTCCTATCCTGTCACATAAACTATTTGCAACCTGTGCATATCAGAAACTTCTGATTAATTCAGTAAGTGTTTACAGAAGTTGATCCCATGATGCAAGGAAAATATAGCAGATAAAAAGTGTCTTAGGGACAGTCTATTATTATTAGAGTTCTACCTGCTTATTGCATCCAGGAATATTAGGTCTGTACGTAAGTGGCTTTTTTATTCATTTCCCTGACTCAGACATACAGTTTATGGGTATTTTATGCTGATTGTTGTTATCACTTAATAGGCTGCTGTCTCCCTTATCAAAGAGAAATAAACTTGGGTACATTGTGTATTTTCAGCTCTTTGACCAGAGAACTTACTGAGGGCTCACTCAAGAGTTATTTACTACTGTATTCTTAATTTTTTTTAATTAGTTAATTTATTAGTTAAAATGTTAAGTAATAAACTTTTTTATTTTCCATTTTCAGTCAGTTCTTCTAAAAAAGAAGCTTGAAGAACATCTGTAAGTATAAAAGCTATTGAGGCTCATTGTTACATTGTCCAGTGAAACATCAGTGTTTTGTGTTGGTGATTACAGAGTATCTAGGCAGCGGCATGGGTGGCCCTGAAGGTATAGAAGATTATAAGAGACATTAATAGTATCTAAAGGGTCATCTTCACCCCAGGTCCTCAAATCAAAACAATGACTGGGTTAGAACTGTTTTCTCAAGTGAGATTCCAGGGTTTTATATCTTCACGATAGTATTTGCGATCCCAGGTAGGAGTGTGGGACCCTCTGGATCAGCAGTCAGAAGTGTTTTCTGTAAGGAACGGAGAGTGGTTGCTTTAGGCTTGGCAAACGGTGGTCTGCATCACAACCACTTAGCTCTGAGGTTCGAGAGCGGCCACAGACAGTATGTAAACCAGAGCTGTGACTGTCCCAACCAAGCTTTCTATGCAGGAACGGGCCACAGGCTGAATTTTCCAGCTCTAGAGTCTGGCCAGCTGAAGCTTCCTTTTTATGTAAATGTTTTAAAGTATTATTCAGCTTATCAGTAGCAGATTTTCAAACATTTCCTTGAATTGCAAACATACCTGAACATGACTTTTTGATCTAAAAGATTAAATTTTTAAATATTACAGTTGTTTTCTCATGAAGAAGAAATCTTCTTCCATATGTGAGGTTGACAATGTTAGGAGTGTTCTGAAATTTTTCTTGCACCCAGTAACTGCTGTAATCCTTCCTATCACTTTCTGGCAAAACTCTGTCCTCGCAGACATTGAGTGTGGGTGCCCATGGGTTGCCAGCCTGGTGGAGTGTTACAGGGTTAGACTCTGGTAAACAGACATCCTGGGTACCATAGTGATCATTGGGAAGAATTCTGTAGTCTGGCAGTTTGCTGCATGCTATCCAATTTATTTCTTTCTTTCCCTTCCTTCCTTCCTTCCTTCCTTCCTTCCTTCCTTCCTTCCTTCCTTCCTTCCTTCCTTCCTTCCTCCCTCTCTCCCTCCCTCCCTCCCTTCCTCCCTCCCTCCCTCCCTTCCTTTCTTTCTTTCTTTCTTTCTTTCCTTTCTTATATGGGAAAGTGAGACTCTCCTAGGGCAAGTCTAACACTGGGCAGGTTCTTAAAATACTAGAACAGCACCTGCCACCTTCCAGCCACTGTGAGGTTACCTGCAGTGAGAATTTAGTGTTGAATTCTGTCCTTTTTTCATTTCCCATCCCTTAATTGCAGAAAATAGAATACCTGTTGTTTCATAAAACTACTGTCTGACCATTGTTCTGTGTTCATTTACATTGTAAAAGTCTTCATCAAAAAGAATTTATTAGTGAAGATGAGGCCTGTATTAGTTTCCTGTGGCTGCCATAACAAATTACCACAAACTGCAAGGCTAAAAACAACAGAAATTTATTCTCTAACAGTTCTTGAGGCTAGAAGTCTGAAATCAGGGTATCAGCAGGATTGGTTCTTTCTAGAAGTTCTAATGGAGAATCTGTTCCATACCCCTCTACTAGCTTCTGGTGGCTGCCAGCAGCCCTTGGTGTTCCTTGGTGTATAGATGCAATCTCTCTCTCCATCTTCACGTGGCCTTCTTATAAGGACACCAGTAACTGGATTAGGGCCCACCCTGATCCAGTATGACCTCATCTTAACTAAGTACATCTGCAAAGACCCTATTTCCAGATAGTGTCACATTCACAGGTTCTGGGGTTTAGGACCTCACCATATCTTTTTCAGAGACACAAGTCAACCTACCAGAGAGCCCACAGACATCTCAAAAGATGAATGACCATGCAGATTTAACACTACAACGAGACTATTTTACACACAACAAATTGGTAAAATTTAAGAATCAGACATACTAAGTATTGCCAGAGATGTTGAGTGCTGGTAACTCTCATCCACTACTGGTAGGGATATACATCAGTTTATTTAGTAAACTGCAACATACATATATTGTGACCCATTGATTCTACGTTTCTGTGTATACCCTAGATTCCTAGAGATGCTGTGGTCCATGTTTACCAGGAGACATTTAGAAGAAAGGGTGAAAGAACATTGGGGTTTTGGGGTTTTTTTTGTCAGTTTCAAACATTTATTTTTAAAAAGTGACTATAAGGTGGTTTATTTAGTTATTATTCATTTCCCTCTGATGATTTGTTGTTGTTGTAGGCGGTGGTTGTGTGCATTGTAGGATATTCAGCAGTGTCTCTTTCCTCTCCTCACTAGAAGCCAGTAACACCCTCCTAAGTTGTGACAATCAACATTATCTCTAGACAGCCCCAAGAGGGCAAAATTGTCCCCAGTTGAAAAGCTCTGTACTTCGAGGTCCCTACCAAACGTCTCAGTTTCAGTGAGAACACAACTCTGACTAGTTGGAACTCAAATGTGTGAACTTTCGGGATTTTCCCCTCTCAGCACCCCAATAATTTTTCATTCTTCTGTAGTTGTCCCTTGACAAACCTTGTGGTGTCCATTCCTAGAAACATGCAATTTAGTATTAATCCAAACACTTAAGCGCACCCATATGCCAACTTGTGGTGATCTTTTCTTACCTAGCTCTTTCATCTCTTACTCTGTGCTCCAAAATTTCTAGCCGCATCTGCCTCCGCACGTTCTAATCTCTTCATCCTCAGCTTAGTGGGACAGGCACACCCTTCCTGTGATCTCCTCCTGACTGCAGACAGAAAGCCAGAGAGCTCACAGGGGCTCCCACTCTTGTTTTCTTTCTCTGAGGATCAGAATCTTGTACTTCCTATTGTCCACTTTCTGAAACAGTTGTTTTACATAGTTTGCCCAGCTTCCTACCTGTTATTAGCAAGAGAGCAGGTCCAGTAACAGTTGTCCATCCCTTCATGGCCAGAAGTAGAAACAACATAGGAGCTCAAGAACACTGGGTAATGTCTGGACACACTTCTATCCTCACAAGTTTTGTCTTTAACAAGAAAGAACATTGTTTTTAATCACAGAAAAGCAGAAACAATACAAATATCACCAACTATAAAATGATAAATAGATTGAGATATATTCAAACAATAGAACACTGTACAGCAGTAAAAAGGTATAAACCTGGGCTAACACATGAACATAAATGAATCTCAAGAACAGAGTGTTAAGTAGAAGATGGAGGTCACAGAACCGTAACACACAGTATAATAAATGTGTAAAGTAAAAATAGGGCAAAATTAAGCAATGTAGTGTTCAGGAATATACACAGAGGCCCATCACAAAAATCATGAGAATGGTTAAAATTCTTGATTTTGGTTACCACTGGGAAAGAGATAGGAACACATGGGATTTTTAAGGTTCTGGGATAATTTCTATTTCTTAACCTTTTTCTTCACTGGGCTTAGTTTTTCTTATTTAAACTGTATATATTTATTTTGTGTAACATATATCTGCGTGTGTGTGTGTGTGTGTGTGTGTGTGTGTGTGTATACCCTCAACAAAGATTTATTAAAGTATTATGGATAGAAAAGACCAGAAATAGACATAACAAAGTACTCTATTGTTTTCTTGGTGTTTTTCTGTATTTTCCAATTTTTGCAGCCTTTTTTCCCTCTCATATTAGAGTGCCACACTAAATAGTATAGAGAATTACACATATTATGTAAATACTAGGAAAAAACTTACTTCTGTTCATTCATTCTTTTATATTGGAATATAACTTACAATAAAGTATACAAATCCTGAGTTCCTAGGTCTACAGCTTGATGAGTGTTTTCCTACATAGGCAGGTAGCCCAGATCAATATATAGCATGTTTCCAGCAACACCCCAGGATTCTTTGTTCTCTCTTTTAATTAATTGATTACATCCCCAGACTAGCCACTGCTGATCTCTTATTACCCTTTGTTAGTTTTGCCACTCTCTGAACTTCATATAAGAGAAATCATATAGTAGTATCCTTTTGTGTCTGACTTTATTCAACATTAGTCTATGATATCTCTCCACGTGGGTGCATGTACCATTAATTCTTTTTTATTGGCGTGTACTGTTCTTTCTATTCTTATTTTAGGAGTTTCATTTTTTTTGCAACAAGAGTTTTGCATTATAAAACCTCAGCAAAGTTTTAAATTTAATTTTTACAATATCCTTATTCCTAGAAACAATAAAGGTCATTAAGTTATTTCTAACCTCTTGTACAGGTTTATATAAAAGAATGACTACTATTCAAACTGAGATTTTTGTCTCTATTTTTAGTCATTTAGAAAATATGTTTATGTTGGATTAGTGTTTTCATCTTTGTTTCATAGCAGTTGTGTGCTATGCTAGTGTATCCCCAAAGGAAAGAATTTATATCTTTCATTTCAAGTGAAAAAATGCAAAACAGTAGTAGGTAAGAGTGTTATATATTTTGTTACAGAGAGAAGCTGCATGAGGCCAATAATGAGCTGCAGAAGAAGAGAGCCATCATCGAGGACCTTGAGCCGAGATTTAACAACAGCTGTGAGTTTTCCCAATTAGCATAGTTTTCAGTTGGTTAGAGCTAGTGATGAGTTTATATAAAATTTGGTTTTTTAAGAAATAGGCCCTATTATATTTTCTAGCAGTTAAGGAATTTGCCCTGTTCACAGAAAGAGTATACACACACACACACACACACACACACACACATAATCATCTTGACAGTATTTCTTAAATTTCTAATTTAGTTGTGAGTTTTTCCTTAACTATGGATGCTAATGCATATTTTATGAAATTTTTTTCACAGTGTCATTGCAGTGTAAGTCAGCCAGACTTTTCCTTTGGTTGATATTTACACCCGTATGTAGCTTGACTTTATTAATTCTTCTCTGTGGATGTGGGAGCAGGACACAGACTTTTACTTTTTTAGTATTGTGGTGAAATATACATAACATAAAAATGACCATTTTAACCATTTTTGAGTATTGGGTTGGCCAAAAAGTCCGTTCGGGTTTTTCGTGCGCTGCGATGCCAATCCTGAACGAACTTTTTGGCCAGCGCAATGTATAGTTCAGTGACACGTTAAGTACATTCACACTGTTGCGAATTCACACTGTCCATCTCCCGAACGTTTTCATCTTCCCAAACTGAAACTCTCTACCTGTTAACCACTCCCCTCCTCCCCTCTTCCCAGCCCCTGGTAGCCTCTGTTCTGCTTTCTGTCCCTATGCACTTGACTCTTCTAGGTAGTTCATATAAGTGGAATCATACAATATTTGTCCTTTTGTGTCCGGCTTATTTCACTTCACATAATGGCTTTCATTTTCACTTAGTATAATGTCTCCATGTTGTAGTGTGTATCAGAATGGAGGCTGAATAATCAACTATTTGTGTAAATAGACCACATTTTGTTTATCCCTTCAGCCATCCATGAATACTTTTTAATTTGTGCACTTCCATAGTGTAGTTTTTGTTTATTTCTAAGAAAAGCTTTTTGTTTAAAAAAATTGTGAATTTTAAAAAATAAATTTATATATAAGTATAGACAAAACTGTCTCTCAAAGCTGTTTACTATTTTGTCAATTGAAATATTTTAAAGTTGTTACGGTCTAAAAAATTTTTAATTTTTTACTGTCTCATCGGTAGCCTTAAAAATTGAAGAATTACAAGAAGCTTTACGGAAGAAAGAAGAGGAAATGAAGCAAATGGAAGAAAGATATAAAAAATACTTAGAGAAAGCCAAAAGTGTAAGTGTGAGTCTGCGGGCCTCTCACTGCACTTTCTCATTGTGTTTCACTGATGTTTCAAAATACAGTGCCTGAACGGTGACCTCTCACACTGAAGGACACGAGGAGTCTTTCGACAAAAAGAGCAAGAGGCCGTGATCAAAACAGGTCACCCTTGCCCCAGGTTACTTACTCGTTACCAAGAGGGAATCACCTTTCTATGTAGGAAATGAGTGGCAGCCCCACCTTGCCTAATTACCAAAATCCGCTGCGCCCTGCGGGAGGGCCCGCCTCTGTCTCCAGATGAGCCTTGCTGTAGGCAGTGCTCAGGGCTTCTGGCCTAGCTCCAGTTCCCAGGGAAAAGGAGGTTACTGGAATAAGTTAAGTAACGCCTTCAGGAAGGCATCAGATAAATCCAGACTTTGGGATGAGAATCCACATCATGAAAGCAGAAATAGGCACTGGAGCATCAGGGAACACCAGAAGCTGTTCTCCTGTAAAGGAGCCCAAAGGGACCTCCCTACCAAATGCAGCAGTCCTGGATTGGGGACACCTGTGGAAATGTGGATTTGGGCTGAATCGTGATGACTTATAGAGAGGTTCACTTTCTTACAGATGATGTGGGAGGATATCCTTAGTCTAAGGAGATGCGTGTTGAAGTGCTTGAGGGTCACGTGTCATGAGACGAAGGTGGCAGTGCTGCAGTTGGTCAATCTGGGTTAAAGGAAATGGGTTTTTATTGTTCTGCTCTTCCAAGTTTTCTATGGAGTTGATCATTTTTGATGGTAAAACTGCTGAGCCAAAAAGCAAAGACCCTTCCCAGAAGCCCTCTGGTGGGCCAGCTAGAATTGTGTCACCAGCCTGTGTGTAAACCCAGCGTCTGGCAAAGGAGGAGAAGGACCACAGAGACAGGCTTGTGGACCACTGGGACCCACTCCCTCCTAGCACATCTGGTCAGAGGCAGAGGCCCCTGAACCAAGGCAGAGGAACGGAAAAGGGAAGATTGCTGTCAGTAGTGTCTGCTGTAGTGTGATTAATTTTAAGCCAGAATTACTTCTTAGCACTGACTCTTTCACATAATTTTTAAATTTTATATAATTAAAAATTGTAACAACTGAATATCATTTTATACATTCAGATTTTAAAGTGTCCACGTAAGATAACTTTTGAGTCTCATAAGGTTTATCTTTTTTTTTTTTTAAATGACTGCTTCCTTAGATATTACACTCCTTGGGTTTGAGACTTTTAAAGTTTTTCTTTTATTACTTTTTGCAGGTTATCCGTACTTTAGATCCTAAACAAAATCAAGGAGCAGCACCAGAAATACAAGCTCTTAAAAATCAGCTCCACGAACGGGATCGGCAGTTCCATTCATTGGAGGTAGTTTACTGTAATATGATAAGGCGTTTGATTTTTTTATTTTCGATTCTAGAAGCCTTGCTATGCACAGTGGTCCCTCAACATCCACGAGGCACAGTTACCAAAATCCATGGATGCACAAGTCCCTCATAGAAAGTAGTGAATGTGGTTATTTGCATAAAATCAAAGCCCATCGTCCATGTGCTTTAAACCATCTCTAGATTACTTATAATACCTAATGCAATGTAAATGCTATGTAAATAGTTGCCTATGGGGACTTCCCTGGTGGCGCAGTGGTTAAGAATCCGCCTGCCAATGCAGGGGACACGGGTTCAAGCCCTGGTCTGGGAAGATTCCCACATGCTGCAGAGCAACTAAGCCCGTGCACCACAACTACCGAGCCTGCACTCTACAGCCCGCAAGCCACAACTACTGAAGCCCGCACGCCTAGAGCCCGTGCTCCACAACAAGAGAAGCCACCGCAATGAGAAGCCCACACTCCGCAATGAAGAGTAGCCCCCGCTCGCCACAACTAGAGAAAGCCCGCGCACAGCAACGAAGACCCAACGCAGCCAAAAATAATTAATTAATTAAAAAAAAAAAGATATCCATACTTTAAAAAAAAATAGTTGCCTATGCGTGGCAAATTCAAGTTTTGGTTTTTGGAACTTTCAGAATTTTTGTTTTTTTTTTTTTACTATTTTCAATCTGGGGTTGGTTGAACCCGTGGATGTGGAACCCATGGATATAGAGAGCTGACCGTACAATTGTGCCCATGAACTTAGATAGTTTATTGTGAATATTGTATTTATGTTGAATCATTTTCCATCTTAACATGCTTACATGTGCTTGCTTTTTAGAAAGAATATGAGAAAACAAAGAGTCAAAGAGAGATGGAGGAGAAATATATTGTTAGTGCCTGGTACAATATGGTAAGAAAATAACACGTCAAAACATATTGCAAAATTCAGTGAATATGTATCATTTATTGTACTCCCTTTACTGTAGAAGTAATTCTACCAAATGAATCTGAAAGTAATTACTGTCCTAACACACACTAACAAAACCCTAATGCTGATCTTAGGGCCAAACAACAGGTACAGGAACCACCGTAAACGGGGCTAGAATACGTCATTATCCCTGTCCTAGAGGATAGAAAGATTTCTGTCTCTCAGGACCATTTTATTCTCGGGGGGTAGGGACTTTAATAACATCTAAACACAGATACAGTAGCTTTTGTTTTGTGGGACTATTTCAGTGCTTTTGCAGGAGCAGTACTTGTAATGAAAATAGTTTTAACTGTCTCTCAGGTTTTGGTAAATGTTCACGGTCTTAGACCCTGAACAGCTGAAGGTTTTGAAATTGAATTTTCCAACAAAAAATCTTAAACGTATTACAGGGGAAAATAAATGCTTATCAGCATTTTGGGCTTCAGTAAGACTTTTCTGGATATGAAGAGCTATGGATTTTGAAGAATGCTGTACTTTTTTCAGTATTTTTTTTTCTTACACCTTTTCTTCTTTTTCTGCTTTGTTCTTCTTCCCAATAAGACCACTCTGCCTTTTCAAAGCGTTAGCTGCCTGAGATAGGAAGTTGGACCAGATTCCTTTCATCATACCCCTCTGACCCTGTAGTTGTGTTATTGGCACAGTACCGTTTTACAATTACAATTATAAATTATACCATTTTACAGTTATAATTGATACTGTGTCTGAAAGGTTCATGTCCCAGGTCTCCTAATAATGTGATTTGAACTTTGTCAAAATTTCATACAATTTTATGACATGTCCACATTTATATTTGCCTTGGTTAAAACTACATATTTAAGATTTTTATCACAATTTTAAAAAACAAAAAAGGAAATCATACTGGGTTTACAGTACCATTACTGTTAACAAATATAGATTAATTGAAAATTAAAATGTAAAAAATAAGAAAAACCTGTATTTAAGGAAGGTCTCTGGGAACTAGTCCTGACTTCACCCACATTGTTTCCTGTTCGTCCTCCTTCAAGGTTAATGTTAGCAATCTGGGAGCTCTGCCCCTCAGTCCTTATTAGTGATTTCATATACCTGATTGATTTTTATGACTTCACATATTGTGTTTCTTATGGAACAAAGCTGATTTATTCTGTGACGTGGTATTAAAGAAGAATCCTAGTTTTCAGCTCTGCAGAGAGTGAAGGAATAACTCCCAGTAGGATCACACAAGTTATGTTCAGATAGGGTAGCCGGTAACAGCTTCATACATACATTCAGAAAGTTCTGCATCCCAGACAACCGAACTGGAAGTGAGGATGGTGAGTGCTGGGAAAAGGTATTAAGTATCTCAGGGAATGGCCTCATGATGGATACTGAGATCTTGAAGGTGAGTCTAGAATTTGAATAAGTTGTTTAGAATGTGAAAGTTAAAAAGGTATATTTTGAATAAAATATAATTGTTAATTTATGTAGCCAAATTAACAAATATTACCAATAGATATTTGTCCATTGTATTCAGATCCTTAAATGCTTTAATTCCAAACTGAGTAAGAAGCACATCCTGGGTTTTCTCATGGGGAAAGTTGGAGAATGTTGTGCATTGGGGTCTGTTTGAAACGCAGAGCCATGACCCCAGGTTCCCTGGAGGTGACTGGAGGTGGGAGATTTGTCTTGCCTTCTGCCTTCCGTGCGGGCTTGCCCAGCGCCTCTGGCGCCTGCCCCGCCTCTCCCCTGGCTCTGTTTCTCCTCCTTCCCTGCTGCCGGCGTCCACTTGCTCCCGTCATCTCGCTTCCAATCACCGGTGAGATGAAGCGCCGCTCCCAGTTCTTCCTGCTTCTCTGGCCTGGGTTCTTCGCTAGCTTATTAAATGAGAACCGAAACCCCTTTTTCCGGGTCTACTCAGGGTCCTCGCTGTTTACTTCTCCGCGTTTAGAGAGCGCCGCAGGTTCTCCCTCCTGTTCAGGTGCCCTGGACCCGGCAGGTGGGCTCATCCCCCTTCTAAGCGGGTAGGCCTCCTTCTCCAGTCCTCGGGAAGGACCCCTGAGCTCCTTGGGCCCGCTGTGTGGGCCAGCCGTCAGGAACTTCCCTTAACAAGTCTGCCTGTGAAGAAAAGCAGCGTGGTGGTATGTATTATACCTGGTGTGACTTTCCATCCTAAGAAAGAACAAGTGCTTTTGTGGCTTTCTATTCTAACTAAACCCTCTGATTTCCATATCCCCATGTGAATCAACTGCTACCAATCAATTGCTCTTTTTTTCTTGGAAAATCATTTGATGCATTTGATTCAAAAGGGAAGTATGTATGACTGAGTGTGGATAATGTATTCCAAAGATCCATCTCTGTTATAATCTATTGTTTGGGTTATTGTAAATTCAGAAAATTAAGCCTTAATTTTTCCAAAAGAAGATTTGTACCTAATTGTTGGAACTTAAATGTCTCTAAGATTTTAATCTATCATGAGCAGAGTTAATGTTCCTAATTGTGCCTTATGTCGCCAGGTAACAAATTCTGTGCGATGAAATTTTCTTTTGTGAGAGTGTGTTCCATTATTTTTTCACTGATTACTTTTTTCCCGTGTTACGTAGGGAATGACTCTGCATAAAAAGGCGGCAGAAGACAGACTTGCTAGTACAGGTTCGGGGCAGTCATTCCTGGCGAGGCAGAGACAAGCCACCAGCACGAGAAGGTCTTACCCGGGCCACGTCCAGCCAGCCACAGCAAGGTAGACAAGTCCTGCCATTAGAATAAAAAACACATCGCATTCAAAGCATACTTCTGTTACATATAACATTTCAGGAAATTCAGCCAGCTTATATTTTGTCTGTATTTCATGTTACTATTTAGTTGTTTCTCATTTGAGGACTTTCTCTCTTCTGTATCTATAATGTTTTAGTTTCTTGGTCCTTTATTTTGTAGTCCTTTTGGTTCCTTTTAATGTGCCAAAATATTTTTAAATGCCCAGTTAAAAGTGTTGTATATTAGTGTAGTACTTTTCTTTGTATGAAAATGTCCTTTCCCCAATGGTGTAGGCTTTGTAATGAATTAGATTTTCTGCCAATAATTGATATACAATTTATATTCTTTACTGTGCCTCTGTGTTACCATGCTTTCTAAGAATGTCTTTGTTTAAAGGGAATTAATCTTTTTATGATGTATTAATCTGTGTTTTCAATTGTTTTCCAAATGCACTTCAAATAACTTGCATACTTACTATGTAAAATGGTTGGCAAGTGCACTTTTTGCAAAGACATAAATACATTGGCAGAGGTGCTAATCAGATCTTACCTAAGGCACCTGATAGAACTATTTAGAGGGAAAAACTGAGTTTTCACATTGTTTTATAGGAAATTAAATTTGTCCAAAGATTTGGAAACTATTTTTAAAACATAAATAGAATTTCATTATTTCCTACTATCTTATTTGCTGGCAGAAGTGAATGCACTGGTTAGGTTATTTGGGGAGAAGTTACAGAAGAAAAAAAATCAGGCAGTGTGTTCATTTTTTTTCTTTTTTTGGAATATCACAGTAACTGAGGATCAAATTCTAGCAATGGGCTGACATTTCGTTGCAACTGCCCTCCACATATAAAAGTATATAAAAGATGTATTTTTTATATACTTATGAGTCATAGGTGGCCTTACCTTTGGGGTAATTTCCTTGTTGACTTGCACCTCATTTGTCTTACTTATTCCTTAACATAAAACCTTCTATTTCTCAATAATTCCTAATACTTAACATCTTAGTATCAGTCGTTAGGATCAATAAGTGACTTCTTGTGTCTGATGTTATGACAGGTGGCTGTCATATTTTTTCTTAATTCTATGTACTAGTCTAAGAGTTTGCTACTGAGTAGATTCTCTTGGGTATTTGGTTGCCCCAAAGTGCTTACATTTGTTGACAGATTATAAACTATGTTTATTTACATTGATGAATGGCTGTCAAGTAATAATGATTGTAAAGCACTTTGACTATATAAGGTGCTATATAAATGCAAGATATCATTCATTTGAACATGAAATGTCTCTGCCTAACTTTCCATATTGGCCCCAAATTATATTTAAGTTCCCCTCCAGCCTTTTTCTTGCACCATAGCCCATAGCCCAGTAAAGCAAAAATTTACTGAAATTAGGTCAATTATTTGTTTGTTTTTGGTTTTGGATAGGTCACCTATTAAGAAGATTTTATTTCATATACTTGCTATTTAGAAGTTCAGGTTTCGTTTAGTTTTGTGTATTAAATACAAATGAGTAACTTTAAATCAAGCTAAACATAATCAAGAATTTTCAGAAACTCTATTCCAGTGTTTGATTTTAAATCCTTATTTCCTTTTTTATAAGAAGTTGACCTAAAGACTATTTTAGGTGTTTTCATTTGTCCTCAGAAACCGTACTTGAAGAAAGGTATTAGAATATACACAGAAATGACTCCATGCATTGTGCTAATTTTTTACATTAAGTACAGAAGTCTGAGCTCAGTGTGAGTGCTTCTGCCTGGTAAGAAGAAAAGCAGGAAGACTTAGTAGTAATGGAGAGAACCAGCGAGTGGAATGCATCGTGGGGTTTCAGGAGGGCAAGCAGACCTAATCAACATAGAAAGTTTTGACAATGAAAGATTAAAAATGATTTAAGATGGGTAACCCTCCCCCACCTCCACCCCTCCCCATCCCTTTATTTCACAAATCAGAGTAAGGATCCAGCAGTTTTAAAACAGGGCATGAACACTAACCTTGGTAAAATTAAAATTATTGGGAAATATACCTGCAAAATAAGATAGATGAAAATCAGAGTCCATGAGCTGTTTATTAAATGGATTATATCCCATGAGAGAAGAGGTTTTAATTTTAGCTCTCTATTTACTGTCCCAGCCCTGGTCTCCTACCCACCCCCCTGCTCAGATATGTTTCTCTAAATGGGAGAGGAACGTGCCAAGCTTTTAGAAGGAAGTTTTCCATCTTATTTTTCTTCAGCATGCCGTTATTTTGGTGTTTACGTTCATAAGTTTCACTCACCTTTACAGTATCTTTAAATTTTAGTATATTGCTTTTGTTCCATAGCAGAAACTTTATTTCTAAACATTCTGTGATTTTTTTAAAAAATCAGGAATAGAACTTTGCTGTCCCAGTGAGGCCCCCGTTTCCTTTGCTCAGCTTTGGACAGGATTTTTAAATTTCTCTTTGTCTGGTGATGACGCTGGGCACACTGTGGAGTCAGCACAGAGTTACTGCGCTAAGGTTGGCGTTGAGCCGTCACCCCCTGTCTGAGTTCTTGTGAACAGAAAGCTTATTTTCTGTTTTCCCTCTAACCAGGGTGAGAAAATACAGAGTTAATAACTAAAGACTACAAAAGCATGAAATTTATATTCTGTAGTGTGTATTTAAGAAGTTTGTAATGGGGAAAAAAAATCCAGCAAATATTATAGTTTACCGCATCTTAAAAAGAGGGTAAATAATACAGCTGTACGTTTCTTAAAAGAACTTGCAAAAACCCGATCATACCTTTTTTAGTATTTGTCTGATTATTTAATAATAACTAAGAAAAAGAAGTCCCAAAACAAAGGCTCCATTTTCTAAAATTGATCAGCATTGAATTATTTCTGTTTGATGGCCCAGCCTGGTAAAATTGGCTAACAAGATGATTCATTATAATAAGGATAATACTGTCCGCTGTTATTTTGTTAACGGTCTTACTGCTTTGTCTGTATGATAAAAGCTCAGTTGTACAAACTTGAGCTAAATGTTTCCAGTCAGAAACATCAGCCCATATATATCAGCAGTCTTCAGCAAGGCGTGAAAACCCGTGCTGTGCAAACAAACCAGCAGTAAGTGATTGTGAGGGGAAGGGGGATTTAGGTTGAAGAAAAGGTGCATTTTATTTTTGAGCTATTTTACTCACACTTCCTTTTCAACTGCAGTTTTATTTATTCATATCTAATGATATGAAATATTTTGTAGTGTCTCTTGCTCTCCGACAAGCATTCATCTTTTAAAGATAACACCGTGTTGAAAACTTGAAAATCTTTATTCTGATATAAGAATTTTCTTGAAATGAAATTCTAAATTTTTGAATTTATCCTAACTCCCTGCATTTAATCTCCAGTGGTCCAGATCTCAGACTCCAGGAGTGTTACACTTTTCCCCAGTTGGAACACATGAGGTTTATCTGAAAAAGCGTCCACAACCCACAGATAGTGTAAACCTAGTTAGTTTACAGCTACCAGGATAAGAACCTGTGATCCTAAAGGGAGGGGAAGGTGCTTGGCATCTTGCTTTTTGCTAGGGGCAAAATAACAACATGCTTCTTGTTATCTGTTCATTAAACTATGGGAGCATGTTTTGACTTTTTATCCTTATATTACAAAGTGACTCTTTCCCTAGAAATGGCTGTTGAACTGATGTAGGATTGTACTCCTTAACAGTGAGTAGGAGTCCTACCCTTACAGGTAGGAAGGACTGTACAGAACAAAATAAGATGGGATCTCAGAATCTTTGAAAATTATTTTAGCATGTTTTTAAATTTTTCCCCTTTTATATGTTAAAAAGGTTTTTCCGTTCAATAATGATAATCTCTTTTCCTATAGTCCCAACTGTCAAAATGGCAGCTTATTTTAGTAGATGTGCAACCAACCCAGTTTCCCTACATTTAGAAAGCAGTTTCAGAGCTTATTCTTTGTAACTATAATGATTCGAATATTTTGTATCATGAAGTTTTTATATGAGGGAGGCCATTCTCAATGTATCTGTCATCCAGTTTTTTACTTTGTATAAAGCATATTTAAATAATAATTGGTGTATGTTTATTTTATGGAAAAATTTGAAAATATTTTAGTGTCCAATTTAAGCAAGATAATTTTATTGTTCTAAAGTTGTGCAATAAATACTGTTTCTTTCTCAGAAGCCTAAAAAACATAAAATAATTTGCTACTGACACAGCTAATTTCTGCCCCTCCCCATCCCCCTAAATCACGGAAGTATCAACATTTATCTCCCTTTTTATAAAATGAAGAACGGCACAAATATGATGACATCCATCTCTTTTAAATCACTGATTATGTTCTTGGAAAATACGTACTGATAATTTTGTTTTTAAACAGCCTTTTATCAATCCAATTCCCATGTATTTATAAATATAAAAACTTCAAAACTTATATTTAATGCTATCTTGAAGTATGCTTGAATTCTTCACACTGCACTTAAAATGACAGAGAAAGGGACATTAGTTTATTTGAGAAATAAGAGACCCGAACCTAATTATGGCAAGTATATGAGTTTTAGCAGTTGCGGTCTATGGATGTTTCCTAACAATTCTATTTCAGCAATTACATCTCTCTTCAGTATTTTTCTGCTTTCTAACATTTTCCCATAATACTCTGTGAGATAGGTTTGTATGCTGTATATAAGTGAACATAGAAATCGGAAAGTAACCGAAGGCTGTCAAGGCAGATCCATTCCTAGTGAGTAGAATCGATTATCGGAAAAAGAAGAGGCCTAATTTTGAACAAATATCCAGGCAGATAGAAGTGCTAACACTATTAAACCTATACTTGTCTTAACAAATGTTCCTAAAGTAATAGTTTGCATAAAATCTCCTGATTTTATTACATGATCATTCAATAAGAAAGAGTAGACAAAAAATAACTTATATTCTAATTGTCCTTCCCTTCAGTGGAGATTAACTGGACACCCAGTATTAACTGTACATGGTTATGAGTGGAGGGGAAAGCATCTATTTTCATTTTGAAGCTGTTAACCCATTACTAAATCTAAGATAGTGATTTAAAGCCATGAGGACAGGATGATCTGATGAGATGGGAAGAAATCTGTGGTGGCTGAAACTCACTGCCAACTTCCTAGCAGTTACCTAGGTCCGCTGCTGTGTCTAGTTTGCAAACCATGTCTCCCTTAATTATACGTAGTAGCCCCACAGAAAATTTTGTTTAAAATGAAGACAAGAGTAGACTTTATATATGTGTGTGTGTGTGTGTGTGTGTGTGTTTATATATTCAAGGAGAGCCTTTATATACCTAATACATTACTGCCAGGCTCTGAATTAGATGTTTAGGGTCTGCAGATGAAATCATCAGAGAAGGTGTCCGTAGCCTCAGAATTTAAGGACAATGGGGCTATCAAATATCCTAAATTATATTGACTCAGAGCTTAAAAGAATAATTAAATATCACGAGAAGAACAATCTCAAAGTGAGAAAAGGAAAATTACCAAAGCATGCTGAGGCTTTAATGTGTGTGGGAGACTTCTGCGCAGGCACCGTTGCCTTAGAGATCTCTAAATTGACAAAGGAAAATAATTTGATTAGCATTGATACTGTAAAAGTTATAAAAGGGACTCATGTTTATTCTCGGTGTATTTGTCAACCTATGGACAGTGATTACTGTATATACATTCTATAGTGTGCTTATTTCATAGATGTCACTGTTAGAGATGAATGTCCTAATATTATTTACTACTTCTACTCACTTATGTATTATTTATACTTTACTGCAAGATTCACAGCACTTTACTAATATTAGATAATTATTTTCCTTCTACCTTTCTGTGGTATTTTCTATTTACATCTTTTCCACTGGGGTTCTTTTCCTTATTTTGGAACACTCACTAAGAAAAATGTAAAAGATTGCCCAAATAAATAGGCTATGTACTGTTCCTGAAATGTTTAAAGTCAGATCTGAAGTTCTAAGTTTCAAACTCTATTTGAAGCTGGGTTGGGGCTACTAGGCATGAATTACATTTTATATTTCACATTAATAAGACTCATAAGTTAGTACTCGTGAAACCAAGTTCTCTCAAATGCAGACACACTTAAAACTTTTTATTGAAAACAAAAGTTGCATTAATACAAAGTAAACAGTCTTCTGGTTAATCAGAAGATGCTCTTACCTTCCATTTACCTGTCTCCTAAAATACAAACCTGCAAACTGTCCTTCACTTTCATAGTTTCTTCAACATTGCATGTACTCAAACACAGGAGAAACAAAGCCAGGTTCCAGGAGCTGTGAAGTCCAAGAATCTGGAAAGTGGTGGGGGTGAGGTGATGGGAAAAGGCAGACACTAACAAGGGCAGGATGCTACAAAAATAGTCTGAGTTCTACTATAACGTATGCTTTATGAACTTGGCCGTTTTCTTAAGTTCAGATATAGCAGAGGTTTCAGCTGATTCTTTTGAGAGATGCTTTGAGGAGTCAGGACTCTCCCGCTTGTACTTGAGTGTATCTGCGTTCCAACCCTAGTCAAAAGAGAGTGAGATATTTGTTGTTACGTAAACACCGACACAAATGATTGCTGCCAAATAGGGAGATTTGCTCGTAAGAACTTTCTCTTAAAGTTTTCTATTTTGCGTTTCTGGATGAGAGAAATGCTTTTATGGTGTGAAGAGTTTCTGTAGTGCTTTCTTCTGCGTTACCCCACCCCCCACCCCGCCCTCTCTGCTGGTGTGCTTGGCGTGGGCAGGTCACCTAGAAGAGAGAAGCACAAACAGAGAAGGCTAGACTCTGACCTTTGAGGGAAGAGCCACTTTTATCCTCCCCGAGTAAAAAAATAAAAATGAAACACACCTGTACACACACACACACACACACAGTCACACTCACACACAAGGACGAAATGGTAAGTGGGTAAGTCACCTTCTAAATGTCTTTAGCATCCGTTGGCTTCTTGTTAATCTAGTTAAGAGTAGATTCTAGACCTGCATTGTCCAATTCACTAGCCAGTTCACAGCCACATGTGCTAATTTAAATTAAGTAAAGTGAAGAATTCAGTTCCCCAATCCCCCAGCCACATTTCAAGTGCTCAGAAGCCACCCGTGGAAAGTGTGTTACCATTCTGGACAGCACAGATATAGAACATTTCCATCGTTGCAGAAAATGCTTTTGACAGTGCTGTGGTGCCCAAAGAGAGAATAAGGACAAAGCAAAGATATTCGGTTGACTTATGATACTCTTGGATTTTACCGGCATCATTAAAGAAAGCTATTTTTCTTATAAAAATTAATACCAGCCCTTTTTAAAGACGCTGGAAAAATCAAAACCCCATTCTTTGAAACTAGTTTTCAATGTATTTTTTAAACAGATTCTTAGCACTTTACTTTTTAAGTGATATTATTAAATAACTTCATAAATCATAACTTAGTATCTTCAGGTTTTTTCCTTTTTTAAGTAGTCTTTTAAAATTGACGATACATAGTTTCTAACATTTATCCAGCAGAAACTGATGAATGCTTAACTTACTTACAAGTAAAAGTTGATAAACATCATATCCCTCTGCTTTGTTACCTTTAAATCTTTCTATTCTGTTACTTTTAAATCTGTAGAGATCTAAGGAGAGTTGCCAACAGTTTTTTTGTTTCTGCCCCTAAAATCGCACTTGATCATCTTCTACCTTAAAGCTATATCAAGATCCAAATAGTTTCTTTGATTTTCTTCATAGTTTCTTACTCTTAATTACTTAGATTATAAAGCAAATTAAGTTTCATGTATGAAGCAAAGATTTTATTCCAGCAACTTAATGAAACATTTTTTTAAGATTTATTAATTGACTTGGCCTATTACTAAAGTGCTTAACGTAACTAAAAGGATCTACACAGATGCATCTTTGAATTTTTTAGTGAATGTAAGAGACTAATCGTAACTCTTTGGAGTCAGCTTGGTACTTAGTGAAAACTATCCCGTTAGGCAGTCAGATGCTTTCCTCTTTGTTTTTAAATTTTTTAATCAAGCTGCAGACTTGATCCAGTAGTGTCAAATTCCAGGCAACTATAATGAAATTCTTATTGTTATTCAAGTACAGATGAGTAAATGGTGTGATTTGAGTTTGTTTTATTATTTTCATGGTGGTCTAATTTAATGTGTGTTCTGCAGAGACTCATATTACTAGTTAAGGGAAATTTTCAATATGCTTGAAATAAGAAAGAACATGCTAGTATAAATACAGGAAATGACTGTACACAAATGCCAATCAATCATTTGGGGGCTTTTAATTTTTTTAATAGTAGTCTTTTGGTTTTTTAATAGCCTCAGTTATTTAAAATTCAGATGCACTGAAATGCCATTGCTGTCACTAGCTGTTTACAGATTATGTGTAATTCATAAAGTTTTGCACTCAGAAGAATAATTTCCAGGTTTACTCTTGTTTTGCAGTTTTCATGTTTTGACAATTGCCCCACCGTTTATAACACCCAATTTCTGGTTGTGTAATGAATGGTAAAATTCAAACATATCTAATTTAATAATTTGCCTTATTTTGATTAACAAATTCTATCAAAGATTTGGGGATAGAAAGAGGCTTTTTTTCCTGTAGTATTTTTTGAGCTTTTCAGATGCGCTGGAAACACCTTAGTCCATTGGAGGTGGGGCTGTGCTGGTTACACTCCCAGCTCCAAAGCCTTACACTCGTGTCTCAAGTATTACTGATTGTTCTGTGAAGTGTTAGTTTGATATTTGACATTGTAGTTATCCACCTTGCAGTTTAGCCTTTGCAAAAAGGATATTGCCAGGTATGGTCTTATTTCTGGTTGACTATTGAATTCGTAATTTCATGATTTCATTCTTAGTCATAATCCAAAAAGGAAATCCACGTGGGACTCTAAATTTCTCTCTCACCTCACAAATGGAATCAATACAGTTTTAACAACATTGTACATAAATGGCATCCAAGCAGTTTTCCATCTGTTTACCAAGTTTACCAATCATTTACTCTGTGTTAGACTTGTGGGTTTTCTCACTATTTTTCTGAGGTAAATGACTTGTGAGAGAGCCTCAGTAAGAAATTTTCACCAAAATCTAAAAAATGTAAAGTCCAAGAAATCACCAGAAGACAGATTTTTAATTTTTTGAAATCTTATATTGTATTTCCTTTTGATATCACTTATTCATTTTAATTTTATGACTGCCAACTTGTTATGGTATTAATTATATGTATATGTTTATATGTATGCATATAGTATATGTATATGAAGAATAAAGTTAAGATTTGGTCAAACTATATTTTCCCATTCAAGTACAAAAATGTTTTCAAGGCTGCAGAAAGTGTACAGTTGTCATACAAGTTGTAAATAAAGACTTGTATAAAAATTCAGCTTAGATTTTTTCTGCTCGTAGGCCGTACAAACACATGTTTAATAATTGTCTAATAGTATCCATCCGCTTGCCATACTGTCCTGTCAATTTAGATATTATGCCTCTGACTGGCTGTAAATCAGGAATAGTCTTTGAGTTTTTTCCCAGTACCTAGGATAAGTTTTGTTTTGATTTAGGCTGGTTCACAATGTGTGTAAGCTGACTGTCCAAAGTTCTGAGGGATAAAAGGTAAACGTGGCTTCTCCCCTCTTACCACAGACAGTCCAGCAAGAACCAATGGTAGGTACTTACATTCTTTCACAATATAAGGCATTATTGTTGAAGCATCCTATTTAGGCCATAGATGCCCCTTTTCCTGCCTGTAGACCCTTAAAATTCACCCTTTTCCCCCACCTCCACCCTAGACATGATTGAAATATGGCATCTTCAGTGTCACGTAAAGTGGCAGCAGCAGTGGAGAAATCGATTATACTTACATTAAAATAATTCCAAAGTGAAGTTAGCACCAAGATTTAAAAACAAACAAACCTAGTATGCATGTAGCCAAAATAGTGCCCACTTTAATGTGCATTTAATCTGACATTTTAATGTCAGAAAGAGAAATATAAGTGTTCTCCACTCATTAGCGTGGAGATAACCATATTAAGTTTAGCCTTTATTGAGTGTCTGCCCTGGGTATTGAATGTTGAAGCAAAGGAGGAGGGCATGAGAAGGTAGGTAAATCACAAAAATTAAAGCAGCTGCCTTGAAATAGCTGTGTGATCAAATGGGGCACAACACAGGAATGTTCCCACCTAGAGTGTGTCCCAGCCGGAAGCCCCTGGTCGGCCTTGAGCGCCATTCTGGTCATTCCTGCAGCGCACTACTGCACAGTGTCGTGGGTTTAACGATGATGTGCTCTCCTGGGGCTCTCCTGGGGCTGGGTACAGCCCCAGCTGCTCTGTGTCAGGCCCCTCATTCGCTCCCAGCTAGGTGATGGCCGAGGCTAGAGTCATCCGAAGACTCTTCTCACATGTGGTACCCAGACTGGTGTGGACAGAGCGCCCAAGGGTGGTCAGGCCGCTCCCCACACAACCTCCCGACGTGGCCAGCTGGACACACATAGTGGAGTCGCGGGGGAGAGGGACTTCCTAGATGCAGCTGGCTTCCCCCAAGCAGGAGTAGTGAGAAACCCTGCGGAAAGCTCCAAGTCTCGTCAGCACCCAGCCTTGGAAACTGCACAGCATCAGTTCTCTTTTATTAGTCAGGGTTGTCACAGATAAGACCAGGTTCAAGGGGCTGACCCTCCACCTCCCAGTGGAGGAATGACCCACTTACCACAGCTGCATTGTCTTGATTCAGAGAGAAGTAACACTTCTGCCGTGAAGATCATACTCCTGAAATCAGGATATCTCCCCGTCTTCTAATCCCTGTGCCAAGCACACCCACAGGGGTGCAAAACCACCAGGTACATAACTACACTGTGAACAAAAGCTGAAAAGTTTGAAGCCACAAAAACATGCACTTCTTTTAACAGGTGTCCAATTGTATTGTAACATGAGCTATAAAATGTTTCTACTCCCTACTTTGGCAGTTAATTTCTGAGACTGTATTTTAAGGGAATTGTCCAAAATATGAGTGTCTCTGTGTAGTGAGATGAACTCTCCGTGTTCCTAGCCAAAGTCCCCCATTTGTACGATGGCTTCTCCTAAAGGACTTGTTTCCAGAGATTTCCCCCACTTCTCGGTCTGGTATTTTCAGGTTTTTCTGCTCTACTGAATCATTCCTATTAACATACAAACATGCTGTTATTTCTCATATCTTCGACCTGTCTTTATTAATGAATTATTGTTAATTTTTAAACTGCATATCCTTTTTAAATTTATTTATTTTATTTATTTTTGGCTGCATTGGGTCTTTGTTGCTGCACATGGACTTTCTCTAGTTGTGGCGAGCGGGGGCTACTCTTCATTGCGGTACACGGGCTTCTCATTGCGGTGGCTTCTCTTGGTGCGGAGGACAGGCTCTAAGCACACGGGCTTCAGTAGTTGTGGCACGCGGGCTCAGTAGTTGTGGCGCATGGGCTTAGTTGCTCCGCGGCATGTGGGATCTTCCCAGACCAGGGCTCGAACACATGTCCCCTGCATTGGCAGGTGGATTCTTAACCACTGCGCCACCAGGGAAGGCCTAAACTGCATATTTTTAAGCGTGCAGTTTAATAATTTTTGAGATGTATATACTCATGATGAACCCATCACAACGATCAAAATAATGTGCATATCCATCACCCCAGAAAGTTCTCTCAGGCCCCCTGGTAATTGCTCCAAGCCCTCCCAGTTCCCCTACGCCCACCTGTATCCCTGGAAAACCACATCTGCTTTCTGACACTGTAGACTACTTTGTGTAGTTAGTGTACAATTCTGTGTAAATGGAATTCTGCAGTATGTACTCATTTTTGTCTGGCTACTTTTACTCAGCATTATTTAAGGTTTGTCCACATTATGTGTATCCATAGTTCATTCCTTTTTATTGCTGAGTGGTATTTCACTGTATGGATATGCCACAGTTTGTTTATTCATTCGCCTGCTCGTTAGCATTTGAGTGCTTCCAGTTTGGGGCTGTCACAAATGAAGCTTTGTATGGGCGTGTGCTTGGGTGAACACCTGGAGTGGAATGGCTGGGTCCCATGGTAGGTTTAGATACTATTCAATACATTTATGCTTATTACCAATTTTGGCTTAATTTTTGTATATGGTGCAAGTGCAAGGTATGGATTGTAGGGGTTTTTTGTTTATTGGGGTAGGCATGTAGAATGATCCAGCACCATTTGTTGAAATTATCTTTTCTCCACTGAAATGCATTTTACAACTTCGTTGAAAATCAGTTGTCTTTATGAGTCTTATTTCTGGATGTCAGCTGTTACACTGATCTGTATCTTGACACCAGTAATACCCCATCTTCATTATTGCAGCTTTAAAGAAGTGTTGAAGCCACGTAATGTAAACCCTCCATCTTTTTTCTATTTCAAAGTTGTTTTAACTGTTTAGGTCCTTTGCATTACCTACCATATGAGTTTTAGAATCAGCTCATCAATTTCTACAAAACAAAACCTGCTGGGATTTTGACTGGGATTGCATTAAATCTATAGATCAACTTGGGAGAATTAATAACTTAATATTGAGTTTTCCATCCATTTATTTAGGTCTTCTTTAATTTCTCTCATCAGTGTTTTATAGTTTTCAGTGTACATGTTTTTTATATCTATTGTCAGATTTATCCTAAGTATTTCTTTTTTTTTTATGCTGTTGTAAATGGTATTGTTTTTTAATTTTAATTTCCAGTTTCATGCTAGCACATAGAGATACATTTGAACTATCTTTTGGTTTACTTAATTTTCTCTGTTTTTTTTTTGTTTTGATTTCTATTTCACTGATATCCATTCTGATCTTTATTATTTCCTTTCTTCAACTTACTTTAGTTTTCATTTGCTCTTTTCCTAGTTTCTCAAGGTAAAAACTGAGGTTATTAGTTTAAAACCTTTCTTACTTTCTACTATAGGCCTTTAGTGCTAAAAATTTCCTTCTCACTACTACCTTAGCTGCATCGTACAGATTTTTATATGCTATGTTTCTCTTCTCATCCAGTTCAGAATATTTTCTGATTTTCATTTTCATTTCAGCTTTGACTCATGGGTTATTTAAAAGTGTGTTATTTACTTTTTAAGATTTGAGAATTTTCCAAGAACTTTTCTGTTAGTGATTTCTAATTTAATTCCATCATAGTTAGAGAACATGTTTTGTATGGCAGGAATCCTTTTGAATTTATTGAGATTTGTTTTATGGCCTAGGATAATGTCTATCTTGGTAAATATTTTGTGTGCACTTGAAAAGAATTTTCAAGAATTCCGCCGATGTTAGCTGTAGTGTTCTATAAATGTTGATTAGATGAAGTTAGTTGAGAGTGCGCTTTAAGTCTTCTAGAGCATTACTGATTTTTCTATCTACTTTTCCTATCAGTTATTGAGAGAGAGATGTTGAAATCTGACTATAATTATGGACTTGTCTATTTCTGCTTGTAGTTTTTGCTTTATCCATTTTGAAACTATTATTAGGTGCATAAATTTTTATACTCAATATGTCTTTTTGATGAATTGATTCACCCTTTGTTATGAAATGATCCTCTTTATCTCTGCCAATTTTCTCTAATCTAAAATCTACTTTGTTATTGTTATAGACACTTCACCTTTCTCCTAATTAATGTTAATATGTCTTTTTACATCTTTGTACTTTTTCTTTCATCTTCTTATTTTTAACTTACTTGTGTCTTTATATTTAAAGTGGATTTCTTGTAGGGAGCACATATTGGGTCTTCCTTTTTAGCCAACCTGACAATCTCTGCCTTTTAATTCTGTCTTTAAGCCATATACATTTAGTATGATTATTGATCTGATTAGGTTTAAAATTTACCTTCTTGCTATTTGTTTTCTATTTGTCCTCTCTATTCTTCATTCCTTTTTTTTCTGCCTTCTTTTGGAACAATTGGGTATTTTTTATGATTCCATTTTATCTCCTTTGTTGACTTATTTGTTATAACTCATTTGTGTTATGTTAGTGGTTGCTTTAGGATTTATAGTATACTTCTTTAATTTATCACATTTAATTTCAAGTGATATTATACTCCTTCAGGTATAATAGCATAAGAACCTTCAGTAGTATACTTCCATTTCATCCTTCTAGATTTTATGCTAGTACACTTTAATTCTACATTTGCTATAAGCCCACAATACATTGTTGTTTTTACTTTAAGCAGTGAATTATCTTTTAAAGAGAATTGTATAATAAGAAAAAAATGGCCTTTTGTATTTTCCATTACAGTTACCATTTATGGTGCCTTTTTTCTTTTGTGTACATCCAGAATTCTATTTTGTATAATTTCCTTCTGTTTTGATGGATGCCCTTCAATATTTCTTGTACTGAAAATCTACTGATGATGAATTCTTTCAACTTTTATATATCTGAAAAAGTCTACTTTGCCACCATTTTTGAAAGAAATTTTCACTGGGTGTTTTCTTTCAGTTGTTTAAAAGGTTGTTCCACTTTCCTTTACCTTGTATTTTTTCTATATTAGTTGTCTATAGCTACATAACAATTAACCCAAAGTTGGCTGCATAGAAAAACAGTTTCTTTTGTTTAAGAATGCAGGTGCAGCCTAGCTGGTGCTTCTGGCTAAGGTCTCTCACAAGGCTGCAGTCCAGGTGCCTGCCAGGGCTGTAGTTATCTTGAAGCTGCACTGGGGGAGGATATACTTCCAAGTGTACTCATATAGCTGTTAGAAGGCTTCAGGTCCTTAGTGGTGGCCAGAGACATCAGTCCCTTGCCATGTGGACCTCTCTATAGCACAGCTCACAACATGGCAGTTTGCTTCCCTCAGAGTGGGGACTCTGAGAGACATAAAGATGGGGGGAGGGGGGAAACATGTTGGAAGTCACAGCCTTGTAACCTGACATGACATCCCATCCTTTTGCTGCTTCTCATGATACATTCTGGGTTCACTCTGGCTTATGGCATCAGAAGACATGTACTAGGAGGCTGAGAGCACAGACTTCAGAGCCAGACCACCTGGTTCAGATTCTAACTGCACCACTTTACTGACTCTGTAACCTTGGACAAGTTATTTAACCTCTCATTATCTCTGTCTCCTCCTGTGTAAAATGAGGATGATAGTAGTAACTACTTTATAGGGTGAGAGAGTTATACACGTGAAATAAGAGAACAGTGGCTGACTCATAGCAAGCACTGTGTGTGATAGCTATCACAATTCACAGCATGTTTTTGAAGAACAAAATATTGGAAACCAGCTATACATTCATGTTTTGGAGGATAGATAAATGTATCATTGTCATACAATTGTATGCTGTATAACCAATAAGAGGATCTAGATCTGTTATAATAGAGACAGATCACAGAAATAATGTTGAGTGAAATAAAAGGCACATAAGTTTTAGACACTTTGACTATGACAGTATGTTAAATTTGTAATTTTTAATTAACAGACTTTTAATATCAAAAAAATCTAATGAATATAAAATTCTATTTATATAATCCCAAATTTATTTATAATCCTGTCAAATTATATAGCCCTATATACATGTCCTTCCATGCCTGTGTATACACATCTATGTCATTCTTGTTTCACTTTTCCATACAGTGGGCTTGGCATAATTTTCATGTCAATGCTATTTTTTTGCAGAACAGATTTCTGTAAGTGGGACTAGGATACTCAGTTTTAGGACTAACCATTATCTGAGCCTTCAGCGACTCATAACCTTTTTGCTGGTAGAGGGTCTTGCCTGGATGTTGATGGCTGCTGACTGATCTGGGTGGTGGTTACTGAACTTGGGGTGTCGGTGGCAATTTCTTAAAATAAAACAACAGTGAAGTTTGCCACATCCCTTGACTCTTCCTTTTGTGAACAATTTGTAGCATGCGGTGCTGCTTGATAGCATTTTACCCACAGTAGAATGTCTGTCAAAATTGGAGTCATTCCTCTCAAACCCTGCTGCTGCTTTATCAACTCAGTTGATGTCATATTCTGAATTCTTTGTTGTCTTTTCAACAATCATCACAGCATCTTCACCAGGAGTAGATTCCATCTCAGGAAACCAGGATCTGTGGTTGGCTGCACCCACAGATGCAGAACCAGGGATGCTGAGAGTCGACTCTAAGATTATATGCGGGTTTTCTACTGGACGGGAGTCGGCACCCCAACCCTTGGGTTGTTCAAGGGTGAAATGTAATTATTTTTTCCTTTGGGCTTCTGGTTTTAGTCTCGTGTTTTTCACCATTTTACTCCAATTCTGTTTTCCTCCTTAAAGTATTTTTTATTGTAAAATATAATACAAAAACAGGAAAGTACATAGTATGAACATGTAGTCTTACAAGTTGTCATATAGTGAACAACAATGTAACCGCATCCCGGCAGGATTAAACATTGCAAGTGCCTGAGAATCTCCACACGTTTCCCTTCTCAAGCTCCTCCTTCCCCAGAGGTAACCACTAGTCTGACTGCTATGGTAATGATTCCCTTTTTTGTTTAGGGTTTTACCATTAAGTAAAAACAACATGGTATGATGTTGCCTGTTCCTAAACTTTGTGTAAATAGAATTATACAGTCTGGCTTCCTTTGCTCAGCATTTTGTTTATACAGTCATCCTTGTTATCATATGAGCTCCAGTTAATTTATTTCATTTTTGCATAGAATTCCATTATATGACAATATACATTGTACCCTTGATGAGTATTTTGGTTGTTTCCAGTTTGTGGCTATTCCAGACAATGTTGCCAACATTGTTCATATATTCTGATGCATCAGAGTATGCGTTTCTTTGGGGACGTACCTAAGAATAGACTTACTGGGTCATTAGGATAGGTATCTTCAACTTTCCTACATAATGCCAAACTTTTCCCAAAGCAGAGTAGTCATTTGGAACCGTCAAGCTTTTTCATTTTTGCCAATGTAATGGGTGGGTAGTGGTATATAAAAATGTCTTTAATTTGCATTTTCCTGATTACTGAGATTGGTCACTTTGTCATGTATTTATTTGCCATTTGGGTTTCTTCCTTTGTGCAGAATATGTTCCAACCAATTTGCTATTTTAGGTTATCTGTATTTTTATTTGTAGGAATCTAGTACATATTTTGGATTTAAGCCTTCTGTGGTTTGCCTTCAACTGTCTTCTTGGTGTATTCTGACAAATAGAAAGTTCTTAATTTTAACATACCAGGTTTATCATTTTTTCTTGTATTATTTATTTTCTGTCTTGTTTAAGAAATTTTTTCTAACTCTAAAGGCTGGAGATTTCCTCCTATATTATCATCTAAGATATTTATCTTTTGCATCTCATATTTCAGTATATAGTATGAGGTAAGGATGCAATTTTGTTCTTTCTTTTTTTTTTTTCTGGTATTGATGCCTAATTGTCCCAGCACCATTATTCAGAACACTAGATTTTTCTCACTTCTCTGCAGTGAAGGTTTTGTCAAGTCTCAAGCATCCATATATATTCATAGATATGTTTGTGAGTTCTCCACTGTGTTCCGTTACTTGCTTTGTTTATTTCTGTGGCAATATCACACTCTCTTAAATCACTTCAGCTAAAGTATTAGAATTAATAGAAGTTAGGACTTACCAGGTGGCGCAGTGGTTAAGGATCCACCTGCTAGTGCAGGGGACACGGGATCGATCCCTGGTCTGGGAAGATCCCACATGCTGAGGAGCACCTAAGCCCGTGCGCCACAGTTACTGAAGCCTGTGCGCCCTAGAGCCCACGCACTGCAACTACTGAGCCCGTGTGCTGCAACTACTGAAGCCCGCGCGCCTAGAGCCTGTGCTCTGCAACAAGAGAAGCTGCCGCAATTGAGAAGCCCATGCACCACAATGAAGAGTAGCCCCCGCTTGCCGCAACTAGAGAAAGCCCGCGCGCAGCAACGAAGACCCAACAGAGCCAAGAAAAATTAATAGAAGTTAGGAAAGTGGCTAGATATTAAAATCAATTTTACTTATGTATACCAGAAACAGAAGAGACAACTCTAACAGCATACCTAGAAGCTGTAAAACCTCATGAGAGACAATAAAAAACTAAATAAAAAGAGATATGCTATGTTCATGGATTGGAAGATTTAATATACGAGAGTCGTCAGTTATCCCAACATTGATCTACAGCTTTATTAAAATTCCAATCAATCTCAATGAGATGGTGGTTTGTTGGTTTGTTGTTTTGAATTTTATTTTATTTATTTTTTAAACAGCAGGTTCTTATTAGTTATCCATTTTATACTTATTAATGTATACATGTCAATCCCAATCTCCCAATTCATCCCACCACCCACCGCTGCTTTCCCCCCTTGGTGTCCATACATTTGTTCTCTACATCTGTGTCTCTATTTCTGCCTTGCAAGCCGGTTCATCTGTACCATTATTCTAGGTTCCACATATATGCATTAATACACGATATTTGTTTTACTCTTTCTGACTTACCTCACTCTGTATGACAGGCTCTAGATCCATCCACGTCTCTACAAATGACCCAATTTCATTCCTTTTTATGGCTGAGTAATATTCCATTGTATACGTGTACCATATCTTCTTTATCCATTCGTCTGTCAGTGGGCATTTAGGTTGCTTCCATGACCTGGCTATTGTAAATAGTGCTGCAGTGAACACTGGGGTGCATGTGTCTTTTTGAATTATGGTTTTCTCTGGGTATATGCCCAGTAGTGGGATTGCTCAGTCATATGGTAATTCTATTTTTAGATTTTTAAGGAACCTCCATACTGTTCTCCATAGTGGCTGTATCAGTTGACGTTGCCATCACCAGTGCAAGAGGGTTCCCTTTTCTCCACACCCTCTCCAGCATTTGTTGTTGGTAGATTTTCTGATGATGCCCATTCTAACTGGTGTGAGGTGATACCTCACTGTAGTTTTGATTTGCATTTCTCTAATAATTGGTGATGTTGAGCAGCTTTTCATGTGCCTCTTGGCCATCTGTATGTCTTTTTGGAGAAATGTTTATTTAGGTCTTCTGCCTAAATTTTTGAATTGGGTTGTTTGTTTTTTTAATATTGAGCTGCATGAGCTGATTATATATTTTGGAGATTAATCCTTTGTCCGTTGATTCATTTGCAAATATTTTCTACCATTCTGAGGGTTGTCTTTTCGTCTTGTTTGTAGTTTCCTTTGCTTTGCAAAAGCTTTTAAGTTTCATTAGGTCCCATTTGTTTATTTTTGTTTTTATTTCCATTACTCTAGGAGGTGGATCAAAAAAATCTTGCTGTAATTTATGTCAAAGAGTGTTCTTCCTATGTTTTCCTCTAAGAGTTTTAGAGTGATGTTACATTTAGATCTCTAATCCATTTTTAGTTTATTTTTGTGTATGGTGTTAGGGAGTGTTCTAACTTCATTCTTTTACATGTACCTGTCCAGTTTTCCCAGCACCACTTATTGAAGAGACTGTCTTTTCTCCATTGTATATCCTTGCCTCCTTTGTCATAGATTAGTTGACCATAGGTGTGTGGGTTTATCTCTGGGCTTTCTATTCTGTTCCATTGATCTATATTTCTGTTTTTGTGCCAGTACCATACTGTCTTGATTACTGTAGCTTTGTAGTATAGTCTGAAGTCAGGGAGTCTGATTCCTCCAGCTCCGTTTTTTTCCCTCAAGACTGCTTTGGCTATTTGGGGTCTTCTGTGTCTCCATACAAATTTTAAGATGTTTTGTTCTAGTTCTTTAAAAAATGTCACTGGTAATTTGATAGGGATTGCATTGAATCTGTGATTGCTTTGGGTAGTATAGTCATTTTCACAATGTTGATTCTTCCAATCCAAGAACATGGTATATCTCTCCAACTGTTTGTGTCATCTTTGATATCTTTCATCAGTGTCTTATAGTTTTCTGAGTACAGGTCTTTTAGCTCCTAAGGTAAGTTTATTCCTAGGTATTTTATTCTTTTTGTTGCAATGGTGAATGGGATTGTTTCCTTAATTTCTCTTTCTGATCTTTCGTTGTTAGTGTATAGGAATGCAGGAGATTTCTGTGCATTAATTTTGTAGCCTGCAGCTTTACCAAATTCATTGATTAGCTCTAGTTGTTTTCTGGTAGCATCTTTAGGATTCTCTATGTATAGTATCATGTCATCTGCAAACAGTGAGAGTTTTACTTCTTCTTTTCCAATTTGGATTCCTTTTATTTCTTTTTCTTCTCTGATTGCCGTGGCTAGGACTTGCAAAACTGTGTTGAATACTAGTGGCGAGAGTGGACATCCTTGTCTCGTTCCTGATCTTAGAGGAAATGCTTTCAGTGTTTCACCATTGAGAATGATGTTTGCTGTGGGTTTGTCATATATAATCTTTATCATGTTAAAGTAGGTTCCCTCTATTCCCCCTTTTGGAGAGTTTTTATCATAAATGGTGTTGAATTTTGTCAGAAGCGTTTTCTGTATCTATTGAGATGATCATATGGTTTTCCTTCTTCAATTTGTTAATATGGTGTATCCCATTGATTGACTTGCGTATATTGAAGAATCCGTGCATCCCTGGGATAAATCCCATTTGATCCTTTTAATGTGTTGTTGGATTCTGTTTGCTAGTATTTTGTTGAGGATTTTTGCATCTATATTCATCAGTGATATTGGTCTGTGATTCTCTTTTTTTGTAGTATCTTTGTCTGGTTTTGGTATCAGGGTGATGGTGGCCTCATAGAATGAGTTTGGGAGTGTTCCTTCCTCTGCAATTTTTTGGAAGAGTTTGAGAAGGATGGGTGTTAGCTCTTCTCTAAATGTTTGATAGAATTCACCTGTGAAGCCATCTGGTCCTGGACTTTTGTTTGTTGGAAGATTTTTAATCACAGTTTTAATTTCATTATTTGTGATTGGTCTTCATATTTTCTGTTTCTTCCTGGTTCACTCTTGGAAGGTTATACCCTTCTAAGAATCTGTCCATTTCTTCCAGGTTGTCTGTTTTATTGGCATGGAGTTGCTTGTATTAGTCTCTTAGGATGCTCTGTATTTCTGTGGTGTCTGTTGTAACTTCTCCTTTTTCATTTCTAATTTTATTGATTTGAGTCCTCTCCCTCTTTTTCTTGATGAGTCTGGCTAAAGGTTTATCAATTTTATTTATTTTCTCAAAGAAGCAGCTTTTAGTTTTACTGATCTTTGCTATTGTTTACTTTGTTTCTATTTCATTTATTAATGCTCTGATCTTTATGATTTCCTTCCTTCTACTGACTTCGGGTTTTGTTTGTTCTTCTTTCTCTGGTTCCTTTAGGTGTAAGGTTAGATTATTTGAGACGTTTCTTGTTTCTTGAGGTAGGCTTGTTATTGCTATAAACTTCCCTCTTAGAACTGCTTTTGCTGCATCCAGTAGGTTTTGGATCATTGTGTTTCCTTTGTAATTTGTCTCTAGGTATTTTTTGATTTCCTCTTTGATTTCTTCAGTGATCACTTGGTTATTTAGTAACGTACTGTTTAGCCTCCATGTGTTTGTGTTTTTTACGTTTTTTTCCAATAGCGTTGTGGTCGGAAAAGAGGCTTGATACGATTTCAATTTTCTTAAATTTACCAAGCTTGGTTTGTGAGCCAAGATGTGATCTATCCTGGAGAAAGTTCCATGTGCACTTGAGAAGAAAGTGTAATCTGCTGTTTTTGGATGGAATGCCGTATAAATATCAATTAAATCTATGTGGTCTTTGTGTCATTTAAAGCTTGTGTTTCCTTATTAATTTTCTTTTGGATGATCTGTCTGTTGGTATGAGGTGCCAATATCCCACACTATTATTGTGTTACTGTCAATTTCCTCTTTTATAGCTGTTAGCAGTTGCCGTATGTATTGAGGTGCTCCTGTGTTGGGTGCATATATATTTATAATTGTTCTATCTTCTTCTTGGATTGATCCCTTGATCATTATGTAGTGTCCTTCCTTGTCTCTTGTAACATTCTTTATTTTAAAGTCTATTTTATCTGATATGAGTATTGCTACTCCAGCTTTCTTTTGATTTCCATTTGCATGGAATATCTTTTTCCATCCCCTCACTTTCAGTCTGTATGTGTCCCTAGGTCTGAAGTGGGTCTCTTGTAGACAGCATATATATGGGTCTTGTTTTTTTAACCATTCAGCGAGCCTGTGTCTTTCGGTTGGAGCATTTAATCCATTCACATTTAAGGTAATTATCGATATGTATGTTCCTATTACCATTTCCTTTAGCATTTGTTGTAGAGCTGGTTTGGTGGTGCTAAATTCTCTTAGCTTTTGCTTGTCTGTAAAGCTTTTGATTTCTCCATTGAATCTAAATGAGATCCTTGCCGGGTAATCTTGGTTTTAGGTTCTTCCCTTTCATCACTTTACATATATATCATGCCACTCCCTTCTGGCTTGTAGAGTTTCTGCTGAGAAATCAGCTGTTAACCTTATGGGAGTTCCCTTGGATGTTATTTGTCATTTTCCCTTATTGCTTTCAATAATTTTTCTTTGTGTTTAATTTTTGTCAGTTTGATTACTATGTGTCTCGGTGTGTTTCTCCTTGTGTTTATCCTGCCTGGGACTCTCTGTGCTTCCTGGACTTGGGTGGCTATTTCCTTTCCCATGTTAGGGAAGTTTTCAACTATAATCTCTTCAAATATTTTCTTGGGTCCTTTCTCTCTCTCTTCTCCTTCTGGGACCCCTATAATGCGAATGTTGTTGCATTTAATGTTGTCCCAGAGGTCTCTTAGGCTGTCTTCATTTCTTTTCATTCTTTTTTCTTTATTCTGTTCCACGGCAGTGAATTCTGCCATTCTGTCTTCCAGGTCACTTATCTGTTCTTCTGCCTCAGTTATTCTGCTAGTGAATCCTTCTAGTGTATTTTTCATTTCAGTTATTGTATTGTTCATGTCTGTTTGTTTGTTCTTTTAATTCTTCTAGGTGTTTGTTCTTTAATTCTTCTAGGTCTTTGTTAAACATTTCTTGCATCTTCTCAATCTTTGCCGCCATTCTTTTTCCGAGGTCCTGGATCATCTTCACTATCATTATTCTGAATTCTTTTTCTGGAAGGTTGCCTATCTCCACTTCATTTAGTTGTTTTTCTGGGGTTTTATCTTGTTCCTTCATCTGGTACATAGCCCTCTGCCTTTTCATCTTGTCGATCTTTCTGTGAATGTGGTTTTTTTCCCCACAGGCTGCAGGATTGTAGTTCTTCTTGCTTCTGCTGTCTGCCCTCTGGTGGATGTGGCTATCTAAGAGGCTTGTGCAAGTTTCCTGATGGGAGGGACTGGTGGTGGGTAGAGCTGGGTGTTGCTCTGGTGGGCAGAGCTCAGTAAAACTTTAATCCGCTTGTCTGCTCATGGCTGGGGCTGGGTTCCCTCCCTGTTGGTTGTTTGGCCTGAGGCGACCCAACACTGGAGGCTACCCAGCTCTTTGGTGGGGCTCATGTTGGACTCTGTGAGGGCTCACGCCAAGGAGTACTTCCCAGAATTTCTCCTGCCAGTGTCCTTGTCCTCACAGTGAGCCACAGCCTCCCCCCGCCTCTGCAGGAGACCCTCCAACACTAGCAGGTAGGTCTGGTTCAGTCTCCTATGGGGTCACTGCTCCTTCCCCTGGGTCCCGACGCGCACACTACTTTGTGTGTGCCCTCCAAGAGTGGAGTCTCTATTTCCCCCAGTCCTGTCGAAGTCCTGCCGTGAAATCCCGCTAGCCTTCAAAGTCTGACTCTGGGAATTCCTCTTCCCGTTGCCAGATCCCCAGGTTGGGAAGCCTGATGTGGGGCTGAGAACCTTCACTCCAATGGGTGGACTTCTGTGGTATAAGTGTTCTCCAGTCTGTGAGTCTCCCACCCAGCAGTTATGGGATTTGATTTTATTGTGATTGCGCCCCTCCTCCCCTCTCACTGCGGCTTCTTTGTCTTTGTATGTGGGGTATCTTTTTTGGTGAGTTCCAGTGTCTTCCTGTCGATGATTGTTCACCAGTTAGTTGTGATTCTGGTGCTCTCGCAGGAGGGAGTCAGCGCACATCTTTCTACTCCGCCATCTTGAACCAATCACTCCACTGCCTTGTGCCTCTGTCTTACTTATGACTGGGCTCCACTCAGCCACTGCTTTACTGTCTGTTATGACTGTCCTGACCCAGCTGGGCATAGCCTCAGGTGCTTCGTGGTGGTGGAGCCAAAAGACAAACACAGGCTCCTGGTTCTGGTTCTCGATTAACCAATCTTCATGTGCTCTCACCCTTCCTGCCCTCCCCTTCTGTTTTCTCCCTCTCTGTCTAGCTCACAGGTTTCTAGTACTAGCTCCTGGAGTGCAACCAGGGCCCTGAAAGTACCAACCTCCCTGATTGTAGCCAAGAGAGAAAATGTTGAAGCTAAAGAGCATTGGGGGAAGTTGAAAGCTCAGGCGTTTAACACAATCCCCAGGCACCTAATAATTATCAAACTTATGGGTAAATCTCTGGAAGAGTGCAGTCAAACTTAGAGCATCATGTAGCCAGTGACAGCCATACCAATGAAAAGCTCATATCAATAATTCCTAAAAAGTCAAAAATAGATGATGAATCATACACATGAACGAGGTAAATTTTGTGATAGATAAAATATACCTCAAAAAACTGATGAACAATTTGCACTACAACTTATATCACTTGTTAAGTAGTTTTATTTACACACACATTGTGATTTAGTTTATTTGTACAATAAATGGTAATTTTAAAAAAATTGTTCATTGATTGGTTGATTTCTGTATTTAGCACAACATACTGATTGCTGATCAACCCTGCCTATACTCTCCCACTAGCGTTGTGGCATCTTAACATCCCCAGGAACCCTGATGACAAAGCAGCAGTCTGTACCGTGGACTCATTGAGCCGTCATTTTCAACCTGGGCTGCACCTTAGAATTATGGGGGGAGCTTTTAAAGTATGCTGATGCCAAGCCCTCAGCCAATGAAATTAGAATCCCTGAGGCTGGGGCTTAGTCACTGGAGTTTCATTAAAACTGTCCACGTGATTCTAAGATGCAGCCAGGGTTAAGAAATACTGGACAGAGGAAGGCACCCTTTGAAACTGGGGAGGCAGGCATGGGTTTCATGAGTGTCCATCTCCTTACTGTCACCCTTCTCCATGTTCTGTAACAAGTGTGTCAGGCCTGGCTCAGGTTCTCACTTGTAAAGTGGAGAATCAACAATTGCCCTGCTTCTCCATAGGGTTTTTCTGTCTCAAATGAGACAGCATTTGTGTGTCCTTACGGATATTCGTCCAGGTCCCATGTGTCCCTCCTCTGGGGTGATGACTTTCTTCTACCCTGTCTTACAATTTCCCTTCTCTGACTTTCATTTTTCTGATTGTATTTTCACCAAGCATCTGTAGACTGCTTCTTATATCCTCAGGGATTGGTAAGAAGGCAGGAGTGTTGGTGCACAATTCGAAGCACATCGCAAGGATCTAGAAGACAATGACAGGTTTAGAACATCCATGTGCTGACAGGTATCCAGCTGTCATGAAGGAGGATCAGCCAGTCTTTTTTACTCAGATTGTATTCTTATTTGCACTGGTTTGATGGGAGAGCTAATGGAGTGTGGGGTACCTATCTTGAAATAGTGGCAGCAGTCATTGATCTTCCTTTCCTATAACTGACAACTTTAAAGAATATGTTCTGGGACTTCCCTGGTGGCGCAGTGGTTAAGAATCTGCCCGCCAATGCAGGGGACATGGGTTCGAGCCCTGGTCCAGGAGGTCCCACATGCCACAGAGAAACCAAGCCTGTGTGCCACAACTTCTGAGCCTGCGCGCTAGAGCCCGCAAGCCACAACTACTGAGCCCATGTGCCACAATTACTGAAGCCCGTGTGCCTAGAGCCAGTGTTCCATAACAAGAGAAGCCACCGCAATGAGAAGCCCGCGCACTGCAACAAAGAGTAGCCCCCGCTCGCCGCAGCTAGAGAAAGCCCGTGCACAGCAACGAAGACCCAACACAGCCAGAAATAAAAAATAAATAAGTAAATTTATTTTTAAAAAAATATGTTCTGTGATTTAGAGTTTGGAGAAGTTATTAACGTTATTGCGGTTTGGAGAGATACATATCAAAGGATCAGCAAGGACAGAGAAGCTGTATTGAAGCCCAGAAAAATCTACATCCATTCAATACTAAAATTTGCCAAATAAGTATGACTCTTTTTTTTTTTTTCTTTTAAAGCCACCAGAAATACATGCATGGATGTAAATCCATAGGGAAAGAACGCAGTGAACAACTGAACTAAATCAGGATTGGATGGTCAAAGGGAGTTTTGTCTACTCTGATCAAAAGGGACTCTCACCTTGGAGTCATTCTTAACTATTTTTGGGTCTTGCATCCTCCATCCAGTTAAGCTGTCAGCAAACCCTCTCAGATTAACCTTCAAAGAACATCCAGGATCCATACACTGCTCATCACCTCCAACCGAACTGATACAGTCCATTGTTTTCCAAAATTGCTGACCACGACCCACGGTAAGAAATACATTTTACAACATGACCCATTACACCTGAACATATACAAGTTTGAAAAAAACTTCACCAAAAATCACTTTCTTCTTCTAAACAGTGCACTTCTAAATAGTGCACTGTGCACTATTTTCTATTCCACTGTATTTCATTTTTTGAAATACTCATCAAACACACCAAAAAATGCTGGTCATGGAATCAGATACTAAGATGGAACTTGGGAAGCAAGATTAGGGACAAACACCCGTGTGGTCAAACTGCAAGGCCTGTGAGGTCTCAGCCTCCCAGGTGGAAGCCATGTGGCGCCTGTCAGTGGTCCCCGTCAGGCTGCGATGGCTGGGCCCTCATACCTCTGCCTCTTGGCAGTCCATTGTGGGCTGTCCTCAGGCCACGCAGGAGGCTGGCTGCTGACTCCACTCCCCAAAGCTGGGCAGCAGGTTCCTCCTTGGAGGAGGTCTGGCGGGTCACCTTGTCCACCACAGGACCCACTAAAATGACTTTATGATCGATCAGTGAATTGTGAAGCATAATTTAAACACTTTGACCTTTTGCCCGGACTGCTACAATAGCTTTACACTCATCTGTTTCCATTCTTGCCTTTCTACTGTGTGTATTTCACACATGGTAGCCAAAGTAATCCTTTAAAAATGTAAATCACATGTCCCTCCTTTACTCAAAACCTTCCACTAATTTCCACTTAAAATAAAATCCCACAAATGTTAATTAGCACATTAAAAGATGCTCAACATCACTAATCATTAGGGAAATGCAAAGTGAAGATACCAGTTCACATTCATTCAAATGGTTATCAAAACAAAACCAGGAAACAAGCATCGGTGAGTATGGGAAGAAACTGGAACCCTTGCACAGATGCTGTGGAAAACAGTTCCCAAAAACCTAAACATAGAATTACCGTATGTCAAGCAATCCCACACTGGGTAAATATCCAAAAGTGAAAGCGGGGTCTCTAACAGGTATTTCATTATTCTCAACAGCCAAAAGGTGAAAACAACCCAAATGTTCATTAATAAATGATTGGATAAACAAAATGTGGCCTATACATAGAATGGAATATTATTCAGCCTTAAAAAAGAAGGAAATTCTGACACATGCTACAACGTGGACGAACCTGGAGGACATTATGCAAACTGAAATAAGCCATACACCAAAGGACAAATACTGTATGATTCTACTTCCATGAGGACCTAGAATAGTCATACTCACGGAGACAGAATGTAGAATAGTGGTTACAAGGGGCTGGGGTGGGGCTGGGGGGGGAATGGGGAGTGTTTGATGGGGACGGAGTTTCAGTTGGGAAGATGATAAAGTTCTGGAGATGGATGGTGGCCATGGCTGCACATCAATGTGAATGTACTTAAGATCACCAAACTATACACTTAAAAATGATTAAAAAGATAAGTTTCATGTTATGACTATTTTACCACAATAAAAATAATAATAAAAATCCAAATCCTTACCATGATCCCTGGCTGCTGCTTCAGTCTTATCACCCACCAGTTCTTTCCCCTCACTCACAGGCCTTCAGCCCTGCTGGCATCCTTGCCGAACCAAGACCGCACCAAGCATGCACTTCCTGTTCTCTGACTGGTATGCTTTTCCCTCTCACAGGTCTCTGCTCAAACAGCCCCTGAAAAAAGCCTTCCTGAAAATCTGCTGAAGGTGAAAGATAATTTTCCTTCCACCCTTCTGAGTTCTTGGTTGAAACCCCAGTAATAAGAGACAGATTAACAAGAGAAAAACAAAAAGAGGTTTATTAACATGTATCCCTCGTGTATGCCTAGAGAAAATAGAAAAATACCTAGAGATACCCAGAGAAAAATTAGCAACTCCCTGAGGTGGCTTCGAACTCAGGCTTAAATACCACCTTAATAAGGAAAGGGGATGGGAGATGAAGGCCTCTTGGGGGAGATTAAAAGGTTTTTAGGAAAGATGAACGGGCCCTTAGAAGAATAGGTTGGAGATGTGACAATTTGACAAAACTTGTCAGGGTGCGGCGTCCACTTCCACTCTTGAAACTCCCAGGGAGGGGACTTACGGCAATTGCGTTCCTTTTGGAGGGTCTGTCTTTAGAAATGTAAGGGAGTTCGGAGAAAGCTGCTCCCCACATTTACTGTTTTTCAAGTGCCAACAGCTCAAAATAACCAAAACACCAAAGCAGCATCTGTGGAGTGGCATGTCCTGTACTCCTTCCTACATACATATTTTGGGGCGTATTCTGCTATCCTCCCCTAGAATGCAAAGCCCATGACTGCAGAGTCTTATTTTTGTGCCATGAGCAAGCCCGGCATATACTAGGTAGTCAGTGTTAAACGTTTACCTTTCCTATAATGTATACCCATATTCCTTGTATAAGTAGAACTTTAATTTCAAAAGACTAAAATCCTGGATTACTGAAATTCTGCGGTATAAACCCAGCATCCAAAAGAAAGAAAAAAAAATGTGTGCAAGGAACGTAAATGCCCTTGGATGGCTAACGCGGAGCACGGGCGCCAGCTGCTTATCCAGGACTCCCAAGCTTCTCCCGCCGACACTAACAACTAACAACACTAGCACGTTCCGAAGCACCAGCTACAAGCGTTCGGACAGGCCTGCGGACAAGACGAGTGGGAAACCTGGGCCCCCAGGTGGCGTGATGCAGCCCGAAGCGCGGAACCGCGCCCAACAGCGACGGCCAGGCCAGGCTGCCGGCGCAGGCGCTGGGCACTCCAGCCCGCGTCTCTATGGTAGGAGCGGAAAAACCGGAAGTAGCCGCGAGAGGGGCGGGGCCAGGGGTGGGGCCTCCGCCACCTCCTCCGCTGGGAGCCGAGGAGAGATGGCGGCCGCCGACGGCGTTGGGGAGGCTGCGCAGGGCGGGGAGCCGGGTCAGCCGGAGCCGCCGCCGCCCCAGCCGCATCCCCTGCCGCCCCAGCCGCCGCCAGAAGAGGCGGCGGCGTCCCCTATGGACGACGGGTTCCTGAGCCTGGACTCGCCCACCTATGTCCTGTACAGGTAACGCCCACGGCATGGTCGCGGCGCGGGAGACCCTCCCCCGCGCGCGGCGCTGCACGGGGCGCGGCTGCGGCAGAAGCTCGCGCGTCCTCGCGGTCCGGCGGCCGGGAGCGGCGGGGTAGGGCCCGTGCTGTCACCGAGCTGGGCGGTGGAGGTTCCGGGCCCCACAGCGCTGGCCTGCTGTAGTCCGAATGCCAAAGGGCTTGGGTGCAGTCGGACCGCAAAGAAGGTCCAGATTGGCTCGCTTTAGAAACGGGGCTTCCCGTGGTTTGTTCTGCGGAAACGGAGAGAGCTAGAGTAAGATCTTTAGGGACCGGGACGTTTTCATTCAGCGTTTTCTTTCAGTGTTTTTAGCGCCCAGCATCAGCCAGGCACCGAGTTAGGCTGTAAGGATGAGACTATGAGGATTCAACTCCGTTACGCGTCCCCACGTCGCCTCGTGCTTAGTGCAAGCGATGTGCAGTGTCGGGTACTGCTGTAACTTTCTCGCCTTTCCTCCCCATCTTTGCCACCACCCAGTCCCGTCCCCGTTAGTTCTTTGCTTTCTATTGGTCATGCTGGTTCCCCAGCTGCATTTTGAACCTGCAGAGACGACTGAGAAGTCCTTACTTTTCTCATGTCTTATTTTTTCTTCTGTAGTTCTAGGTAAACCCATTAGATGGCTGATTTGCGTAGGTTGTTTATGAATTGAGTGAAAGCCACTATGCAGATTTCGTTCTTGGAGTTTACTGTGTTAGTGATTTCAGTTGGTTGAGGTGGCCCCATAGCCCTCAGACCTCTTCTCTGAACTGTGAAATACTCGGGTTCTTCCCTTGACTGTCCGGTTTCCCTGTGCCTAAAGGACAGCGGTACCATTCTCATGCCACTCCCCATCTAGGTCTCACACCTCGGGTAATTGTTTCCCCTGGATTTCTCCTTGTATAATGGGCACAATTTTAGGATTTGTCTAGATACCACAGAATTTTTGCTGTCAATAGCTGATGAGTACAGAGAACTGAAAAATGGATAATAGGAAAAGAATGTAAGTAAAAGAGTGGTTAACGAAAATTTGGTCACACTGAGCAGTTTACACAGCAGTGTCTATAGGCACCCAGTGTTGCCACTGTAATTTATTTTAGCATTGATAATGAGAAGTAGTATTCATTGAATACTTACTATATGCATTTATTATATGCTACATTTATAACATATAGCATATATATTTAAGCATACCGTAATACTATATAGTACATTTAGTGTATTTCCTGTATAATATTGTATATGCTAACTGTGTGTTAGGGTATATATAGTATAATAGTATATATATAGTATAATACTATGTATTATATGCTTACTATTATGCATATTTTAAGAGCTTAACATATTATCTCACTTAAACCTCCAAGTAACCTTCTAAGGTTGGTTGGTAATAGTATCATCTCCATTTTATAAATGAAGAAATTGAGGCCCAGAGAGGTTAAGTAACTTTCTCAGGGTCACACAGCTAGTTAAGTGGTAGAGCCAGTGTTCCACAGATTCCAGACTCTACTGACCACCTGGACCACCTCTCAGTGTACAGTCAAATGATAGTGATTACTTTTACTTTTAAATATCACTTTGTAGTTATTCAGAGTATTCAAATAAAAAATTGTTATTCAAATTTTTTTAAACTGTTGACTGACTCCAAAGAGCCTTATTAGACCAATGAATTAGATTGATTTCTAATTTAAAACTATTGTGTACTTGCTACAAAAACCTGCTTTTGCATTTATGTAAAAACTTTAAATTTGAAAACTATTGATTTATTAACTTTAATTGGAAAATTATTCATTTTATTTTTATTTTACTTAAAAGTTTAATATGTAAAACAAACGGGCAACACTTGGTCGTGAAGAATCCAACCATGGTTACATTATTTGTAAGTTAAAGTGTAATTGTTGCCTTTTTAAAAAAACATCAGATATCTTTTTTTCCTTACACGCTTGAATATAATCGCTGAAAAATATATGTATTTTCAGGGACAGAGCAGAATGGGCTGATATAGATCCAGTGCCGCAGAATGATGGCCCCAATCCAGTGGTCCAGATCATTTATAGTGAAAAATGTAAGTTTATTTTTTATTAGGGAAAGGTCTATAAGTCAAACTTAGTAGCAAAGTTGAAATTCACAACTATGTGACTAGATAGATGACAGAATTTTGTCTAATAAAGATCTAAATGACTTAAGCTAATCTTGTGGGGTTTTGTAATTTATTTTCATGATTAAAAGTTTCATTTTGTCCAAAGGATGTACATATTTTAAGTTTAAATAATGAATGTTACATTATAATACATAGTAGCCACTGTGTGATTGTGCTTTTCATTTAGTGTTTAATCTGCACATGAGATACAATGTAAATGATTTACTGTTTTATTTAGAATAAATTTTGGTTGTTGAAACATGAGCATTTTGAAATATATTTTAGCTGTGAAATGTTAGGCTCAGCTGGAATATATTACTGATAGTGAGTGGATTATTTTCTTTGACAAAGTATTCTTTCATAACGAATGTGAAATGCTTTGTAAATTGAAGGCCATACAAATGTTAATTGTTAGTTGTTCTTCTAGGAAAGGGTAAACAAATAAAATGGAATGCTAGTTTTGTAGTTTTATGTATTTATATATATTTCTTTCAGTTAAGGCTCTGTTATCCAAGATCATTCCTCTTTTACAAAAAGTGATTATTATTTTTCCTGATTATGAGATAATGTCAAGAATGTAAAGAAAGAATAATGGTGTGAGGGTTTGCCTTATCAAATATGAAAGTGTACTACTAAACTTAATAACATGTGGAACTGGTGCAGAAATAAATAGATTAATAAAGAAACTAAAAATAGGTCTCATTATCTCATAATATTTGATAAAAAGGACATTTCATATCTGTATGAAAAAGATGGATTAATCAAGTAATGGTTTTGTAACCATCTGTGGATTTGGATATAAACAGAATTGTATCCCTATCTCATATCTTACATGAAAATAAATTACAGATGAATTAAAGTCCTAAAGCAAAACTGTAAACATACTAGAGCAGGTAGAATAATCTTTCATTCTTAGGGTAAAGAAGGAATTGTTAGGCAAGATGTAAAACTCCGAATTGATTGAGGAAAAGATCAGAAGGTATAACTGCATGAAACCGCAAAACTTCCAAACTGTGAGAGATATTATATGTGAAGAGATAATTCACTAGAAGAAATAGAAATATCTATGAAGAGATGTTAACCTCACTAGTGATCTGAGAAATGAAAACCACAACTTTTCCAGATTCATAAAGTACCTTTTGAAAACTGACACAGTCATTCATTTCTCTTTCAGTTAAAAATAATGAAACCTTTTTTTCAGGGTAAAAAAAAAAAAAAAAAAAAAAAAATCAACATTTTTAATTCTTAAATATATCATTATTACAAATCACAAAGGAAAAGAGAGAAATATGACCCATTGATCAAAAATTGATAAATGAGTATATCAGAATTTTAAATTTGTGCAACAGAAGACACCATGAATAAGTTAAAAAGCAAACAGCAGTGTGGGAGAAGATGTATAAACAGAGGATCGATATTCAGAACCTTATAAGGAATTCCTACGAAAGGTTAAAGAAACAGGGAAAGTAATCAAAAAATAGACAAAGGGTATGAACTTGTAGTTCATAGAAGAAAAGATTTCGTTAGCCATTAAATAGGGGGAAAATCCATTATCATTAGGAATGAAAGATAATTTTAAACTGTTTTATGATATCAGATATTGAGACGTATGAACAGATCCATGCTTTTCAGATGGTAGTTTTCATATGTTTAGCCATTTTAGAAAGCAGTATCGCGTGTATATTTAGTAAAACTAGAAAATGCTCATACCTTACAACCTTGAAGTGCTGTTTCTCATAATACATTCTGGGTTCACTCTGGCTTATGGCATCAGAAGACATGTACTAGGAGGCTGAGAGCACAGACTTCAGAGCCAGACCACCTAGTTCAGATTCTGACTGCACCACTTTACTGACTCTGTAACCTTGGACAAATTATTTAACCTCATTATCTCTGTCTCCTTCTGTGTAAAATGAGGACGATAGTAGTAACTACTTTATAGAGTGAGTGAGTTATACATGTGAAGTAAGAGAACAGTGGCTGACTCATAGTAAGCACTGTGTGTGATAGCTATTACAGTTCACAGCATTTTTTGGAAGAACAAAATATTGGAAACCAGCTATATATTTGTGTTTTGGAGAATAGATAAAGGTATCGTTGTCATACAGTTGTGTGCTATATAACCAATAAGAGGATCTAGATCTGTTATAATAGGGACAGATCGCAGAAACAGTGTTGAGTGAAAAAAAGGCACATAAGTTTTAGACACTTTGAGTATGACAGTATATTAAATTCGTAATTTTTAATTAAAAGACTTTTAATATCAAAAAAAATCTAATGAATATAAAATTATATTTATATAATCCCAAATTTATTTATGACCCTAAATTATATAGGGTCATATAGCCCTAAGACTGAGTATCCTAGTCCCACTTATAGAAATCTGTTCTGCAAAAAAATAGCATTGACATGTAAATTATGCCAGGCCCACTGTATGGAAAAGTGAAACAAGAATAATGTAGATGTGTATACACAGGCATGGAAGGACATATCACTGAGGGGGAAATGCCAAAATGAAAAGCAGAACGAAAATGCTATGCCAACTTCATTAAAAAACAAGAGCAAGATTACATTTATTTGCTTAGAAAAATGTCTGGAGAGACATATCAACTGGTAACAGCCATTACCACTGATACAGGTCCAGTGCACTGGGGAGTAGCACTGGAGTATGGGAAACTTCCTCTACTTTTATATTGTTTGCAGTGTTTACAAAGAACATGTATTTCTTTCTTTTTTTTTTGAATACCCCAAATAGTTTTATTTTAAACATTTACCAAATTTAAGTTGTGCTAACTTCTGATACATAGACATATGTATCTACATAACTGTATATACATGCGTATATAAATACATACATAATTCACATCTATGGTAATATTTTGAGCTTTACCTATGAAATTAATTTCAATTTGGGTCAAATATTTCATCTTTTGCAAGAAACCTAACTTGTTCATGAAAATCTTGAATCCATCCGAGGTAAGGAATAGAATCCCGGGTAGGACTGGGATGTGGGAGGGGTGTGGTCAGACATGCCACTAGCCCATACAGGGTGCATTGGTGAAAATTTGAAAAAGGAGCCACATCGTCTGGGCAGACACGGCCATGCACCAATAAACTCGGCTTGGTGAGTGGGGCAGGATTTCAGCTCCCATTCCCTGCCTCAGCTAGATGCCTTGCACTGGGTGCAACCTGCATGTAGGTGGCAGTCCTAGAGGGATGGCTCACTGGCGGTGCAAGCAGAAGATGGTGATCCGGCCACCCTGTACAGCTCCATTCCTTGCTAGACTGATTTAATTTGTCTGGAGGAGTTTGGTCAGGTAGGGATCTTTTCTTCTCACCACTTCTGATGATTTAGTTAAAGAAGGAGATCTCCCCAATGGAAAAAGTCCATTTTTCAGGTTCAAGTGTGCAGATGGCCGTGCAGCCTCCAAGTGGGCTTTCATGGTTTAATCTTAGGAAATAGCCCAATGTTGATTCTTGAGTCCTAAAAAAAGTATGCTGTTGATCTGGTTGTAGATGAGCTTTGCAATTTCCCTTTTCTCTCGGCGCCTCAGCTTGGCCGCCTCACGCCAGGGGTCGTACGGAGGGGCTGCATGAGGAGAGAGGAGCGGGCGGGGAGCCACCGGGCTGTGCCCCAGTCCCAGGCGGGCTGGCTGGGGGACCAGGGTCGTGCACGCCCCCACCCAGATGGCACGGCCAAGCGGGCGTGTGGTGTTCCGCGCCCTCCAGGCTGGCTCCCAGAACATGTATTTCTTTTTAATTAAAAATATTTTGGGGGACTTCCCTAGTGGTGCAGTGGTTAAGAATCTGCCTGCCAATGCAGGGGACACGGGTTCGAGCCCTGGTCTGGGAAGATCCCACATGCCATGGAGCAACTAAGCCCGTACGCCACAACTACTGAGCCTGTGCTCTAGAGCCCACGAGCCACAACTACTGAGCCCGCGAGCCACAACTACTGAAGCCCGTGCGCCGTAGGGCCTGTGCTCCACAACAAGAGAAGCCACCACAGTGAGAAGTCTGCACACCACAACGAAGAGTAGCCCCTGCTCGCCGCAACTAGAGAAAGCCCACATGCCACAATGGAGACCCAGTGCAGCCAAAAAATATATATTTTTTAAAGTAACACATGCTCATTGAAGAAGAATCTGAAGATGTTAACATCAAAAGAAGAGTCTAATCATCCAGAACTAACCACTGTTAACATTTGGTGTATAGCCTTCCACTCCTCGGAAAATATGTTTCCACAGAGTTAGGTTTATACTATGTATGTGTACATGTGTGAATATAAAGTAATGTGTTTATACATTGTATATAGAGTTAACATGTTATAAGCATTTTGTTACACATTTTAAAATATTTGGGAGCTTGGTTCTTAATGACCACATAATATTCCATAGTTATTTACCATTTATATTGTTTCTAAATATTACTCCGGTATAAATTAAATTCAGCATTTTAAAGGTAGTATTTAGGAGTAGATGACCTTTGTATGTTCAGAAAGAGCTATAATTTTTCATGCTCTCCTCTGATAATTTCACTTTTGGGGTTGTAGTCTAACAAAACTATATACATACCCATGTGTGCTTGCATGCACACACATAAATATGTATGTGTGTATTGTGTATTTAATTTTTTAAATTTTTTAATGAAAAGTCATTGGACGCTTAAAGCAGTGATTTTTATAAAACAAAATTGAAAACAACCAGTAGTAGCGGAACGGTTAGGCAAATTAGGATATATTGACATTGTATTCATGCATATTGACCTACTAAAAGTTTGTGAACCCTGTCAGTAACTGGAAAATTGTATGCTATAGGAAAAATAGCAGGACTTTCCTGGTGGTCCAGTGGTTAAGAATCCGCCTTCCGATGCAGGGGATGCAGGTTCGATCCCTGGTCGGGGAACATACCCACGTGCCACGGGGCAACTAAGCCCATGCACCACAACTACTGAGCCCGTGCTCCGCAACTACTGAGCCCTTGCACTCTGGAGCCCACATGCCACAACTACTGAGCCCGCACGTTCTGGAGCCTACGCGCCACAAATGGAGAGCCTGCGCGCTGCAACTACTGAGTCCATGCGCTCTGGAGACCACACGCCACAATGAAGAGCCCGTGCACTGCAACAAAAGATCCCACATGCTGCAATGAAGATCCCACATGCTGCAACTAAGACCTGACGCAGCCAAATAAATAAAAATTTAAAAAAAAAGAAAAATAGCATAGCATGTCCACATAAATTTTTAATTGTGGAAAAAGAAGTATTGAGGAGTATTTAACACCTGGGTTTTTTAGTAGTCTGTTTAGGGCCTTAGTCTGTTCTCTACATTAATCTGTGCTGTGATGTGAAGGCATTTCAGCTGCAGTGAAATGAGCATTGTGATTAGCAGTGTGTGCTTTGGTGTCAGACTAGATTGGGGTTTAACTTCTGTCTCCAAAGTACACTGGGCCATGTGAACTTGTTAATCTCTCTTAAGCCTGTTTCTCTTGTGGAAATACTCTTTGATACTCTTGTCAGTGAGGATGTGGAAAAAAATCGGTGTATTCATACATTCTTGGAGGGACTATATATTGATCAGACCTGTTTTGAGAGGTTAATTTGGCACTGTCTGTCAGCATCAACAGTGCACATAACCTTGATCCAGTAATTCCACTTGTAGGAATTCATCCTACAGATGTACTGAATTTGCACGTGTGTGCAGAAACATACCATGATAGGACAGCAAAAGAATGAAAACAATTTAAACATTCATTTATAGGGGACGAGTTAGGTATAATTAGAGTGCCCATACAACGAAATGCTGTGCAACTGTTTGAAAACTTTGTAACGGGGAATGTGGTTGAAAATTATGTCATCTTCCCATCTTGTTCCTCAAACTCGTATGTTCATAAATAAGCATATATTTTTAACTAAACGAATAGCTGCTGCTCTGCACCTTACGTTTTTCACTCAACAACTTGTCTTAGCAGTTGTTCCATTTCAGTACATAGCAGAACAGCCTCGTTACTAATAGCTGCATAGGATTTTGTTGTATGGGTGTACCATGATGGACTTAACCCATTCTTTACTCATGGAAATTTCAGTTGTTTCCAGTCTTCATTTATTTATTTCTTATATAAATTTCCTTGGATGCTTTGGGCACATACAGGAGTATATTTGTAAGAAAACTTACTGGGGGAAGAGATATGGGAACATATTGTATGTGTATAACTGATTCACTTTGTTATAAAGCAGAAGCTAACACACCATTGTAAGGCAATTATACTTCAATAAAGATGTTTAAAAAAAAAAAAAGAAAACTTACTGGAACTGGAATTGTTAGGTCAATGAGTAGTCAGTTTTTATTTATTATTTATGTATTTATTTATTTTTTAGAGAAACACTTTATTTTTGGCTGCGTTGGGTCTTTGTTGCTGTGCGCGGGCTTTCTCTAGTTGCGGCAAGTGGGAGCTACTCTTCGTTGCGGTGCGTGGGGTTCTCATTGTGGTGGTTTCTCTTGTTGTGGAGCACAGGCTCTAGGCCTGGAGGCTTCAGTAAGTTGTGGCTCACGGGCTCAGTAGTTGTGGCTCGCGGGCTCTAGGCATGCAGGCTTCAGTAGTTGTGGCGTGCGGGCTCGGTAGTTGTGGCTCACGGACTCTAGAGCGCAGGCTCAGTAGTTGTGGCGCACGGACTTAGTTGCTCTGCGGCATGTGGGATCTTCCCAGACCAGGGCTTGAACCCGTGTCCCCTGCATTGGCAGGCGGATTCTTAACCACTGCACCACCAGAGAAGTCCCCAGTTTTAAATTTTTAATAGATATTACCAAGTGGTTTTCCATAGAGATATTTACTAGTTTATACGACCTTGAATAATGTATGAGTGAAGAAAGCAAGGCCCAGGACGTTAGAGTAGGATGTGATCTCATTTGTATTAAAAAAAAATGGGAGGATGGAATTAGAACATATACTTGTATGTGCATAGAATATATTTGGAAGGATACACTAGAATCACTCCACAATTGCTTCTGGGGAGAAGGACTGGGAATTTAGTGGAATGCAAACTTAGCGTGAGCCTTTTTGTATTGTTTGAGTTTTCTATCATTGTGTATATTACTTTTTCAGTTAAAAAAAAACTGATCAGGGGGGGCTTGGCCTCTGCCCGGCCTCGGAGCCGGAGCCGGAGGTGTTACCCCAGAAGGGTCGTGCCGAGCTATCCCGTCGGGCGGCGTACCCTGGGCAGGGCCCGGGCCAAGGGTCCAGGATGCTGAATGTCCCTTCCCAGTCTTTCCCGGGCTCCAGCAGCAGCAGTGCGTCTCCTCCAGGGGGCGTAGCAAGGTCCCTCTGAAAAAGGGCAGAAGTCTTATGGATTGGATTCGACTGACCAAAAGTGGAAAGGACCTAACAGGATTAAAAGGAAGATTAATTGAAGTAACTGAAGAAGAACTGAAAAAACACAACAAAAAAGATGATTGTTGGATATGCATAAGAGGCTTTGTTTATAACGTCAGCCCGTATATGGAGTGTCATCCTGGTGGAGAAGAGGAACTTATGAGAGCAGCAGGATCAGATGCTACTGACCTTTTTGATCAGGCCTGTTCTGCCAGTTTTTCCCAGAGTACAGAGTGCATCATTCCTGATCTCCACCCTGCACTCCTTTCAGGAGGTGTTGAAGGTCAGCAGCTGCAGTGGCTAGTGACTTAGTCCTGGAAGAGGCAAGATGGTTCATCGTTGGGTCAGCTATGAATCCATGCTGAAAGAATGCCTGGTTGGCAGGATGGCCGTTAAACCTGCTTTTCCTAAAGACTATCATGAGGAAAAGAAACTCTTAAACGGCATGCTTCCCAAGAGCCAAGTGACAGATCCACTTGCCAAAGAAGGGCCTAGTTCTCCAAGCTATGACTGGTTCCAAAGAGACGCTTTAGTCACCATTGTCATATATACTAAACAGAAGAATATCAATTTAGACTCAGTAATAGCTGATCACCGGGATGATTCCTTTAGAGCAGAAACAGTTATCAAGGATTATTCATATCTTATACATATTGCCCTAAGTCATGAGATTCAGGAAGATTTTTCTGTGTGAGTTGTTGAGAATGTGGGAAAAATAGAGATTGTCCTAAAGGAAAAAGAGAATACTTCTTGGAAATGCCTTGGTCATCCCCTGGAGAATCATAATTCACTTATTCCAAAGAAAGATACAGGTACTGAAATTGTGAAGCCATATACACCTGTATCTGATTCCTTATTCTCAGAGTTCAAGGAACCAGTTCTTCCCAACAATAAATACATCTACTTTTTGATCAAAATCTACCCTGCTGGACTCTTCACACCAGAGCTTGATCATCTTCAGATTGGAGATTATGTTTCTGTAAGCAATCCCGAGGGCAATTTTAAAATATCCCAGTTCCAAGAATTGGAAGATCTCTTTTTATTGGCAGCAGGAACAGGCTTCACACCAATGGTTAAAGTACTGAGTTATGCTTTGACTAATATACCCAGTCTCAGGAAAGTGAAGCTGATGTTCTTCAATAAAACAGAGGATCACATAATTTGGAGAAGCCAATTGGAGAAATTAGCATTTAAGGATAAAAGATTTGACCTTGAATTTGTTCTCTCAGCACCTACTTCTGAATGGAATGGCAAACGGGGATACGTTTCACCAGCTCTGCTTTCTGAATTTTTGAAAAGAAGTTTAGACACGTCCAAAGTCCTCATCTGCATTTGTGGACCAATGCCATTTACAGAACAAGGAATGAAGTTGCTGCATGATTTGAACTTTTCCAAAGATGAGATCCATAATTTTACAGCATAATGAAGAGGTGTCATTCAACTGTTTTAGCTAAATTTGTGATTACTTGGGTTTTTTAAAAGAACATTTTTGTATATAGGTTAACTGGAATCCAGGTTTTAGTTTCTTAAATGAAATCAAATGTTTCTTCACTATAGATACCTTGTTGACTTTATTTTGTACCATAACTTATTTTACTACTGATATTTGTCCTGGAAGGTCAATCATGGCAACAAGTATATACAGGATTCTTTGTTATGAATCACAAAGTTCCTTACCATTTAAACTGTATCACTGTTCTACAATAAGCTCTTGTGTTTTATGACATGATAAAGCAAATGATCATTTTGATCACATTTCTGTGCTGTAAGATGTCTGATTAGCAATACAGATTAAATTTTACATTGCACTGTAAACTCAGGAAATGATCATTTATGTCCTTGTTCTTACTATGAAAACATGGACTGTTATAACTTATTAAGTGATCCAAACATTTTGTGTGTCTATGGCCTTGATACAGAATAGAATAAAAAATATTCTTAATTAAAAAAAAAAAAAAACTGATCAGGGACTTCCCTGGTGGTCCAGAGGTTAAGAATCCGCCTTCCAATGCAGGGGACATGGGTTCAATCCCTGGTCGGGGAGCTAAGATCCCACATGCCGAGGGGCAACTAAGCCCATGCACTGCAACTACTGAGCCCTTGTGCCTCAGCTAGAGAGCCCACGTGCTGCAAACTACAGAGCCCATGCGCTCTGGAGCCTGTGCACCACAACGAAGGGCCTGCCTGCTGCAACTAAGACCTGATGCAGCCAAAAAAAAAAAAAAAAACTGATCAAAATAAAATGTGAGAAAAACAGCTAAGTGAATATATTTGGATATATGCACTCTTAATTTTTCTTTAATGCATAAGGTCTTTGGGGGATCTGGAGTCTGGCATCAACCCCTGTACGTGCATCCTGGCTGTGACACAAGTTATCAGAGTGGCAGTCATAGTCATTGGATTTTCTTTCTTTTGCATATTATAAATCGTATACATACAATAAAGTATCTTCCTCATAGAGTAAAACAACATTTTGTACTATAGTGGTCGTTTTAAACAAGAAAGACCATCCTAATGCAGTTGTGTGCTCTGTTTCTAGTTCAGGATGTTTATGATTATTTCCGGGCTGTCCTGCAGCGTGACGAGAGAAGTGAACGAGCTTTTAAGCTAACCAGAGATGCTATCGAGTTAAATGCAGCCAATTACACAGTGTGGTAAGTAAGACATATCATTAATATTCCCTGTGTGAATGTCTCAGGTTTTAGTTTGGATGACTTTTTTCTTAACATTAATTTTTATCAAAACAACAATTCACATATGAGTTTAAAAGTCAGAGACTGAATGAAAAATAGCAATCTCTCCTCTATTCCTTCTCACTACAGAGTCTCACTCCCCGGAGGCAACAACTCCTAGGTGTTTTTTCTTAAAATCACCTCTATATTCTTAATCATGTGCTTGATTATTTTTAATTTTTTCATTTTAGACATTACTCCTTCTACGGAAGATACAGAGTTCAGTCTCCTGTACTGTCTCCATCACAGTAATCAGTTCATGGTTCATGCGGACCCACATTTCATTGTATATTTACATTTCCTTTAACAGATTGGCTTTTTTATTTAGTTTGGTTCTCTTTTTACCAGCAAGTTATCTGTCTCCCAGACTCTTCTCATGTAGAATGTCTCGTTACTGTTGAGCACAGCAGGTAACCCTTCAGTTCCTTCCTTTCTTCTCCGAGGACTTGGGCACCGCGTGTCTGGTCCATAGCTCTTTCCTGTGTCGGGTCCCTGTTTCCTAGATCCCACATCTTTCTCTTTCCTGCTTTACTCTCATTTTATAGACCAGATCCTTGAATACAAGAAAACTCTTAGAAGGCTGTGATGGAAATTGTTACTGAGGTTTCATAAATTTAAAAGTGTCTTAAGTCTCTTCTAGCTTCAGTGATAGAATTCTGGATTGGAAATCATTCTTCTTTAGATTTTTAAAACTGTCTTTCTGTTTCTTTCAGCCTCTATTGAGAAGATTCCCATTCCTTCATTTTAACCTTTTCTTTAGCTTTGGGAAATTTTTTTTGTTTTATGTTCTTTTGATAATGTCTTCTCTCTTTCCTCTGTTGGCTGTCTCTGGAATGCCTTTTAGTTGCATGTTGTACTTCTGAGGTTGTCTTTTCTTACTTTTATCTCTTTTTATTTACTTTTGAGATTTCTTCAACTTTATCTTCTAACTGTTCTATCTGCACTCATGTTTAATTTACAAGAGCTCTTTTTATCTTCTCTGAATATTCTTTTTTAATAGCATCTTGTTTATTTCACGGATGGGATATGTTTTCACTTTTCTGTTTATTTGTTTTGATCTCTTTAATGTAAACATTTTTCTCAAACGAGTGGTAATTCTTGGCTCTCCTTTCATACTTACAGTGGAAGCAGGAAAAACCTGATTTGGCATCTCTTCGTGTTGCAGGACTTGTCACCTAGAGGGCTTTACCGTGAAGTTAGCATGGAGGCATGGCTGTTTTGTTTGACGTCTTCATATGTCAGTATTTCTGGGTCTTTTCTCTTGACTACTTTGTTTCTCTGAAGAAGAGCTGTCTGAGGAGTGTACATTTGGCTGCCACAGTTCTGGGGGTCAATTCTGGCAGGGGAAGACAGGGGTGGGGGGCATCTCAGCTGTTCAGTGTATCAGCATTTTAAATTTCCTTGTTTCCAGCCTTTACCTCACCCTGCCTTCTGCTGTGTCTGGTATTTCTTTCTGCTTTGGATTTTTCCAGAAAATAAAGCCACTTGTCTGCTGCCCAGGCTTTTTAGGAAAACCCTAGTCCTCCTTCTCCTGTGTGTTTTCTTTACTTTCACAAAACACACTTCACTTCTGGCGCTTCTAGTCACCGAATGTGTGTGGGATTTTTCCCCTACCAAGCAGTTCCCTGTGACACGACCTGGGTGTCCTACAGTTTAACTCAATTCTAACACTGTCTACCTGGAGGTAACGTCAGATCCCACAGGTTAAGGGCTCGGTCCCACAAGCCTGCCCCACCCCGATGCCAGTCGCACATCCTGTGCTTCTGACTGGTGGGCCATAAATCATAGGTTCCACGATCCCCTCCTTGGGTTCAACCGATTTGCTAGAGCAGCTCACAGAATTCAGTGAAACACTTACTTAGGTTTACCAGTTTATTAAATGGTATGATAAAACAGAGAGATGCACAGCCGGATGAAAAGGTGCATAGGGCGAGGTCTGGGAGGGTCCCGAGCACAGGAGCTTCTGTTCCTGTGGGGCTGAGGTGCATCACCCTCCTGGTACATGGATGTGTTCACCCACCTGGAAGATCTCCAAATCCCCTGCTGTTGGGATTTAATGGTGGCTTCCTCGCCTGGACACGATCTATTATTAACTCCATTTCCAGCCTTTCTCCCCTGTCTGGAAGATGGGAGGTGGGGCTGAACATTCCAAGTTTCTAATCAAGGCTTGGTCTTTCTGGTGACCAGGAGCCATCCAGGAGCCCAACCAGAATCACCTCAGTAGAAGAGATGCCCGAGTGCTCTTATCACTCAGGAATTTCAAGGGTTTTAGGAGCTGTGTGTGAGGAAAAAAAAAGACACACACACACACACACACACACACACACACACACAGGTTGGGAGATGTTGTCACCTCTCTGCTCAGGGTGGGGGGAGGGATGTTGGCTGCTGAGGACTCTGTCTACATTTTAAATTGTTTTCAGCCCCACCCTTGACTTCCAGGTTCGGAAATAACTGATACATCTGATTTCTGAACCTTTCTTCCTCAGTTGACAGGTTTTTGGCACTTTCTGGTTTTCAAAGTCAGTCAAAACTATCAGCTTACCATTTTCCATCGTTTTGTTGACCTCTTTCAATTGCTGTGGTATCCCCTAATCCTTGTGGATTTATACCCTTTTTATTTCTTTACTGTCATTTTAGTAGGATTATCTAGAGCTGTTAGTGTGATCTTCCATCACTTTATGTCTCTAATATGCACATTTTTAGCTTGTAAGAAATTCCTGACTGTACACAGCTCAGAGCAACTTAGAATGCATTTAAAATTTCCTAAGTTTATTTGCTGTTTTCTTAAAAACAGTATACCTGAAATTACCCATATGAACCAGGGTGCCTGTATGTGTATGTGCTCTGTGAAGCCTCATTTTCTTTAAACTAATTATAATAGAGAAATACTGTCATCTCCTCTATTTAGCATTTCATTTTAAGAGATAACTTTTAAAGTAGTTTTTTTGGGGGGTGGAGTCAAGATGGCGGTGTGGGAAGACACAGAGTTGGCATCTCCCCACAACTAGGGCGCTTGCCAGACACTGGTGGGGGACCTCGAAGCCCAAGGAGATGGGAGGAACCCCCAAGTGAACCGGTAGGATGTGGGGGGACTGAGCAGGGAGGAGAAGTGGAGGCCAGACAGGACCGGTGCCCTTGACGGGTGGCTGAGAGGGGAGGGGTTCCTATGCCTGGAGAGACCCTCGGGGGCTCAGATCGGGGGGGGAGAGTGCCCAGCATTTGCCCTACTCACTCGAGCCTGGGAAGCCTGCTGGGCTCCCAGGCTGGGTCCCCCGCCCTCCAAAGCCCCCTCCAGGATGCGTGGGTCCTGGAGGCATAGGAGGGAGGCCGGGGGAGAGGAGGAGAGGCAGCAGGAGGGGCCCTCCAGGACAGGAGGAGCAGGAGAGGAGCAGAGGGCATTTGCCCCGCCCACGTGGGCCCAGGAAGCCAGCTGGGCTCCCAGCCCGGGTCCCCCGTCCTCTGAGACCAGAGGCAGGCCTGGGCCCCTTCTGTTCCATTGAGCCTAAGCCCCACCCCCCACACACACCCCAGGGCCTTTTCCAGCCCTGTCAGTCCTAAGCATAGGCCCCGCCTACCACCCAAACCTCGCCCTTGCTTAGGTCCCACCCTCCACAGCCAAGGCCTTTTCTACCTTTTTTTTTTTTTCCTTCTGCTCTTTTTTTTTTCCCTTCTGCTCTTGTTTACTATTGTGGTTCTGTTTTACCTTATGGTTGTTTCATCTATATTTTTATTTTCATATTCTTTCTAACATATCTGTTAGTTTCCTAGTCTAATTTTATTTTTTACTCTTTCTTATTATTCTTTTTTTTTTTTTTTTTTTTGCTGCTCTGCGCAGCTTACAAAATCTTGGTTCATGAGCCAGAGGTAGGACTGAAGCTCCTGCGGTAGGAGCTCCGAGTCTGAACCACTGGACTAACAGAGAACCTCAGACCCCAGGGAATATTCATCACAGTGAGGTCTCCCGGAGGTCCTCATCTCAGCACCAAGACCCAGCCCTACCCAACAGCCAACAAATTCCAGTGTTGGACGCCTCAGGCCAAACAACAAGTAAGACAGGAACACAATCCCACCCATCAAAAAAAAAAAATGAGACTGCAAAATATATGTCACAGATGAAGGAGCAAGGTAAAAACCTATAAGACCAAATAAATGAAGAGGAAATAGGCACTCTACCTGAAAAAGAATTCACAGTAATGATAGTAAAGATGATTCAGAATCTCGGAAATAAAATGGAGGCACTGATTGAGAAAATACAAGAAATGTTTAACAAAGATCTAGAAGAACTAAAGAACAAACAAACAGAGATGAACAACACAACTGAAATGAAAAATACACTAGAAGGAATCAATAACAGAATAACTGAGGCACAAGAACGAATAAGTGAGCTGGAAGATAAAATGGTGGAAATAACTGCCGAGGAACAGAATAAAGAAAAAAGAACGAAAACAATTGAAGACAATCACAGATAGCTCTGGGACAACACTAAACGCACCAACATTCAAATTATAGCGGTCCCCGAAGAAGAAGAGAAAAAGAAGGGGTCTGAGAAAATATTTGAAGAGATTATAGTGGAAAACTTCCCTAACGTGGGAAAGGAAATAGTCACCTAAGTCCAGGAAGCACAGAGAGTCCCGTACAGGATAAACCCAAGGATAAACACACCAAGACACATACTAAAACTAACAAAAATTAAATACAAAGAAAAAATATTAAAAGCAGCAAGGGAAAAACAAAAAATAACATACAATGGAATCCCCATAAGGTTAACAGCTGATTTTTCAGCACAAACTCTGCAGGCCAGAAGGGAGTGGCAAGGTATACTTGAAGTGATGAAAGACAAAAGCCTGCAACCAAGACTACTCTGCCCAGCAATGATCTTATTCAGATTTGATGGAGAAATTAAAAGCTTTTCAGACAAGCAAAAGCTAAGAGAATTCAGCACCACCAAACCAGCTTTACAACAAATGCTAAAGAAACTTCTCTAGGCGGGAAACATAAGAGAAGAATAAGACCTACAAAAACAAACCCAAAACAGTTAAGAAAATGGTAATAGGAATATACATATCAATAATAACCTTGAATGTAAATGGATTAAATGCCCCAACCAAAAGACACAGACTGGCTGAATAGATGCAAAAACAAGATCCATATATATGCAGTCTACAAGAGACGCACTTCAGACATAGGGACACATACAGGCGGAAAGTGAGGGGATGGAAAAACATATTGCATGCAAATGAAAATCAAAAGAAAGCTGCAGTAGCAATACTCATATCAGATAAAATAGACTTTAAAATAAAGACTGTTACAGGAGATAAGGAAGGACACTACATGATGATCAAGGGATCAATCCAAGAAGAAGATATAACAATTATAAATGCTTATGCACCCAACATAGGAGCACCTCAGTACATAAGGCAAATGGTAACAACCAGGAAAGGAGAAATCGACAGTAACACAATAATAGTAGGGGACTTTAACAACCCACTTACCCAATGGACAGATCATCCAAACAGAAAATAAATAAAGAAACACAAGCTTTAAATGACACAATAGACCAGATAGATTTAATTGATATTTATAGAACATTCCACCCAAAAGTGGCAGAATACACTTTTTTCTCAGTTGCACACAGAACATGCTCCAGGATAGATCACATCATGGGTCACAAATCAAGCCTCGGAAAATTTAAGAAAATTGAAATCATATCAAGCATCTTTTCTGACCACAATGCTATGAGATTGGAAATCAGTTATAGGAAGAAGACTGTAAAAAACACAAATACATGGAGGCTAAACAGTGCACTACTAAATAACCAAGAGATCACTGAAGAAATCAAAGAAGAAATTAAAAAAATACATAGAAACAAATGACAACAGAAACACAACTGAAAACCTATAGGATGCAGCAAAAGCAGTTCTAAGAGGGAAGTTTATAGCAATTCAATCTCACCTCAAGAAACAAGAAAAGTCTCAAACAATGTAACCCTACACCTAAAGAAAGTAGAGAAAGAAGAACAAAGAAAACCCAAAGTCAGTAGAAGGAAAGAAATCATAAATATCAGAGCAGAAATAAATGAAATAGGAATGAAGGAAACAATAGCAAAGATCAATAAAACTAAAAGCTGGTTCTTTGAGAAGATAAACAAAATTGATAAACCCTTAGCCAGACTCACCAAGAAAAAAAGGGAGGAGATGCAAATCAATAAAATTAGAAATGATAAAGAAGAAATCACAACTGACACCACAGAAATACAAAGGATTATAAGAGACTACTACAAACAACTATATGCCAGAAAAATGGACAACCATGAAGAAATGGACAAATTCTTGGAAAGGTACAATTTTCCAAGACAGAACTAGGAAGAATTAGAAAATATAAACAGACCTGTTGCAAGTAATGAAATTGTAATTAAAAATCTTCCAACAAACAAAAATCCAGGGCCAGATGGCTTCACAGGTGAATTCTATCAAACATTTAGAGAAGAGCTAACACCCTTCCTTCTCAAACTCTGCCAAAAAAATTACAGAGGGAGGAACACTCACAAATTCATTCTACGAAGCCACCATCACCCTGATACCAAAACCAGAAAAAGATATCACAAAAAAAGAAAATTATAGACCAATATCACTGATGAACATAGCCACAAAAATTCTCAACAAAATACTAACAAACAGGACCCAACAACATATTAAAAGGATCATACACCATGATCTAGTGGGATTTATCCCAGGGATGCAAGGATTCTTCAGTATACGCAAATCAATCAATGTGATACACCATATTAACAAATTAAAGAATAAAAAGCATAGGATCATCTCAATCGATGCAGAAAAAGCTTTTGACAAAATTCAACACCCATTTGTAAAAACTCTCCAGAAAATGGACAAACCCATTTTCTGGAAATAATCCCATTTACCATTGCAACAAAAAGAATAAAATACCTAGGAATAAACCTACCTAAGGGGGCAAAATACTTCTACTCAGAATACTATAAAGCACTGATGAAAGAAATCAAAGATGATGTAAACAGATAGAGAAATATACCATGTTCTTGGATTGGAAGAATCAATATTGTGAAAATGACTATACTACCCAAAGCAATCTACAGATTCAGTGCAATCCCTATCAAACTATCAATGGCATTCTTCACAGAATTAGCACAAAAAATTTTACAATTTGTATGGAAACACAAAAGACCCCGAATAGCCGAAGCAATCTTGAGAAAGAAAAACAGAGCTGTAAGAATCAGGCTCCCCGACTTCAAACTATACTACAAAGCTAGAGTAATCAAGACAGTATGGTACTGGCACAAAAACAGAAATATAGATCAATGGAACAGGATAGAAAGCCCAGAGATAAACCCATGCACATATAGTCACCTAATCTATGACAAAGGAGACAAGAACATACAATGGAGAAAAGACAGCCTCTTCAATAAGTGGTGCTGTGAAAACTGGACAGCTACATGTAAAAGAATGAATTCAGAACACTCCCTAACACCATACACAAAAATAAACTCAAAATGGATTAAAGACCTAAATGTAAGACCAGACACTATAAAACTCTTAGAGGAAAACATAGGAAAAACACTCTTTGACATAAAATACAGCAAGATCTTTTTTATCCCACCTCCTAGAGTAATGAAGATAAAAACAAAAATAAACAAATGGAACCTCATTAAAGTTAAAAGCTTTTGCACAGCAAAGGAAACCATAATCAAGACAAAAAGACAACCCTCAGAATGGGAGAAAATATTTGCAAATGAAACAATGGACAAAGGATTAATCTCTAAAATATACAAACAGCTCATGGAGCTCAATATTGAAAAACAAACAACCCAATTAAAAAATGCGTGGAAGACTTAAGTAGACATTTTACCAAAGAAGACATACAGATGGCCAAGAGGCACATGAAAAGATGCTCAACATCACTAATTATTAGCGAAGTGCAAATCAAAACTACAATGAGGTATCACCTCACACCAGTCAGAATGGCCATTATCAAAAAATCTAGAAACAGTAAATGCTGGAAAGGGTGTGGTGAAAGGGAACCCTCCTGCACTGTTGGTGGGAAGGTAAATTGATACAACCGCTATGGAGAACAGTATGGAGGTTCCTTAAAAAACTAAAAATAGAACTACCATATGATCCAGCAATCCCACTATTGGGCGTATACCCTGAGAAAACCATAATTTAAAAAGAGACATGTACCACAATGTTAATTGCAGCACTATTTACAATAGCCAGGACATGGAAGCAACCTAAATGTTCATCGACAGATGAATGGATAAAGAAGATGTGGCACATATATACAATGGAATATTACTCAGCCATAAAAAGAAATGAAATTGAGTTATTTGTAGTGAGGTGGATGGACCTAGAGTCTGTCATACAAAGTGAAGTAAGTCAGAAAGAGAAAAACAAATACCATATGCTAACACATATATAGGGAATCAAAAAAAATGGTACTGCTGAACCTAGTGGCAGGGCAGGAATAAAATCGTAAACATAGAAATGGACTTGAGGACACGGGGCAGGCGGGAAACTGGGGCAAAGTGAGAGTAGCATCGACATATGTACACTACCAAATGTAAAATAGATAGCTAGTGGGAAGCAGCAGCATAGCACAGGGAGATCATCTTGGTGCTTTGCGATGACCTAGAGGGGTGGGATGGGGAGGGTGGGAGGGAGGCTCACGAAGGAGGGGATATGAGGATATGTGTATACATATGGCTGATTCGCTTTGTCATACAGCAGAAACGAACACAGTATTGTGAAGCAATTATGGTCCAATAAAGATGTATTAAAAAAAAAAATTAAAAAAATAAAGTAGTTTTTTGTCTCATTATATATTGAGTTGGAATATTTTGAAATTTTGAAGTAAAAATAGACTAGAACTAATCATGTCTTTAGGGAAAAGGTGTTTTTAATGGTTTGACTTCACCTGTGAAGAAATTAAAGAGAAACTTGTTTCATTTATAAGTAGCATTTTTATGGTGGTTCTAAAAGTAAAATATATGATAACGTTTGTAATGAAATTAATTTATTATATGAGTAATGCAACTAAACGAACAGGTTATACCATATGGGGAAAGAGATGTTTTTGATTCTTGTGTAATAGAACACTAGTAACCAGAGTATTACCTGGAAATAATCATTTTTTGGTTGTCTTCTGTCTCACATTTGCTGCCTTTCACTATTTTGCTTCAAAATGCTTGATTCTTCCGTTCTTCAGATAGTTCTATGAGTTTGGACAACCACAAGCGGTTAAATTGCTAAATTATTGGTTATATAGAATACCTACCAAAAAATGTGTCTATGTTGTTGTCTTGTGACTTCATTTGATACTGTGGCTGGGCAATTTATGTGGAGTAATGAGACTTTGGATGCTTGATGTTTGCTGTAGGCATTTTCGGAGAGTTCTCTTAAAGTCACTTCAAAAGGATCTACATGAGGAAATGAACTACATCACGGCAATAATTGAGGAACAGCCCAAAAACTATCAAGTTTGGTAAGATGAAAATAGGAAGGAAATAAGTCACTATGCTAATAGTACCTGCCAATGGGTGACGAAACCATAGGGAATTGTTTGTGTCTTTATAATTACAGTGCTTGCATTGGAGCTAATGTCACCAGTCTTACAGTGTTGTTGGGAGTAACTGAGATAACTTTATGTTTAGTGCTTGAAGTGGTGCTTGACCCATAGTTAACACTCAAATGTTTGCTGCCGTAATTATTTCAAACTTCGACATTAGCACATAATAGTACTAGAGTCAGGAAAAAATTTGAGTGAAAAATCTGAAAAAATGTTTCTATTCAGTGTGTTATAAAATGACTCTCTGGTATTTCATCTTTTATTCATTTATTAAAAAATTTTTTATTGATGTTGGGGGTACAAAGATGAATGAGACACAGTCTAAAAGGGAAAGCAAATAATAAAACCAGTTATTTTACAGAACAGTGTGAAAAATATAATGGTAGGGTTTTTTACAGTGTATATTTGTCCTAAAAGTTAAGCCCCTAACTTAGACAAGAGGATGGGGGAGCAGGACACAGTGGGGGAAAAGAGAAGTTATGGGACAGGAGGACAGAGAACAAATAGGAAAGAAAGAAAGAGTCCGGACAGTACCCAGCATTTAGTGAGCCCCCCATGAATGGTAGCGACTGTGGTGATGGAGGTGACGGTCGAGGAAGAGCAGGAGGAGGAGAGAAGGAGGTGGCGTTGCCGTGGTCATGGTGAAGGAGATGCAGCAGCGTGGTGTCCGTCAAGAGCTGTCTCCACTTCTGTGCCACTGACTGCCTGCTCTTCATGCAGGGCTTGCCTCCATTTGATGTTTTTCCAATGTAATGACTGGGACACACACCACCCTGTCTTTATGCCTGAGATTTAAGGATGATTTCTGAGAAGAAAGACTGCTGAGGCAAAGAGAATATTCTGGGGAGAAGAGGCATGAAAGAGCTTGGTGCACTCCGGGAACTGCATGTAATTCCATGTGATTAGAGTACGTTTGGGGGCCCTAGGGCGAGATCATAAAGGGCCTTATGAACATTGGTAAGGGTTTGGGGTTTGATCTTAGCTGCAGTGGAGAGCTCCTGACAAATTTTAATTAAGGAAGTAGTATGATGTAGATTTGTGTCTTGGGAGCTTTACCCTGACAGCAGGGTGGAGGATAGCGGAAGAGGCTCACAGTTCTGGCGGGCCATGGCAGTGTAGGGGCCAGGGGAGAGTGTGGTAGGGTATGGGAGAGAGAAGGGTACATGTGAGAGAGGTTTTGGAGGCAGAAGCAACAGGCTTTGAAGTTAAACTTATCAGGGGAGTGACAGAGAAGAATGATGTCTATATTTTTGGCTTGACCATTGGGTGAATGATGGTGCTGACCAGTTGGGGAATTTTGGGAAACAAAGCAGCACATTTTTGGGAAAGAAGGGTGGATTCAGTACTAGACAAGTAGAATTTGATGTGCTTATGGAAAACCTGTGTAAAGTTGTCTGGTTGTCCAGTAAGTGATTGAAAAATGCTCCTCTGGAGTGGCAGTCCCCGCTCTGGATGAGGATGCTCAGGGAGAATTAGAGAAGGTTTGGGACAGAGCACTGGTGAGCATCTGCGTCTGAGAGGCAGAGAGGTGGTCCAGGACGACTGAGGAAGGAAACCAGAAGTCAGTGTCCTCACCAAGAGAAGGGAGAGTTTCAAGAAGAAAGTGATGGATGGCAGTATCAGCTACTGCTGAGAGGTCGCGGAGAGCAAGGGCTAGAGATGACCCGTGGGATTGTTAAGTAGGCCGTTGCCAGTGACTGGTCTTGGCACCAGCAGTCCTCCCACCAGGGGCAGGGCAGGGCAGGGCAGGGCAGGGCTGGGAAGAGGAAATGAGCCACGGAGCAGTGCTTGAATCGCTAACGGGAGATGCAGTTGGCTGTTGAGAAAGAAGACGGAGCAAGCAGCTAGTCAGGACTGTGTCTTTGGGTCTTGTTTTTCCAAAGTGGCAAAGACTTCATGGTGTGGAGAGAGTTACTAGAAAGAGAGAAGGTGAGAATTCTGGAGAAAAGGGGGATAGAGTAAGGGCTTGCTTGGAGTTGGGAAGAGATCCAACACATAGGTTAGCCTTAGGAGAAGGAACAGCTCCCCAGCTGTGGACACATGTGGAGAGTGAACTGCTCTCTGGCCCAGTTGGCTAATAATAATCTGCATGATCAAATACGGTCATTAAGGAGTACGAACCATAAGTAGATACTTAATTTTCAAAGAATTAGAACATAATAGATCTGACGGTGAGTAACTGAACATTTGGCAAAGCATGGAAGTGCTAGCTGTTGTGGATTTCCATTTGTAGAATTTTAAACAACTTTACCTCTGTAGGTTCTTTCTTTGTAAGTGCATGACGGTTGCATTCCTGAGAAATTGCCTTATAAAAGAGTTGTTTTAGTGACAAAAGTGATTAGCTAGAGAGTTTCGGTCCCTCATTTAAAAGGCATTGACCCTTCGGAATTAAGGTGCTTTTATGTAAATATTTGGAGGTTATAGCTCCAGAAGGGAGTTCCCTTGGTGGTCTAGTGGTTAGGATTCGGCGCTTCCACTGCTGTGGCCCAGGTTCAGTACCTGGCCGGGGAACTGAGATCCCACAAGCTGTGTGTTGTGGCCAAAAAAAAAAAAAAAATCCAGAAAAGTACTTGAAGAGATATATAAACTATGTACCATTTTATCCTAAAAGAAAAAATAATCCAGACATCACAAGCATTCTCAGCATTTGATTACATCTAGTTTTTGCTGAAGAGAAGTAGCTTCCTTTTCTGGACACTGCAGATTCTGTCATTAACACGTTGGCACCTATCGTTATGAAAAACAAAATATAAAAACACCCAGAGCGGGCTTCCTTGGTGGCTCAGTGGATAAGAATCCACCTGCCAATGCAGGAGACACGGGTTCGAGCCCTGGTCCGGGAAGATCCCACATGCCGCGGAGCAGCTAAGCCCATGCGCCACAACTACTGAGCCTGCGTTCTAGAGCCCACGAGCCACAACTACTGATCCCACGTGCTGCAACTACTGAAGCCCACATGCCTAGAGCCCGTGCTCCGCAACAAGAGAAGCCACCACAATGAGAAGCCCGTGCACTGCAATGAAGAGTAGCCCCCGCTCGCCGCAACTAGAGAAAGCCCGTGTGCAGCAACGAAGACCCAACACAGCCAAAAATAAATAAAATTTTAAAAATTTAAAAAGAAAAAAAAGAAACCCAGAGCAGCTGCTGTTGGAAACCTAGCAGGTTTTAATTACGGTACATTTTAAATTGCCCACTCCGCTAGTTGCTATCATATCTAGTATAGTACAAGTAATGCAAATCCTGTATGCCAGGCCACTTTTTATTAAATTCACTATGAAAACTTATGCTGTAAGATCAAACCCCTGTATTTAATTAATACTCTTTAAATCATAGAACATCAGAGAGAGCTTCTTAGTATTTTGTTCTGAGCAGTCATTTTGACACACTGGAGGACCTAATTCTTAAGTTTTTCCTGAATTATAGAATTTACCAGTAACCTGGAAAAATAAATTATTAATGTACTCACTGACTTGGAAGACTTCTTAAATTATTTGGAAACCGTTCCCTCTAGGATCTTCCTCTTGGTAGTATCTTGCCTTCTTAATATTCTCTAAGATGAATTTTTAAATTTTCCATGCATGTAGAATAGGTCACCCATTAAGCATTAAATCTTTCCCCTTTCCCCCATTATCCCTGTTCACTTTTAGTATAATGAATACTAATGTTTTTTTTAAAAAAAACAGCTTCACTGAGATATAATTCACGTATCATACTATTTACCCATTTAAGGGGTATATATGTGCAGCCATCACCACAGTGAATTTTAGAACATTGTCACTAATAGATTTTTATAAATATTTCAGCTAAAGAAAACTATAAAAATAGAACCCAATAAAGAACTCTTAGAAGTATTTTCCTGGTACAGAAACTCCTCTTTTGACAAACTTGCAACTTGTCATAGCTACTTGCCAGAGAAGAAGTGAATTCCATTCTGCCCACAAACTGGTAGAATAAGAAGTTGCTTGAATAGTGGCACTTAGGACTTAAGGAAAACTGACAGCATGTTGATAACCAGAGGGGCTTCCATACTTGATAACATAGTATCACATTTCCCATAATCTCATTGTGACATCTGGGCATGTTGAAAAATTCTTTCACGGTACTGTGGTTGTCAAGAGATTACTGTACTTTCAGATTTAGCTTGAGATAAACCTTCTTTAAGCTCTTATTATCTGGTTTCATTTTATGTGCAAATCACTGTTTTATGTTTCTCAGCTGTTACTTAGTGTTCTGAAATTTTTTCTCTTAGCGTTTATTCTGTAGTACCTTTTCTTTCTAGTACAGTCTTGAGAATTAGAGATAAATTGCTGTTTCTTGAGTGTCCCTCCACATCACCTAACACATGCAGCTGATACTTTCGTTTTGGGGTAAATTAACACGAAACTTCTTCTCTCGACTTTAGGCATCATAGGCGAGTGCTAGTGGAATGGCTGAGAGACCCATCTCAGGAGCTTGAGTTTATTGCTGATATTCTTAATCAGGATGCAAAGAATTATCACGCCTGGCAACATCGACAATGGGTTATTCAGGTATTGCCTTTCTTGTGTTTTGCAGATTTTTATTTTTTTAACTGAATTAAATAATTTAATTACTATTAAATTGTAGTGTACTTAAACTGAAACACACATGTAGATCATTACAAACTATATAATGATTAAGAATTATTCAGATACTTAATTAAACCTGACATCCTTCATGTTGGTTAACCTTTATAATCTCTTTGGATATGTTGGTGAGTAACTTCACATTAAAGAAGAATAATAGTGACTTTTTAAATACTTTTTGGATTGAATTTGTGTCACGTATTTGCTAGCAAATTGAATAGAAAAAGTAGTTGTAAATTTTTAATACAGCTGTGTTATTTTAATTAACAAGGACGTATTACATATTACGGTTTTGCATGCATAAACTTTGAAATACGATTTTACAGTAACTGTTGTATATTTTATTTCTGCCCACTTGTTAAAATTTTATGCTAAATCCTGAATAGAAGAAAACAGTTATGGGACTTCCCTGGCGGTCCACTGGTTAAGATTTCGCCTTACAATGCAGGGGGTGCAAGTTCGATCCCTGTTCGGGGAGCTAAGATTCCCCCATACCTTGGGGCCAAAACACAAACCATAAAACAGAAGCAATATTGTAACAAATTCAATGAAGACTTTTAAAAATTGGTCCACATCAAAAAAATCTTTAAAAAAAAAAAGAAAAGAAAATAGTTATAACTCTCACTCTGGGCATTTTTATTTATTCCAGCCAACAATTGTAGTGTTGTGTCCGGTGAATTTTTTCCAGGGATTGCTACTTTCTGCACTGTTCATTATACCAAGAGTATTTCACCAAAAAATTTATTGCTTAAAAATTTAAACTTTTCCAAATTTGATTAAAGGAATACATTTTCTAAAGACATTTAGTATTTTTATTTTTTTATGAAATTCTAGTTTTTTTGCTAGTATCAAATAAGCAGTATATCTCCATTAGCTTTTTCATAGTTAACGTCCCCAACTTTTGTGGCATTTGTACGTTTTGACCTTTTACTCCTTTTTCAAATTGTCTTTGTTGGTTCTCTTCTCTCCATAATTTTTTAAATTAAAACAGCTTTGTAATGTAAAAATTTATATCTAAATCCAATTGTATATTTATCTACATGTATTTTATCATTTTTGAATACTTCCCTTTTACTTGATATATGTAATAATGTCAAATCACATCAAATTAATATACAGTAGTACAGTTCATCATTGTCTTATTACTGAGTTTGGTTTTTTTCTTCCACATTTTTACCATAAACAATGCATAAGCATTTAGTTAGGTATACTTTTTTTTTTTTTCTTTTGATTTAATTCTTTAGAGTAGTTCTTGGGTCAAAGTTAAAACATGCTGCTTGGTATCTAAATTGTTTTCCACAAGATGCTACTGAATGACAGCCACTCTGGCTGCTCACTCTCACTTCCTAATTTTTCCTTCCTCATCGCCATTCCTCTGTCTTTGATGACTTTTCTTTCCCCGCCATTTCCTTGACCTTCAGCATCCCTCTCCTCCAAATATGTGATGAGTCCATGTCTTCAGTTCTACCTGCTTAGCTTTGCTGAAGTTTTATTTATTTATTTTTATTGTTAATAAATGATAGGACATTTCTAATTGGATGTTTTATTTTGTATTTTCTTTTAGGAATTTAAACTTTGGGATAATGAGCTGCAGTATGTAGACCAACTTCTCAAAGAGGATGTGAGAAATAACTCTGTCTGGAACCAAAGATACTTCGTAATTTCTAACACCACGGGCTACAATGATCGTGCTGTTTTGGAGAGAGAAGTCCAGTTAGTAATCACTTGTTCACTCATTAAGAGAATATTTGTTTGCCTACCATGTCTAATGTTACTACTGAGGTACAGGGCATAAAGGCGTTGGGATACAGCAAAGATCAAGATTGCCCCAATCCTACCCTCATAGAAGTAATAGGACAGAATACTTACGTGAAACCTATAATGATAAATTTACGAATAATATAGTGTATAGCAGCGGTCCCCAAGCTTTTTGGCACCAGGGACTGGTTTCGTGGAAGACAGTTCTTTCACGGACCGGGGGTGGGGTGGGGCTGGTGGTGGGATTGGTTCAGGTGGTAATGTGAGCGATGGGGAGTGTCCACAGCCTGGGGGTTGGCGGCCCCTGGTGTATAGTAAACCTTTACTTTGTAGTGCCTTAAGTTTCTTGAAATATTGTTGCTACTGTAGATTGAGAAGAACTCAGATTTCATAGTGTCTAGGAAGCTTTATTTTAAAACTATCTCATTAAATTTTAGATAACAGTCCCCAGATGCCATGTTACTCTAGTGCAGGGTTTGGGCCAATGAGTCTTTGTTGTCCTGTGCATTATAGGATGTGTGGCTGCATTCTCAGCCTTTATGCCCTATATCTCAGTAGTAAACCCCACCCCAGCCCAAATCACCCCCAGTTGAAAACTGCTGTAGCATACAAAATGCTGTTATAAGATCTAGAAATTTCTGAATTGGCATGAATTTCTATATTCTATCCATAAACCTCTTTTCTGACTTTGTCTAATTTGTCTCAGTGTCTTGATTGAAATTTGAATATGTTTATTGTCCTTATAGCCTGATGAGATCATAGTCATATTTTAATTATAAAAGTTGTTTCAACAGCTCCTAGGAAGAGCTGATTTTGTGGTACATCTACCTCTCATCTCCCTTGCCCTTACTTCTGCTTGGATCAGGGCAGTTGGCTCTAATTTTATCTGTTCTATATATAGGGTTCTGGTGATTTAAATTTTAAAAAAGCACACACACACAGTCTCCAATCTAGTGTCCTATATTAACTCTCTTCTCCAGGCTTCTTTCTTTATAATATTCATAATTTTCGTAATGCTGAATGAGTTTATTATTACTTTCTGTGAAAAAAAATGCTGTTAAAACAGCACTGCAACGAAACTAAGATTACTAAACTTTAGTCAGTGACTAACTCATTTGAGCAAGTATATAGTGAAGCAAAGTTCTGTAACTCCCTTGGAATTTTTTGTAACTGGATCTAAATTACAATTAATAATCTGGTTAAGGGGAAGAGAAAGGTAGGGAGTGTCCATTTGGAATGGAATCACATCATAGTTTGCAGGTACTCTTGTTTTGGAATATAAGAAATATGCAGTTGTTGGTTTCTTATTTTTATTCTTTGTCTATATAATCTCCATGCTTGTCTATTTTTTATTATAGCTTCCAAGATTATTTAGTTCTCCTTTTTCAATGAGTAATGATTTTTCTGGCATAAGTATGTCTTAGACATTTTCCCCAAGATTGCTTCAGCGAAAAAAGGACAGTCTCCTTGTTGTAGCTGACATTTCCTTCAGAGGGAAAGCCTAAGTGAAAGGAAGTCTCCAACATTAACTTCTTTTCCATTTGTGAACTGAGCCTTCGTATTACTTTGTAAATAAGAATTGACCATTGCAGCCACGAGGGAGTCTCTAATTCAGATATAACCTAGGGAGGTACCAAGTCCACCAGCAGAGATAAGTGAAAGCTCATGTCCAAGCTGTGCCACCATCATAGGAAGACTGTTTCTCATTATTGCACTGCTCTTGCAGAGTTATACACATGTTTATTTGTGGTCTTTTTCTTACAGGTACACTCTGGAAATGATCAAACTAGTACCACATAATGAAAGTGCATGGAACTATTTGAAAGGGTAAGAGGTTGTTTTTGCTTTTTTTTTTTTTTTTAACCTGCTAACATGAGTCATTGTGGAATATGTTCCATAATAAGATTCCAAAAGGACACTAAAGAATTTTCCATTTTTCTGGATCTAAGAGCAGAAGTGTAACAGCGTTATGATAACACCCAAGAACAGTACCCTCTACCCTTTCCTTAACCTCCCAGGCACATACCAGCACAGTTTTTAGAATAGTCCATGAGTAGACAGTGACACAATTTTAACAGCATTTATGAATCCTGGGGTCTTCATGTCACAGAACGGAATACACACACCAGTTTCTGTTCAGCTCAGGATCACGGGAAGACAAGACAAATCACTTACAAACAGATTGCACAGACGCCTAGCCACCCTTTGTGTTGTCATTTCCGGAGATCTCCTGTTACAAGTCTCACTCCTTAAATCAGCAAGGTTTGTCTTGCCACTGACATCACCTGGCTCCTTGTCAAACTTAAGGGTCTCCAAGGAAACAGGCCCAAAGAGCACAAAGCATGGAGCTCAGTCACATTTGGAGATCTGTCAGAGCTTGGGGCCTATAGTATCTGGAGAGCTAAAGGGATGAATAACCATCTCAAGACACAGAAATGTCTCTCCTGTTTTTTTCCTTCCCTTTTAATTTTAAGAAAATGGAATTTTTTTCCTTTAATTTTGTATGTTGCAGTTTGACTTACAAATGATTATTTTTAAACGTCATTATTCTTTTTAGCTAATTTTACCCAGCTCTTAATTATGCATGATAAAGCTCACGTTTAATTTAAAAATTTCATTTCATTTCAACCTCATTCAAAATGTTTCCTTTTCTTGCTTATATTACAGGGGTCATTTTCTCTTGATCTTTCTACTGTTTTTGTTCTTCCTTCTCAAAATTGGGAATAATTTTTTTTTTTTTTTTAGGATTTTGCAGGATCGTGGCCTTTCCAAGTATCCCAACCTGTTAAATCAATTACTTGATTTACAACCAAGTCACAGTTCCCCCTACCTAATTGCCTTTCTCGTGGACATTTATGAAGACATGCTAGAAAACCAATGTGACAACAAGGAGGACATTCTTAATAAAGCATTAGAGGTAAGCTGGCAGGACTCAGCGATTTCTTCTTGGAGCCTCAAAGCTGGGTCTGCCCAGCGACACCAGTATTCACGCCCCTTTCAACACAGCCACTCAGAATTCCGTGCAGGGCTATTCTGCTGTTTAGGGCGACACCCACATCACTAGTGCACATAGTATGTGATTCTAGTGGTGTATCTCATTTGATCACGACCTGAATGAAACTGTACTAGTCCAAACGCATTTGCCCTAGGGATTAAATTACACGTTTCCTTTAATGAATTTTTGTTGTTCATTTTCAGTTATGTGAAATCCTAGCTAAAGAAAAGGACACTATAAGAAAGGAATATTGGAGATATATTGGAAGATCTCTTCAAAGCAAACACAGCACAGAAAGTGACCCACCTACAAATGTACAGCAATAACACCATCTAGAAGAACTTGATGGGATGCTTTTATTTTTCTAAGAGACTCAGGAGTTAAAAACCAGAGCGATCATCCCCTTTGCCTGTGGTGTGAAACGTACATTACACGGGCACTGCTTTTTAACATGAACCCAGTGTGATGCTCCCGGGGCGCTGCTGCTGTTCAGACTGGTTCTGAGTGATTTGATTCTTGTTAAGCAGAGTGATTCAGGGGAGGGAGGAGAAACAGGAAGTCCCCAGAGGAACTTGGTAGCCTTTCAGCATTCACTGTAACCCCTTAGCAGCAACTCCCCTAAACGGTGTATGTGTCAGGATTTGCAGCGTTAATGTTTGCAGGCAACGCGTATGTAAAGGACATGAGTCACTTACATTTCAGTTCAGAAAGCAGGGAGTGCAGTTGTTACCTTAGAGCTGCTCTGCCACACTCACAGTATCTTGCTATCACTGTAACCAACTAATGCCAAAAGAATGGTTTTGTAATAAAATTACAGCTGTATCCTAAAACAATGCCATAGTGGTTTGACTTTTTAAATAGCATTTAACTATATACAGGGGACATTGTCTCGGCTTAGAAAAGCAATTGAGGAAGGATATATTGCTATAAAACTGAAGAAACCAGAAACATGACTATGTTAAAGGAAATGTAATTAAAATGTGAAGTGGTCAGTTCTTGACTACAAGCAACAAAATTCACTCAAGGTGGTTTAAAACTCACAGGGTTTATTGAGGTATATAGGTAGCTCACAGAATAATTACCTGATCTTCCAGAAATATGTCCCAAAACCCCACTGCAGAACTGGAGCATCACATTGCCGTTGCCTGTGCTGGGATCAGGAACTGCTGAGTGAGGCCGCCAGCTCCATGTCCACCTCCACCACATTCCACGCAGGCTCACCTGCTTCCCTTCCCACAGGACGTGGCTCCAAAGTAAAGGCTCACTTTAGTGCATCTGATCGGAAAGAACCTAAAGGACATCGAACACCCTTAACTGCAAAAAGGAATCTGGGAAATGTAGTTTATAGCTTTCCAGCCTCCACGCTTCAGGAAGACATGCTAGAAAGGAGTTGAAGGTTGAACAAGAGAGTTTCTGTGTACCTGCACGTAATTAAATCTCACCTTATCAATAAAGAATTTTTGTTCAGTGTTCAAAGCACCAAACTATAACTCAAGAAATTATATAGAGTAGAACAGGGAATTCCCTGTCAGTCCAGTGGTTAGGACTCAGCCCGTTCACTCAGGGGCCTGGCTTCGATCCCTGATCAGGGAACTAAGATCCTGTAAGCTGCGTGGTGCAGCAAAAAAACAAACCAAAAAAAAAAAAAAGAACAGTTATCTCAAGAATTCAGAAAATAACGATATATTTTTTAAATTATTTATTTATTTATTTGGCTGCACCATGTCTTAATTGCAGCATGTGGGACCTTTAGTTGCGGCGTGTGGGATCCTCAGTTGCAGCATGCGTACTCTTAGTCGTGGCATATGGGATCTAGTTTCCTGACCAGGGATCGAACATGGGCCTTCTGAATTAGGAGCACAGAGTCTTAGCCACTGAACCACCAGGGAATTCCCACAATATTTTTTTTAAACTCTTTTTTTTCTGGCCATGCTGCGCAGCTTGTGGGAACTCCCAATAACAGTATTTTAATAATTCCTGGAGAAACTACCATATGACCCAGCAATCCCACTCCTAGGCATATATCCAGAGAAAACCATAACTCAAAAAGACACATGCACCTCAATGTTCACTGCAGCACTATTTACAATAGCCAAGACATGGAAGCAACCTAAATGTTCACCAACAGAGGAATTGATAAAGAAGATGTGGCACATATACAGTGGAATATTACTCAGCCATAAAAAGGAACGAAATAGTGCCATTTGCAGAGACGTGGATGGACCTAGAGACTGTCATACAGAGTGAAGTAAGTCAGAAAGAGAAAAATATCGTGTAATATCACTTATATGTGGAATCTAGAAAAATGGTACAGATGAACTTATTTGCAAAGCAGAAGTAGACACACAGATGTAGAAAACAAACTTATGGATACCAGGGGGGAATGGGTGGGGTGGGATGAATTGGGAGTTGGGATTGACATATATACACTACTATGTATAAAATAGGTAACTAATGAGAACCTGCTGTATAGCACAGGGAACTACTCAGTGCTCTGTGGTGACCTAAATGGGAAGGAAATCTAAAAAAGAGGGGATATATGTATAACTGATTCACTTTGCTGTACAGCAGAAACTAATAACAACATTGTAAAGCAAATGTACTCCAATAAAAATAAATTTTTAAAAAAAACACTAATTAAAAGGAAGACCAGTCTGATTAAAAACAAACAAACAAAAACAAATAAAATAACTAGGATAATGGTGAAAAAAAATTCCTGGAGAAAATATACTTTGTGGGTATTTAACATTTTACATGTCAGTTTTTGTTTTTAGACTCCAAAAATCTCTGAATTTATATTTGAAATTTTCATAAAGTGTCATCCCTATGTAGACAATTTCAAAGGTGTCATGAAAAAAAATTGTACAGAAAAGTTTTCATAAGATGGCATTTACTCTCAGAAACTACCTCGTCAGTGTCCCTAAACTGATTAGATTCAGGGCTGCTGACTCAACAAAGCTCGTAAGAGACTGTTTAATAAAAAGCATAATGGCAGTTTACTAATTTACACTGAGAAATGTAACAGGCGGACCAAGCAATTGCATCACCCTAGCCACTTAGCATTTTCTGCCTGAAGTTTAGGTGGCAATTCATTTATCAAAAGGTTGCTTAGTGAGTATGGAATCAGGTGAGGAGGCCCCATGATTCAAGTGTATCTTATTTTGATGATCCTAATGAGGGCCATCTCCTGATGGGCAGCTGAATACAGAGACCTGGCAGTGCACTTTTTTCATTGGACTAACAATTAAAATGTGGTCTGTGTGGGCTTCCCTGGTGGCACAGTGGTTGAGAATCTGCCTGCCAATGCAGGGGACGCGGGTTCGAGCCCTGGTCTGGGAAGATCCCGCATGCCGCGGAGCAACTGGCCCCGTGAGCCACAATTACTGAGCCTGCGCGTCTGGAGCCTGTGCTCGGCAACGAGAGGCCGCGATAGTGAGAGGCCCGCGCACCGCGATGAAGAGTGGCCCCTGCATCGCGATGAAGAGTGGCCCCCGCTTGCCACAACTAGAGAAAGCCCTCACACAGAAACAAAGACCCAACACAGCCATACATACATACATACATACATAAAAAGAATGTAAGCAGACAAGAATAGCATTAAAAAAATAAAAAAAAAAATTAGAAAAAAAAAATGTGGTCTGTGGAGGGGCTGTTAGCTCAAAATTATTTATCCAATAATACTTTCACTGTGTTGCTATCTGCACTGCTGGCGCATAAACAGTGGGTAAAACTGCTGGTGCCTTAGCACAAATCAAGGCAGTGGTACTGAGTAGTCATTGTATTCTTCACTGCCATGCATTCACTGAACAATGTACTTGATGAATCAGTAATTATATATTTTATTCACAGCACTCACTGTCTTGTCAGTATTTTGTGTGACTGAATGGAAGTATGCCTAAACTTTTTGGTTGTCTTGAAGAAAAGCATTTGTGCAATTGTGTAAGTTGTGGCCCAAACAGGCCACTCTTCTTGGAATGCCATTTGTACTTGAACAACTGAGTGTTTGTTGCCAGGCATAAAATTTGAGCTTTTGAAGGAAAATTTTAATCTACCACAGTCAGCTTGACAGCTTCCCGCTACCTTCTGATGAAATCAAAGTGATGATATTAATGAATTATTAATGAATTATTAATTATTGAATCAATAATGAATAGTTAAATGTATCCACAATTGGTGGATCCGTATAGCTCAATGGACCAATATTTTCCAAATGACCCATCTATGATATTATCATGAATGCATAAACAATCCATTCACATTACCAGATGTAACAGAACACAAAAAGTACATTGATAGGGTTGCAGATTCCACACTGCAGCTAACCTTTGAGAAACCACCACTTGTCGAATTTTGGTGTAGTATTGAAGAATATCCACAGCTTCTTAAGACTCCTAAAATACTCCCTTTCTGACTATGTATCTGTGTGTATGAGTGGATTTTCTTCATGTACTTCAACCAAAAACACCATATTCCAACAGATTGAATATAGAAGCAGATAGAAGAATCTGGAAATCTTCTATTAAGTCGGATGAAAGAGATTTGCAAAAATGTAAAACTGCCATTTTCCTGGTTGGTTTTCTGGAAAATATAAGTTTCATAAAATGTTATTTTTGTTAACATGTAATGGGTTTATTGCTTTATTAATGAATTAAAATTTTAAAATCTCAAATATAGCAATTAGCACTAGCTTGGACCCACATTAAGGAAATCTGGAGCTAGAGAAGAGAGTAAGACACTACTATCTCTGCCCTCAGGGATCCCAATTTTGAGAGAGACCAACAGTATGCTACTCCCCTCAGTACCCTGAAAATGTTTATTAGCTTGTTGAAGAAGTACCATTTCAGAACACAGAAGCAGGAGGGATTATCTTCCTGATGGAGTCAGGAAGGGTTCACAAAGGAGGACAAATTTCGTTACTTACATCCTTTAGTGAGGCCTTCAACTCAATTCTGTAATTGGTTATATCCCAGATATTAACTTATAAATTAGTAAGAGAGTCCAGAAGGTTTCTCTCTGGAAATTGTTATAAAAAGCAACGTTTTTCAAATTGGGTTGTAACCCATTAATGGGCAAGTCAGTGTGTATTGACAAGCTTTAAAAACAAAAAAGTATATATAATAGAACTTTCAACTTCATTGAATTCTCTCACATTTCCTTTCTTTCCTTCTACTTGATTTGGTCCACTCTAGCTTTTTTGCCCAGCAGTTATTGCGATATAATTGACAAGTAATACTGTGTAAGCTTAAGACATACAATATGATGATTTGATATATATTGTGAAATGACTACCACGTTAAGATTAGTGAACAGATCCTTCACCTCACACTTGTGTGTGTGTGTGTGATCTCTCTTAGCAAATTTCTAGTATATAGTACATGCTCTAATATTTTAAGGTGGAAGCTTATATTGATCCAAGCTTAGATGATGATTTTTTCCCCAATATAAGCATTTAATGCTATACATTCTATTTTTATTCAGCTCAAAATATTTTCTAATTTCCCTTCTTGAGACATCCTCTTTGAGTCAGGGATTATTTAGAAGTGTATCATTTAATTGCCAAGTGATTGGAGACTTTCCTGTTATTCTCTATTATTATTTTTTAGTGGTTACTCTAGGAATTATATAACACGTATTCAACTTTTTACAGCCTATTTATATCAATATTTTATCACTTCAACTGGCATGTAGAAACCTTACCACGGTATAGGTCTCCTGACCCCCACCATTTATGCTATAGCTGTCTTATATATTACCTATACTTACACTGAAAACCCCATCAGACAATTTTATACTTTTTGCATTCAACCACCAAACATATTTTAAAGAACTCAAGAAGAGTGGCCTATTACAGTTACCGAGAGATTTACTATTTTTGTTAACTTTTCTTTCATTCCTGATGTTCCAAGTTTCCTTCTGGTATAATTTCCCTTTTGCCTGAAGAAATTTCTTTCAGCAGTTCTTTTAGATTAGTTCTGCTGGTTGCAAATTATGTTTAGTTTTCCTCAGCTGAGAATGTCTTTATTTCATCTTCATTCCTGAAAGATGTTTTCGCTGGATACAGAATTATGAGTTTACAATTCTTTCAGCACTTGGGAAATGTCACTTCCTGTCATTAGAATGGTCGTTCACCTACATGTCATCTCTCTCTGGCTGCCTGCAAAATTTTTGTCTAGTAATTGGATTTTGATGTTGTCTGGGCCTGGATGTCTTTGGATTTACCCTATTTGCTCAGCTGCTTGAATCTGTAGGTGTCACCAAACTCGGGAAATCTTCAGCCATTACTTCTTCAAACATTTTTTCAGCCCTTTCTCTTCTGTGGGATTCTCAATGCAAGAATGTTAGACCTTTTGTTCTTGTCCCGCAGGTGCCTTTTGTTCTTTTTTTTCCCCTTTCTTTTTCCTTTTTTTTCTCTGTTGGTCAGATTAGATCATTTCTATTAATCTGTCTTCAAATTCACTGACTTTTTTTCTCTGTCATCTCCATTCTACTATTGAACCAATCCAGTGAGTTTTTTGTTTTGGTTATTATATTTCTCAGTTCTAGACATGGGCATTGGAAGGGCTGCAGCCTGTGAATTATTGTGAAGCGATGGGAGTTCCCCGAAACCCACTGGAAAGTTGAAACACCAGATGTGGATGGCTGTGGCTCACGACAGGAACTGAAGACACTGAGAGATGCTGAGGTGTGCGCGTGTGTTTTGTGCGTTCCTACGCAGCGCGGCTCAGCTGGGTGCATTTTTCCGCATTCACCTAGTGTTCTTCCAGGATGAAGTCACGCATAAACAAACGTGGACGTCTAGCACGGGCACCCCCGGGGGCCTGTAAAAGCACAGAGCGCTGGCCCCAGCCCCGGGTCTGGGATGGAGCCCAGAATTCGCACTTCTGACAAGTTCCCTGGAGCCGTGAAGCGTCGGCACCTGGTCTGAGGACCGCCCTTTGGAAGCACCGCCTTGCGCTGAGCGGGAGCTTTCTGCAGCGTCTAGATGGTACAGGTCCTCTCCGCACCCGCACCCGCGCCCGGCTGCGCGTCCGGACTAAACACATCACCGCCCTCACGCGCCGGCAGAGAAGCAGCCGCCACAGGAGCCAGCCCGGTGCGCCGGGGCTGCGTCCGGGTGCGCTCCGACTCTGGCTTTGCGTTCCGGCGACCGACCGCCGGTTGCGCGACGGCGGGACGACGACACCAGGGCGCACCCTCGCGCTGGTCCTGCTGGGCGCGCTTCCGGCCGCGCAGGCGCAGGAGGCCGCGTGCCAGACCGGGGGCGGGGACCGCAGGTAGGGGCGGCGGGCCGGGGGAGGGGGCGGTAGGTAGGGGCGGCGGGCGGGCGCGGGGATAGCTGGGCTGCGTCCTGCCCGGCGACCGAGCTGGACGTGAGCCGACGGACACGCCGCCGGGACAGGCTTTAGCTCCTGCCTCTGTTGGTGCCGCGCTGCGACCGCCTCCAGGTCGGGAATCCTCTGCTGCCCCTTTTTCAAAAGCAGGGTTTAGCCGTGTTCTTTGGTGGTCTTGTCTTCTCCACCCTTGCTTGACCTTTACTATAGAACCTTAAGGCTAAGCAGGCATCCGGAATATTTAAAATAATTAATGTACCTGTGCTTTGTTGGCAAAATGGGATTCTAACCAAAATTGTATGGGCGGGGGGGGGGCACTAATTCATTTCTTCTCTGGTTGTGTAAAATATTCTGTAGCTGGTAAAAACCAATTTTGTTCCATCGCTTTTCTTTCTTTTTAAATTAAGCTGTGAGTGTATAGCAGTGGGAACCACTTTTTTCCTGTTGCCAATTTTTTCTTATCATTGTCAGAAATCCTTTGTGTCTAAACAGTGCCTGAATTTCTCCTACCCACCTGGACCTTCAATCGTTATTTCTTAATTTGCAGAAGCTTTCAGTGTCGTTTTGCTTATTCCTGGACGAGAACATTTCCTCAGCCATACAACCTGTTCCCTAGCTCTGGGCAACCTACTCCAGAAATATGCCTTTAAAAGAAAAAAGAGGGGACTTCCCTGGTGGTCCAGTGGTAGAGAATCCGCCTTACAATGCAGGGGGCGCGGGTTCGATCCCTGGTCAGGGAACTAAGATCCCACGTGCCGTGGGGCAACTAAGCCCGCACGCCACAACTGGAGAGCGTTCGTGCGGCAAAGTGCAAAGCCCACGCCCTGGAGCCTGGGCGCCACAACTAGAAAGACGCCCGTGGCCGCAACGAAAGATCCTGCATGCCGCAACTAAGACCCACTGCAGCCAAGAACAAATTAAGTAAATAATAAATCTTTTAAAAAAGGACCCTCGGGTGATGGAGTGGGTGAATGACTTCTTTAAGAAGTGGGTGGGACTTCCCTGGTGGCACAGTGGTTACGAATCTGCCTGCCAATGCAGGGGACACGGGTTCGAGCCCTGGTCCGGGAAGATCCCACATGCCGCGGAGTAACTAAGCCCACGTGCCACAATTACTGAGCCCCTGCTCCGCAACAATGGAAGCCACCACAGTGAGAAGCCCATGCACTGCAACGAAGAGTAGCCCCCACTCGCCGCAACTAGAGAAAGCCCGTGCGCAGCAATGAAAACCCAACGCAGCCAAAAATAAATAAAGTAAATAAAATGATTGAAAAAAAAAAAAGACCCCATTGAAACCTTCCACATGTACACAGGAAGTGTGTGCAAACCTGAATCACCAGCTGCGGTATAGTCAATCCAAAAGAGCGAAGTAGAGCGTCATGTATCTGCTTTGATAAACCTCAAAAACATAATGCTGGGCTTTTAAAAAAGCAAGTCATAAGAGGACTGTGTGTCCTACATCCCCGATATAGAGGGATTCTACGCCATTTTATATGAGGGACTTGAGCATCCGCAGATGTTGGTATTCGCAGGGGGTCCTGGAACCAATCCCCTGCGGTTACTGAGGGACAAACAGTACAACACTGCTTGTATTAATATAAAGTTTGAAAACATACGTGTATTATGTGTTGTTATTTATGGGCACATACTCATGTGAGAATAAAAAGCATGCGTGGAAATTATTAAACTTCAGCATGCACCCCCATGTCACGTGTGTTAACACAGATGTCTGGGCTCCACCTCAGAGTTTCTGATGCAGTAGGTGTGGGGCAAGGACTCAAGAACCTGCATTTCTCAGAAGTTCCAGCTGGTGCTGCGGCAGGTACAGGGACCACAGTTTGAGAACTACGGACATACCAACTTGAGGATGGGGACTACTTCTTGGGATGGAGCAGAATAGGACTGCGAGGGGTACCTGGCTTCAGCCATGTTTGTAATATGTTATTTCTTTTAAAAAGGGGATGCAGTATTACTTGACAGAGCTGGGTGGGCGCTCATGATCTTATGTTTTAACTTTCTTTATGCTTGAAACATTTCAGGAAAGAAAAAAGATCCTAGTCGGTGAGGAAAATGGATTGGAAAGGAGAAAGCAGTGGGAGAGTGCGTAGGAAAGCGTTGCAGAAGCCTGGGAAGGTGATGCTTAGACCAGGGCGGGGGAACGGGGGCGGGGGAACAGGGGCGGGGGGGTCGGGTGTGAGCAGATTTGGGAGCTTTGCGGGGACAAGTGACTGTCGGTGCCGACTGGTTGGTCTAGTGGTTACAAGGAGGGAGGAATGAAGTCACCTGGTCGTGTGCCCGTTACAGAGGGGAACCCTGTGGAGTGGGCATGCTGGCGACCGGAGAGACAGAATTCAGGTACGGATGTTGCAGACCTTGAGGGGCCAGCTGAGCGAAGTGTAGGAGAAAGAGCCAGGCCACGGAAGAGACTTGAAACGATCAGCGTGTACACAGCCGCCAGAGCCACATGCGGGGACAAGACTGTGTAGAAGGCGTGGAATGGAAGGGGGGCCCATGACATCCAGAGGGATGCCGTCACCTAAGGTGGGCTGGCTGGCTGCTCCCCGCCACCCATTCTTGTACGGCCTGTGAGCTGAGGATGCTTTTCACTTTTTTAAATGTTGGGGAAAAATCAAAAGAACGTGTGGCATGTGAAACGAATCTCAGCTTCCATGAGCACCGTTTTGTTGGGGCACAGTCACGCTTGCTCACTTGTGTAGCATGGCCTGGCCGCTGCTGATGACGAGATGAAATAACTCTGACAGTTACCTGGTCACCCGGCACCACTGCTCCTCACCCCGCAAGTCAGAGTGCCGTGGCCACTCGATTCCCGCTTCTGGCCCCTAAACCTGAACATTTACTGTCTGATCCTTTACAGAAAAAAAGTTCTCTGGTCCCTGACCTCAGGTCTAAGTTGACACACTCTTGGTCACTTTAAATGCTACAGAGGAGAGATGGCCGTGGTTTTGCCCATTTCTTTAAGGTCACCTTCTAAGAATCAGGCGTCGGTGGAAGAAGCTCAAGAGACCGTGAGGCCTGAGTGGTGACCATCGTCATCATGTCCACAGGAGTCCTGGAAGATGCCCGGAGGGAGAGGTGGAGAGAAAGATGTGGGCCCGGAATCTCGATGAGGAAGGTGAGCAGACAGCCCCCTGCAGCATTGCTGGGCATTGCTGGGCATTCCTGACCGGACTCAGCTGGTGGGTGAGCACGTGGCATCGTCTCGAGAAAGGAGCAGTTAAACGAGGCTGGAGCAGTCGAGTGGAGCCAGGGTCTCTCGAGCACCTCGTTACGACAGCAGGGATGAGCAAAGTGGCGTGTTCTCTTCTCCTTAGGAAGAGTGCACTGACCCGTAGAAGAGTCCATTCCTTCTACAATTCCCTGCTCAGCAGAAGAGTGTCACTCCTGACCTTCACCTGCAGCCTTGTCACTGGAAGAATACAGTTGTCACTCACTGAGATTGTGAACACTGAAAACAGCAGATTTGAGGGGAAGAGTTGAGTTTGGGAAGTATCTTTATATTTTAATGTTGAGATTTTATATATACATAAAAATACATACCACGTCTTCTTTATCCATTCCTCTGTCGATGGACACGTAGGTTGCTTCCATGTCTATTTATATGGTAAATAGAGCTGCAGTCAGCATTGGGGTGACTTTCTGAATTAGTGGTTTTTCTGGATATATACCCGCAAGTGGGATTGCTGGATCATATGGTAGTTCTAATTTTAGTTTTTTGAGGGACCTTCACACTGTTCTCCATAGTGGCTGCACCAATTTACATTCCCACCAACAGTGCAGGAGGGTTCCCTTTTCTCCACACCCTCTCCAGCATTTATTATCTCTTGTCTTTTTGATGATGGCCATTCTGACAGGTGTGAGGTGATATCTCATTATGGTTTTAATTTGCATTTCTCTGATGATTAGCAATGCTGAGCATCTTTTCGTATGTTGGCCGTTCATATTTTCTTTGGAAAAATGTCTATTCAGGTTTTCTGATCACTCAGCCATAAGAAAGAATGAAATTCTGCTATTTGTAACAACATGGATGGACCTAGAGAGTATTATGCTTAGTGAAATAAGTCAGAGAAAGACTAATACCATATGATGTCACTTATATGTGGAATCTAAAAATAAAACCAACAAATGTATATAGCAAAACAGAAACAGATATAGAGAACAAACCAGTGGTTACCAGTGGGGAGAGGGAAGGGAGGGGGCAAGATAGAGGTATGGGATTAAGAGTTACAAACTCCTATGTATAGAATAGGTAAGCAGCAAGGATAATTGTACGGCACAGGGAATACAGCCATTATTTTGTAATACAGTAAGTCCCCTACATATGAACCTTTAAGTTGCGAGCTTTCAAAGGTCCGAACCTGCATTCCATCAACGTCAGTCGTGAGTGAAATGGCAGCTTGCCCTCCGTCTCCTATTGCTGACAATCCTTCAGCTCTGCCATCTCCCACCTTCTCTCCCTCCTCCAGTCAGTAACTCTTCTTGTCTGTTCACTCGATGCCAGCCCCTGTGTGCCAGCTGTTGTACTGTACTACTGTACTTTTCAGGGTACTGTACTGTAAGAATGTTTTCTGTATTTTTTGTGTTTGTTTTTTATGTATTATTTGTGTGAAAAGTATTATAAACCTATTATAGTACAGTGCTATAGCCGATTGTGTTAGTTTGGTACCTAGGCTAACTTTGTTGGACTTACGAACGCTCTCTTGGAACGGAACTCGTTCGTAGGTAGTGGACTTGCTGTAGCTTTAGACGGAATATAATCTAGAAAAATACTGAATCACTATGTTGTACACCTGAAACTAATACAATATTGTAAATCAACTATAATTCAATTAAAAAATTAGGTTGAGATATAATTTACAGGCTATAGATTTGCTATTTTAAAGTGTACAGTTAGTGATTTTTAGTATATTCACAAGGTTGTGCAACCGTCACCACTAATTCCAGAACATTTTCATCCAAAAAGAAATCCTGTCACATCAACAGCCTCTCCCCATGTCCGCTTCCACCCAGGCCCTGGCAACCGCTGATCTACTTGCTGTCTCTGGACTTCCCTGTTCTGGAGTTTTATATAAATGGAATCATATGCTATTTCCCTTAGTTAATTTTCCTGAGAATAATGTTTTCAATGCATATTGCAGCACGTATTAGTGCTTTATTCCTTTTAATGGCTGAATACTGTGTCATTGTGTGGGCACATCACGTTCTGTTTATCCAGGCATCATCTGATGGACATTTAGGTTGCTTTCACTATTTGGCTGTTATGAATAATGCTGCTGTGAACATTCATGTACAAGTGTTTGCATGAATGTATGTTTTCAGTTCTCTTGGGTAGATACCGAGCAGTAGATTTGGTGGTAACTCTGTGTTTAACCTTTGAGGACTTCCAGACTGTTTTCCACAGTGGCTGCTCCATTTTACATTGTCACCAGCAATGTATGAGGGTTTCCTGTCCACACTTGTTAACCGCCTGGCTTTTTGATTATAACCATCCTAGCGGGTGTGAGGTGGGATCTCGTCGTTTTGGTGTGCATTTCCCTGATGACTGTTGAAGTTGAGCATCTTTTCATGTGCCTGTTGGCCATCTGTATATCTTCTTTGGAGAAATGTCTGTTCAAGTCCTTTGCCCATTTTTAAATTGAGTTATTTGTCTTTTTATTGTGGAGGAGAAATGTTATTTTTGAATTGTCCACCAGACTCCAGGTAGAGGTGTCAGGAAAGCAGGTGTGGAGTTCTGGGGAGGCTGGGATTGGGCTTCACACCTGGAGCTCAGCGGATGGGCATGGAGATCTCCCCACCCCAGGAACGAGGGCGGGGCCAGGTCCCAGCCCGCACGTGGTTTCCTGGGAGCCGAGTGCAGAGCATTTTCAGGAGGAGGGAGGGAGTGGTCGCCAGGCCAGGTGCTGCCGAGGGGGAGGGGCCAGGCCTGCACGTTGGCTGCTGAGCTTTGGCACAGGGTCTGTGCCGTCACTGGTGTCGCGCGTGCCCCAGTGCTGTGGTTAAGCCGGCGCACAGTGGTCCAGCCACATCGCTTGTCAGGGTAGTGACGCTCCCTGCGGGTGGCAGCCAGCGTCCGCCCCAGGCACCCAGAGTGCCAAGCTCCCGATGTCCAGGTCCCTCCCCACCCTCCACCGAGGCATCCAGGTGGTGACGCCTGCCTCCGCCCCGGGCCTCGCACCTGCTGCCGGGCGGGAGCCCATTGGATGGCGAGCGCCCCTGCCTCGTGGTGGTTGCTCACCTGCGCGGCCGCCCGCCTCACCCCTGTCGTGTCGCCCTGCATTCTCGTCGGCGCTTGTTCTGGGTTCCGGCTGGGGCCTCCCGCCCTGGGGCGCCTGTCACACCTTTGCTTCTTAAAAACATCAGGGGGCTTTTGAGTACCTTGCAAGGAGCATCCCAACCCCTCAGAGTCCCAGCCGCACCCGGACCCCAGCTTCTCTCCCGTCCACCTCCTGCCGCAGCCCCACTGGACTAACAGAGCCACAGTTTGCTTTCATCTTACTAACTGTTCCGTGCGTGTCTACTCAGCGCAGACACCTGCAGCGGAGGCAGAGACAAAGCCAGACCCAAGACTCCCCTCTGCTCGCAGCTGTGATAGGAAGCAACGATCCTGGGAGGAGCTGGCGTCGAGCGTTGGTACAAGGCTGCTCTCAAGCCCTCTTTCACCCTCACAGTGACCCTGAGGCCCAGGGGGCTGTGTCACCCTCCGTCCTTCCTGAAATAAGACGGACCGTGCCTACTCCCTGTTTCACTGTCTGTTTTAGGAGCTCGCAGAAGCCAGCGCCATGGAGACGAGGCCCCAGGAGGGCAGGAAGGGGCCCCCGCCCAGGGACGTGCCCCCGGTGGTGGGACTGCTGCTCTCCATGGCCCTCATGAACGCCCTCCTCTACCTCTGCCTCGACCGGATCTTCATCTCGCCCCGGCGCTCCACGGAGGACCCCACGCGCTGTCCCCACGGCCACTTCAGGATGGGGCCGATGAGCAACTGCTCCCCGTGGCTGTCCTGTGAGCAGCTGAGGACAGAAGTGAGGCAGATGAAGCGTGTCGGGGAAGGAGCCGTGAAGAGAGTGAGTCCCTGGCTCACCGCCCGGGGGAGCGGGTGGCCCGGCGGGAGGGGGGCTGGCACCGTGTGCCGCAAGCCACGAGCCCAGCCGCCAGTGCCTCCAGCTGGGACATCATCCTAGTAAAGGGAGGCGAAGGAAGGAAGCGATGCACCAAGGAGTACTCTGCTTCGTTGTGGATAGTAATAGAAAGCTAGAAGTAATAACTACAGGGCAATGGTTAAGTTATGGTCCAACCACTTGTAGAATATTCTACAGCCAGAAAGTGTAGTTAGGAACCCTGTGCGGCAACATGCAAAAGCTCTCATTATGATAAGGAGAAAATCAAAATAGAAAATTGTGCAATACGCTGTTTTCATCTGCAAGATTATATATGTAGAAAAATATAAAAATGATAGAAAGTGTGTTATGGTGAAGGAAGATTTGGGGCAGTTTTTTTCGTTCTTATTTTTCAAACTCTATGGTGGTATTATATTGATTAAAAATTTTTTATTTTAAAAAGAGAAAGCACAGGGGCGAATTCAGTTCTCACGTAGAAGCTTCCAGAGCCCCGTCTCATGGGCTGCATTTCTGCAGTGGTGGCACTGAGACAGGGTGACTCCAGAAGCCAGTGAAGGGTGTTGAACAGGACAGACCCTCTGTGAGGACGCAGCGAGTGACGGCAGGGCTGCAGCTGGAGAGACAGCTGCGTCCCTGAATGGGGAAAGGATTCACCTTGAAGGAGGGAGTCAGAGGGGAGAAGGGAGGGGAATTAATGTGAGGTGAAAGCATGAAGCCAGGTGACGGGAACGTAACGGGTTTCTTCAGATTCGCCCGCGCATTGTAGTGGGTGCTGGGGGCACAGCAGTGCACAGAACAAAGACCCTTGAAGCCAGCTGGGGAGTCAGTCAAGAAGACAAGAAACAGGCGCGTAGGAAGCTGTATTAGTGACGCGCTCTGAGCCAGTGGGGCGAGGAAAGAGCCGCGGGCTTGTTACTCCAGGTGGTCAGAATGGCGTGGGTGTTTGGGGACAATGATCCAGCAAGAAAGATGGGGACCAGCAGACGCCCCTGGGTGGAGCGTGCCTGCTTGTCCGGGGACCAGAGGCAGGATGCGAGGAAGACGTCAGAGGTGAGGGTCCCCCGGGGCTGCTGGCCTCGGGCTCCACTGCAGCGTGAGTGGAGGGGAGGACTGCCGGCCTGTGTGCAGAGCAGACCCGGCCGGGCTCGCGGGGAGCTTGGTGACAGGTGGCTGCAGCTCGACATGAGTGTCAGCACCAGACACGGCGAGAAATCAGTGGGTTCTGGTTGTCTCTTAAATGCGGGGGCGGCAGAACGTCCCAGTAGACTGGACGTGGGGTGTAAGGGAGGGGATGACGGAGGCGCCCAGCCGGGGCAGCAGGGAAGACAGGGTCTGCGTTACCTGCCCGGGGAGGTCCTGTGTGTGTGTGAGGTGGCCAGGCAGGGACACGGGCAGTTGGGTGTACGAGTCTGGCACTCGGGGGGCGGGGATGTAGATCTGGGGGGGGCGGGTGTTGACAGCATTGGGCTAAGAAGTCACCAGGGAGGGGAGTAGCAGAGGACTCACAGCCAGTTAATTTCTGCCTCCTTCAGAGAGGGACCCTGAGGGCTGCCCACTTGTTTCCATGCTGTTGCGCTTGCTCAGAACATTTTTGGAATTTTTTTGGAATTGCTATTTACCCTGAAGGATGTTTTTGAGTAGCTTCGATGTTGGTTATTGTTTGAGGACAGATTTGATTTTAAGGAACCTCGCAGATGACACCCAGCCCACTAGATTCAGCAATGTGGAATGTGGTTTGTTTGTTAAGGTGAAGGGCTGTTACACTGAGATTTTTGTTTCTTTGGCTGAAACTTGCCCTTCGGGCACAGGTGTTCTGAGCGCAGGATGTCAGCTCCACTGGGAGCCCCATCTGTCCTGCCCCATTGGGACCCCGGGGCCTGTGCATGGTCCGGCCCAGGGTAGTCCCCTGACCCTCCGTGTAGGCACCTACTCCAACAATCCTGCTGCGGCCACCCTGCCCACGTGGGCATCCCTCCTCTCTGGCACCCGTTCTGGGGGTATAGTTTCTCAATAGGAGTTTCTGTGACCAAAGTTCCTGACGTCCCTGTCTGACCTCCATCCCCGCCCCTCCTGGCGCCCTGGCTTCAGTAATTCCTCGGGGCCTCGGTGGGCTAATCCCACCACCTTCTCCCTCTCTGACCCTCCCGCCTGTCTGCATCCCGACTCACCCAGCAGCAGATTCTGCGGCTGTGTCCTCGTCACTCTGGCGCACACACTGGCGACATCTCCCTGCATCTCTGTCTCCATCCTGCCTGGCAGGAAAGCCCCACACCTGGTTGACGCCGGCTGTGTATCTGCACTTGGGCAGCTGCCCTGGAGGCAGAGAGGAACACCACAGCCCTGCCATTCCAGCACGACCGCAAACCTCAGCACAGCCCAGGGGTCAGGCTCTTTTCCCTTAGTAACTTCTCCCTCCCATTCTCTGAGACAGACGTTTCCTTAACAACCCCCTCGTTTCCTTAGATGTTTCCTTAGCTGGTGATCTTGCTACTAAGATGTTATGAAAACAGAAGCCACCCAGAGGGCCCGTCCTCATCTGCCCACTTGACCTACAAACCTTCCAGCTCCGGGGTCGTCCCTGACCGCTCACAAGTTCCCTTTAAATGATTCCCCCTCCCCTACGTCATCGCTCTTCCCCACTCTGAGGATGGTCCCTACTGGCTACGCACAAACGCTCGTGCTTTCAAAGAAAAAACCCTCTTCCCGTGATTCCCTGTTTCTTCCCCTCTGCTTCCTCCTCGCCCATGCACCCTTCCGTAGTCCTCCCGAGAGGCTCCCAAACACCGCCCTCCAGGGAGACGGCTCTCACCCAGCTTCCCGCTGACCCCCGGCCAGATGCTGCTCTGCCCGCCTCTCACTTGACCTTTCCCGCAGCCCTTGGCTCCTGGTCTCTCCCTGCAGCCCGGGCTCCACGACTTTCTGGTTTTCCTCCCCTGGGCAGCCCTTCCTAATTACTCCCCTTGGCTGCTCCTGTTCGCTCTTCTTGCCTCTAAAGCAGCGGTTCTTAGCCCAGAGGCGAGGCTACTCCTCAGGGGACGTTTAGCAATGAGTAGAGACCCCCGTGTGGCCGTCACAGCTGGCGTGGGGAGGTGACACGGGCGTCCAGTGGGCAGAGACCAGGGGCGCTGCGGACCACCCTGCCGGGCGGGGACGGCCCCATCCCCAGCAGGTGGCTGCGCGGCCTGAGGTGGCCCTGGTGCTGAGGCTAAGAAACCTTATTCCTCCCGGTGGCTACCGGGATCCCCTTCCTTTGTCTTCTTGGGATGCACTCTTAGGTGATTTAATCTATCCATTGCTATAAATGCATTTTATGGGCTGGCGACCCCCAGCTTGATACCTGCAGCCCGTCTCTCTCCCCTGAGCCGCAGGTCTGTGTATCCACCTGTACTTGACCTGTCTACTTGGGGGTCCCTTGAGCGTCTAGGTGTGACCAGGGTGGAACTCTTGGTAATTTCCCCTCTGAAGCCCCTTCTCCCCCAGCCCTCCTGTCCCAGTAAATGCCAGCACTCCCCCCAGCGGCCGGCCAGACCAGGGAGTCAGCTTGCGTCCTCTCACCCCTCCCCCTGACTAGGCCAAGAGCAAGTTCCATCAGGTATGTTTTCAAAACATTTCCCAACTTGTTGGGTAACCCCTCTGTCCCTGGCCTTGGAACCAGCCTCCCTGCCCACGTGTGCCCTTCCCCGAGCCCCAGGCAGGCGTCTTTCAGACACACTTGAGACCACACATGTCCCTTCCTTAAAACCCCCAGCGTCCTTAGGAAAAACCGAAAACCTGGGCCCTGCCTTCCTCCTAAACTCACCCAGGCCGGTCCGGGTCCTCACCCCACCCTGCAGTCACCCTGCCCTTTCTTTTGTTCCTTGATCAGACAAGCCCTTTCTCACCTCGGGGCCTTTCCCAGCCTGAAATCTCTTCCTCCCCATCTGCCTGACTCCTCATTTCCAGGTCTCAGCTCAGATGTCACTTCTCTGAGAGGCTTTCCCTGACATCCCTCTCTAACCCACCTCACCCCCTGCCGTGGACCCTCCCATCTGGCATCTGGTTTGTTGTCTCTTATAAATGCAAGCTTCCTGAGGGCACAGACACCAGTTACCTGTGTGTCCTCAGCACCTAGCCCGTGGCTGGTTCATAGAGCAAATTTTAGGGGCCTGAACACAAAGGCTCTTTGGCTGAATCCACATAAAATAAAATATTGGCTTAGCTTTGACAGTTTCCTCACTATACAAGCACACCACCACCCCCCCTTTCCCCAGACTCTGTTTCTGGTTTGTGTTTGGAATTGCTGGGGCCACAGATCCTCTCCTGCAGCTGGTTTGGGGGCAAGGCCGACTGACCCCCTGCTTTTCCTTTTCTGTTCTTTGATTATGAAAGCAGTGCATCCAGCTCAGATGTTCAGAAGGAGCTGGAGCACAGGGTGAAGGCCCTTCACCTGCCCCTCCTCACTGTCCCATCTTACTCCGGGGGATGACAGTGAGGTTCAGCCCTTTTGGATTTTTAAACCCAAGATGACACTGAATGGACAGGTACGTTTTCTGCCAGCCGCTCAAGGACAGCAGCGGCCACGTCTCGGGGCTGCCCGTTTTCTGAGCCACAGACTTGGGCAGCAGTGCGCGTGAGGAGGAAGGGCTGCAGTAGAAACGACGCTTCCGGGGGCGGACACTCCACTGTGCTTTGCGGACACCAGGCACCATCCCGGCCACTCGCGTCCACCTGGGGGAGCGGAGGCGGTGTGGCCCCGTGCAGCATCTGTGTGCTCAGCCGCACAACTCTCCAGCAGAGTTTTCTCAGTTACGTGGTTTGTCCTTTAAAATTAAGGTATGGTGCGTTAAAAAGCCATAACATTTGGGTTGGCTCCCATCAGAAGAATGGATTCAGCTCTTACTCTGTCGCCCTTTAGTTTTGTGTAACCCTTAGAAGGGTCGTGTGTGATCTGTTTTCAATGTGGAAGGCTGGCTGGAGCGCAGATGTTGCATGAAATAGCAGTGCCCACCCCTCGGTCTCCCCTGCAGGGTCCACCTCCTCATCCCTCTTAACCTTGGATTTTTCTTCTCCTCTGTGCTCACTGCCAGGGTGGCCTCGTCCAGTCCCGTATCTTTATCCCCTGAACGAGCTCTGGACCTTTCTGTCCCCTGCCTACCCCGCATCTTGGATGTTGAGTGTCTTCTCAGCCTGAGTGTGTCACAGACCGTCCCCTCAGCCTGCTCCTCCTTCACTGTCCCCATCACCCTGAGGACAACCCCACCAGTCCAGCTGCGTACACCACAACCCAGGAGGCCTCCTTTGTTTTTGTTTTTTAATTTAATTTTTATTTTACATTTGAGTCGAGTTGATATACAATGCTGTGTTAGCTTCCAGTGTACAGCACAGTGAGTCAGTTATACATATACATGTATCCACTCTTTTTCAGATTCTTTTCCCATACAGGTCATTACAGAGTATTGAGTAGAGTTCCCTGTGCGACACAGCAGGTCCTTGTTGATTATCTATCTTGTATATAGTAGTGTGTATATGTTAATCCCAAACTCCTAATTTATCCCTCCCCGCCCAGGGAGGCACCCTTGTCATCCCCCTTTCTCCACAGCCACGTTTGGTCCCTCAGCAAGTTGCAGTGTCTCCACACTCAGGAGAGACCTGGAATTTGGCCGCTCCTCGGCTTCTCCCCGGCCCCCTCCCCACCCAGGCCTCTGTGCCTGGGACCTGGTTATCTCGGCAGCCTCCAGAGTGGGCTCTCTGCCTCCACACTTGCCCCTTCAGATGCTCTCGCACGGCAGCCAGCTCCTCCGTGTAGGGCGCCCTGTCTCACGCTAGTCCTTGCAGCGACTGAAGGCCTCTCCCAGCCTCTGCTCCCCTCCCCCTGCTCAGACACCGCAGCCCGTGGACATATCCCACCCCAGGCCCTTTACCCTGCTGTCCTCCCCGCCTGGGACATGGTCCACCTCCTTCAGGTTCCTGTTCCAGCCTCACCCCAGTGAGAGCTTCCCCAAGCTAGTAAAGCTGTAAACCCTTCCCTGCTTAATTTTTCTCCAAAGCATATTTTACCTTCTAATATACTTTACACACTTCCTATTTATTTTCTCTCTTGTCCGCCTCCTGCACTAGAATGTAAATTTCATATGGGCAGGGATTTATTTCAGTTTTTTTAATTGATGTAAGTACTTGTTAAATGAATGAAGACAGATTTGACGTTGTACTACAAAAGACCACATAAGCTAATTATCTTCTAAAATTTGTCTTTACATTCGTAATAAAGCATCACATGAATAATATATAAAGAACTAGATATTAATAAGCACAAAGCAAACAACCCTAGAGAAAATAGTATGAAGGACAATGAACAGACTTTCCACAGAAGAAATACAGAAATGCCCAGAGGATGAAAAGTGCTCAGTCTCATTAGTAATCAGGGAAATACAAAATTGGAACAGGAAAATGTTTTTCATCCATTAGATTGGCACAGATTACCAAGATTGCTAACAGCTAGTGTGGTTAAGGCTCTAGAACACAAGATTTATACACGATTGGTGAAAGTACGTGTTGGTACTTTGAAGGGTCCTGATAGTACCTCGTCTTCACTCAGTGATCCATCTACTTCCCTAGCTTATAAAAACACTTGCAGAGGTGCACAGAGATGTAAATATAAGGCTATTCATTGTAGAATTGTTGTTACTAAGAAATAAATGGGAAATAGTTTAAATGTCCATCAAGTCTTTAAAAATAGATCACATTAGATCATATTAAATGTTTATGTAAAATGATAGAGCTGTGTAGAAAAAAGAACCTAATCCATTCTTTTTTTTTTTTTTTTCTTTTTTAAACTTTGGGTTTATTTACTTATTTATTTACCTATGGCTGTGCTGGGTCTTCGCTTCCGTGCGAGGGCTTTCTCCAGTCGCGGCAAGTGGGGGCCACTCTTCATCGCGGTGCGCGGGCCTCTCACCATCGCGGCCTCCCTCGTTGCGGAGCACAGGCTCCAGACGCGCAGGCTCAGCAGTCGTGCCTCAAGGGCCCAGCCGCTCCGCGGCATGTGGGATCTTCCCAGACCAGGGCTCGAACCCGTGTCCCCTGCATCGGCAGGCAGACTCTCAACCACTGCGCCACCAGGGAAGCCCCAGAACCTAATCCATTCTGACAGCATCTGTTCCAAATTTTATGAATTTTTATTATACCATACTTTAGTTTTTAAAAAAGAAATGATCATCTGTAAAACTGAAAATATACCAGTATAAGTAGTACACCCATACAATGAAATATTATGCAGCTTTAAAAAGAATGACTTAGATCTATATATACATTAGGGAAAGATTTCTGAGGCATCTGTTAAATGAAAAAAGCCAGTTGCAATATATTTGTTATATTCCCACTTTACATAATAAACTCAAATGCTATTTTGTAAATGGATATTAATACATGTAAACGCATAGAGAAACTTCTGGGAGGTTACCAGCCAAATAGTTAACGATAGTTTCCTTTGGGTTGGGAGTAGATGCAGAGGAAGGAGTTCTACTCCTTCTTTTTTTGAACTTTTACCAAGAAAAGTATTCATGATTATTTTTATAATTAAAAAAAAAGGTAAAGTTGGTTTCTGAGAAATGATTCTTAACCTTTAACTTGCAAATATTTAATATTGGAGGCTTCAGGTATTTGTGAGAGATCCCAAAGACTAATACTACTTAATAATAAGTAGTATTTAATTTTTCATTTATCTGAGGCACAAAAATGAATTTGTCCTAAGCGAGGGTTCAGGAGGAAGTCATGAGCCCTGTAGCCGAACCTCTCCCGCATTTCTTGTTGAATAAATGTGTAAACCGTGGCAGCTTCTCTAAAGTGATTACTGTTTTGTATGAAAAATGGGCCTGGACACCAAAGCTGTCTGCTAGTGCTGGTGCCGACCATGAGCAGGAGGGGAGCCCAAGGGAGTGATGGGTCTCAACAGAAACAGGATTTTTATACTGGAGTCAGAGATCAAATACAGTGCTGGTGCAGATCTATGGAGAGAATAAAATGTGTTCTGTATAAAAATAAATAAAATATATATTCATGAAACTTATAGACTGTAGCAGCCAGAGAAATGTGGCTTCTTAATACAAATTATCCATAGTGAAATTTTTCAAATTCGGGTTTCTGAGAAGGTCTTGAAAGATTTCTCTTTTGAATAAACGGTCAACAGCAGTTAGAGTGTTTTTCCATTAAGGAACCTCCCTTCTCAGGCCCAAAATAAATCTTCACAGTCCTCTAGCCCACCTCCATTTGATATAATAGTTTTTAGTTCTTTTAAAAAATGTTTTAAAATATAAAAGTAATATATGTTCATTCTGGAAAAGTTATACCAAAAGGTATGAAGGAAAAAAAAAGCAAATAAAGAGAACAGCAAAAATCCTTCGATTTCTATGTAATTTTGTCTTGTTTTATGCAGTTAGAACAATGGTATAAAAACACTTTGTATCCTTTTCATTTGTAACGTTACTTTTATCTGTGAAAACCCTATCAGCGGCTGCATTTTGCTGAGCCCTGTAACCTTCCTTGAGTGGTCCTGCATAACCGGACTGCTCCCCGATTTTTGATGGATGGATAGTTTCCAGTTATGCTTTTATAAATAATGCCAGATTTTTATTCCTAGAGCTTTTTAGGTATTTCAGATTGTTGCCTTAGATAGATTATAGATTTTAATGTTAAAGGCTCTTGATAAATATGCCCCAAGTTGCTTTTGTAAGCTTTATTTTAACAGTGAAGAAGAGGAAGCCAGAGGGACACAGCCTACGGGACCAGGAGCCACCTGGTGCAGTGGAGTCCTGACCTGGATCCTGTTTTCTCTTCTGCAACCTTCTGCCTTCCCTTTGGGGACTCGAGCAGAAGATCAGTGGTTCTTATTTCTTTTTTTTAAAATACCACTTTATTTATCTGTTTATTTATCTGTTTATCTATCTATGTATGTATGTATCTATCTAAGCCACACAGCTCACGGGATCTTAGTTCCCTGGCCAGGGATTGAACCCCGGGCCCATGACAGTGAAAGTGCAGAGTCCTAACCACTGGACTGCCAGGGAATTCCCCAGTGGTTCTTCTTTGCCAGCTGATAGAAATGGGAATCCAAGGCCGTGCGGTACAGCTGCTCCTCTGCCAGCTGTGTGCCAGGACAGCAGGTCCAGTGTGTGCCACTTCAGCTCCTGCTGTTACAGCTGAAGTCACAGAAAACCACGGACCGTGTGAAAATGTGTTCCTTATGCAGGGTCGTTCCTGTTTGTGGTTTGCTCTGACACCTTTTAAAGCGAATGGTGGCGCTGTGTGTGATGGGCTGGCTGGGCTCGGTCCCTGTGTGGGGTTTTCCAGCTCTCCACTCACCACTTTTCCAGCCCTCTCCCGCCCCGCCCCTGCTTCGTGCTGCCCTGCTTTGGTCTGTCTGCTTCTTCCTGCCTTTGTTCGTGCCGTCCCCTCTCCTGGGCGTGCCCCCCATTCTCCACAGCTGGCTGGCGAGCCCCTTCATCCCACAGACCAGCTTCCAGGACATTCCCGCAGGCTCTCCCGACAGCCCTCGGCACCCGGACCAGCTGCCCAGCCCCCTCTGCTTCGCCCTGACAGAGCGTTTGCCTCGCCCGGCGTCTGGTCTGGCTTATGAGCAAGTCTTTGGAACAGTCTGTGCCTCGCTAATGTCTGTGTCCTCTGCACCACGTCTGACCCTGAGAGGCATTTGCCGTGTGGCTTCCCGGCTCACCAGCTGGCAAGGGTTCCGGGTTGATGTTCCCTGTGGCTTTGTTCCAGGTGTTTCTGTCCGAGTGGAAGGAACGCAAGGTGGCTCTGTCGCGGCTCACCAGGCTGGAGGTAAGAGACGACTTCCTGCACGGACTGCGGATGCTGAAGTCGTTGCAGAGTGAGCACGTGGTCACGCTGCTGGGCTACTGTGAGGATGACAACAGCATCCTCACCGAGTACCACCCCTTAGGCTCCCTGAGCAGCCTGGAGGCGACGCTGAACCTCTCCAAGTACCGGAGCACGAACACGTGGCAGCACAGGCTGCAGCTGGCCCTGGGCTACGTGGCCATCATCGACTTCCTGCACCGCAGCCCCCTGGGCACGCTGGTCATGTGCGACTCCAGCGACCTGCCCAAGACGCTGTCCCAGTACCTGCTGACCGCCAACTTCAGCATCGTGCTCAACGACCTGGACGCCCTGCCCCTGGTGAACCGCAGCACCGGGGCCCTGGTGAAGTGCGGCCATCGGGAGCTCCGCGGGGACTTCGTGGCCCCAGAGCAGCTGTGGCCCTACGGAGAGGACGTGCCTTTTCACGACGACCTCATGCCCGCGTATGACGAGAAGATCGACATCTGGAAGATTCCAGACGTCTCCAGTTTCCTTCTGGGGCACGTAGAAGGGAGCGACATGGTCCGATTCCACTTGTTTGATATTCACAAGGCATGTAAGAGCCAGACGCCTGCGGAGAGACCCACCGCTCAGGACGTCCTGGACACTTACCAGAAGGTTTTGAATCTACTCAGAGACACCGCGACGTCTCAGACAAGAGAGATGCTGTAAAGACCAGTGCAGCCGGTGAGGTGCGGGAGTCAAGGATCGGATGGAAGAGTTACAGTGGTTCCGCTCTGACGGGGAGGTTTCTGCCGCTTTGCCCCGTGGTTCTTCCTCTCCATCCGCGTGCACAAATGAGCGGCTCCCTATCCTGGCCGCCTGGCAGGAGTTACTAAGCCAGAGCAAACCGGGCTTGATGGGAGCCTGGCTTCAGGCGAAGGTGCAGAGAAGCAGCGACTCTGGCCGGTATCTGAAGGAAGTAACAAAAATGGAGCTACAAAGAGGCTTCCCTAACACCTAAATGTGTAAGCTTGTAAGAAATGTGTGTAGAGAGGTTTTTAAATTGCAGTGTACGGAAGAAACAAGCTGTAGGACTCGCTTTTTTAGGTATTTGCGGTGTATTTCACTGGTACTGATGAGGCATCTCTAACATTTCAAATGATTGCTCTGTGAAGCTCCTGTGCCATTCCCTTCCCAGCGAGCTTGCATGCTCTTTGAAATTTTGAATGGATAAGGAACATTTAAAATATCAAGTATGATGCAGATTATATCTATGTTACTGCCTTGGATGGTGCTTGTGAAATTCCTGTTTACCTTCCAGCTGGATTTTCTGTGTCCAAAATTAATGATTGTGAACATTTTATATCAACAGTGTCTGTCACTCATTACCAGAAGGCGTCAAACCCTTGCACTTGACTCGCATGATTGAATCCTTCAAATAGCTCTTTCCTTGGTCACTGTCATCCTCGCTTGCAGGGGATGATGGATTTGGTGCATAGCCATCATCACCAGTAAGGGAGTTGAAGCTGGCCCTGAAGGGCAAAGACGCCGTGCAGCCGACTGCCTGCCCTTGGCTTGCACAGGCCTCACAGTCACTGGAGTCACAGGGAGCTGGGCCCCGACCCACAGGCTCTGACTCAATCTGTCTGGGTGGAGTCCGAGACTTCGTATTTCTCACTGGCTTCCAGGTGATGCTGGTGCTGCCAGTCTGGGGACCACATTTCGAGAACCACTGTCCTTAACTGTCAGGGAGGGCAGCCCAGGCAGTAGGATAGGGAGTATTGTCAGTATTATCCCTGTTCTACTGCCTGTGGTTGATCGGGCCCTGTGGGTCCTATGGTTGGTCAGAGAATACGCTTGCCCAGAGTATATTAACTGCTGCTTTTTGTTATAAAAATGCTGCCAGAACCCACTAGGACGGCTGTAATCAGAAGGATGGACAATTACAAGTGTTGGTGAGGATGTAGAGAACTGGAGCCATCGTACACTGCTGGTGGGAATGCCAAGTGTTCCAGCTGCCTTGGAAAACAGTCTGGCAGTTCCTCAAAAAGTTAAAAATAGAGTGACCATGACCCAGCCGTTCCACTCCCCAGTATTTACCTGAGAGAATTGAAAACATGGCCATAAAAGAACTTGTACATGAATGTTCATAGCAGCATTATTCATGATAGACAAAAGATGAAAATAACCCAAATGTCCATCCACTGGTGAATAGATAAAGAAAACAAAGAAAATGTGGTCCATCCATTCAATGAGGTGTCGTTCAGCCATGAAAAGGAAGGAAGTACTGATACATGCTCCGACATGGATGAATATGCTAAGTGAAGGAAGCTGTCATGAAAGACCACATTTGTATGATTCCACTTATATGAAATGTCCAGCATCGACAAACCCATAGACACAGAAAGTAAATTAGTAGTTTCTAGAGGCTGGCAGGTGCTTGGGGCTGAAGAATGGGGAGTGCTTGCTAATGGGTACAGGGTTTCTTTGGGAGTGATGAAAATGTCCAGAAATTATGCAGTGGTGATGGTTGCACAACTCTGAATATACTAAGTAACACTGAATTGTACAAAAAGGGAAAAGTCTATGGTATGTGAAATATATCTCAATAAAGCTGGAACCCCCCCCCCACCTCTGCCACAAGACCATGTACCTCTTATGACCCTTTTCACTTGGCGTAGTAGTTACTGTGTGGAGTTGCTGAGTTGAAATTACCCTATTCGTGTTGTAACTCTGGTTTGAGGGTTTTCTTGGTTTTGGGACTTTGCATTGGGAGCAAAACTTTGTTTCACGTGAATTTGTTTTTAACTATTGATGATAGAGCTCAAATGGACAGCATGGTGTAGGGGAGGGGACATGGGCAGGATCAGGAGACCTGAGGTACAGTCCCAGCTCTGCCTCTGACTCCTGTGTGGCCTCAGACAAACCCATTTCTGAATGAGAGAGTTGGTGAGAGGCATTTCCAACTTCTCCTCTGCCTCTGAGTTCTCCCTGATGCTTTATCATGCCAGTGCCAGACACCAAACTGGACCTGGCCCTTCACTTTCACTCTTCAGTACCAACAGAACTGCAAAATCATAAGAGGAACTTACATTCTCACTAAAACCTAGGTGAGTTCATTGCCCACATATTCAGCAAAAGTATAATCAGGAGAAAAGGCAGATGAGGTGAGCCATTCTCAAAGCACAGCCCAGGATTTAGTGGTCTCTCTGCTAACCTTATTCCAAGTATTTTTTTAAAAAAGTCACCATGGGGACATCACTGGAGGTCCAGTGGTTAAGACTCTGCACTTCCACTGCAGGGGGCAAGGGTTTGATCCCTGGTCAGGGAACTAAGATCCTGCATGCCGCGTGGCGCGGCCAAAAAAAGAAAAAAATATCATCACTACCATGTGGTTTATAGTGTGCTTTCTGTTTATCTCATGTGATGCTACAAACACTCCAAGCTTCTGAGAGCCTCCAGGGATTGTAAATTGTTCAGCAGAGACAGGACACATGAGTGTTCTTAAAACGAGGCACATGAGGTGGGAGTGGGGTGGAAAGCTTATCTCATGCAGGACGTGTTAAAAAGGTCCTCTATGTATCCACCCTCCTCCCCATTATTTTAAACATAAATGTCGCTCAGTTTCAGTAATCACTATTCTCATATGACTTTTAATCATTTAACACAGGGGTCCCCGACCCTGGGGCCACAGACCAGTACAAGTCCGTGGCCTGTTAGGAACCGGGCCGCACAGCAGCAGGCGAGCGGCAGGCAAGCGAAGCTCCATCTGTATTTACAGCCGCTCTCCATCGCTCGCATTACCGCCTGAGCTTCACCTCCTGTCAGATCAACAGTGGCATTAGAGTCTCATAGGAGTGCGAACCCTACTGTGAACTGCGCATGCGAGGGATCTAGGTTGCGTGCTCCTTATGAGAATCTGATGCCTGATGATCTGAGGTGGAGCTGAGGCGGTGATGCTAGCTAGCGCTGGGGAGCGGCTGCAAATACAGATTATCATTAGCAGAGAGGTTTGACTGCACAGAGACCATAATAGATCAATTGCTTGCAGACTCAGATCAAAACCCTATCAGTGAGTGGCAAGTGAAAACTACGCTGCTTTTGGTGGCAGGCTTTATAGTGGCAAGTGAGTTGATGGTACTTCAATCATACAGCTGCATCTGATGGTGGGCTTTAAGTCAGAATCCGACACTTATTTTAGTCCGCGTGTGGCCTGCCCATTATTTTATTTACCACTTCCATCCATGCCTCTTTCCTGCACTGCACACTTGTCTCAGTCACAGTTTTGGTAAGCCCACAAGCTAACCCTAGCCAAAATGAGTAAAAAACAAACATCGCTGGAGAGCTTCTTTGAAAAGGTGGAAAGACCCAATGATGAGATAACAGAAGACTCTAAGACTGCCAACAAAAAGAAAGCTGCATTTAGAAAAAAATACGGAGTCCTACTTAAATTATGGGTTCATTGCAACAGGTGATTCACATTCTCCAAGCCTGCTTTGTATAATATGTGGTGATGGGCTATCCAATGAAAGCACGAAACCTTCAAAACAGCTTCACCACATGGATACCAAGCACCCTGCATTAAAAGACAAGGCTTTGGGGTTTTTCAAAAGAAAAAACAATGAATACAAAGAACAGAAGTTCAGTTATTGAAGTCCAGCACTTCATCAAATGTGTCTGCACTGAGAGCATCATACTTCGTGGCTAACCGCATTGCTAAAGCTAAGAAGCCCTTCACTATTGGTGAAGAGTTGATCCTGCCTGCTGCTAAGGACATTGGTTGTGAACTTTTAGGAGAGGCTGCAGTTCAAAAGGTGGCACGTGTTCCTCTTTTGGCTGGCACCGTAACTAGAAGAACTGATGAAATAGCAGAGGATATTGAGGCACAATTGTTAGAGAGGATTAATGAGTCACCAAGGTACGCAATCCAGGTTGACAAGTCTACCAATGTTGACAACAAGGCAACAATGCCTGTCTTTGTGTAATATATTTTTCAGGAGGATGTGCATGAGGATATGTTATGTGCACTTTTGTTGCCAGCCAACATCACAGCTGTAGAACTATTCAAGTCTTTGAATGATTACATATCAGGAAAACTGAATTGGTCATTTTGTGTCGGTATATGCACGGACGGAGTGGCTGCCATGACTGGACGGCTTTCTGGTTTCACTACTCAGGTCAAAGAGGTCACTTCTGAATGTGAGTCTATGCATTGTGTCACCCATAGAGAAATGCTGGCTAGCCGAAAAATGTCACCTGAACTTAACATTTTGCAGGATGTGATTAAAATTATCAACCACATTAAAGTACATGCCCTTAACTCACGTCTGTTCATGCAGCTCTGTGAGGAGATGGACACAGAGCACACACGTCTTTTTTTATACACAGAAGTGAGATGGCTTTCTACGGGTAGATCACTTGCCAGAGTTTTTGAGTTATGAGAGCCGCTCCAGAGATTTCTTTTAGAAAAACAGTCACCACTGGCAGCACATTTCAGTGACACAGAATGGGTCGCAAAACTTGCTTACGTGTGTGACGTATTCAACCTGCTCAAAGAACTCAGTCTGTCACTTCAGGGGAGAAAGACAACTGTGTTCAAGTTGGCATTCAAAGCCAAACTGGAATTATGGGGGCGACAAGTGAACATTGGGATTTTTGAAGTTTCAAACATTAGCAGAGATTTTGAAAGTGACTGAGCCAGGGCCTTCTTTCTCCCAGCTGGTGCATGATCACCTGTCTCAGCTTTCAAAAGGGTTTGAGCATTACTTCCCAACCACAAAAGACCCCCGAACTGGGAAGGAATGGATCCACGACCCATTTGTGAGTAAACCAGGTGAATCGACTTTGTCGGTGCTAGAAGAGGATCAGCTGCTTGAGATCGCAAATGATGGTGGCCTTAAAAGTATGTTTGAGACAACTTCAAATCTCCATACGTTCTGGATTAAAGTCAAGGCAGAATATCCTGAGATTGCCACAAAAGCACTGAAAAGCCTGCTTCCATTTCCAACATCTTTCTTTGTGAAGCAGGGTTTTCTGCAGTGACAGCAACCAAAACAAGATTATGGAGTAGACTGGACATAAGCAACACACTTCAAGTGTCACTGTCTCCCATCACCCCCAGATGGGACCATCTAGTTGCAGAAAAACAAGCTCAGAGCTTGCACTGATTCTGCATTATGGTGAGTTGTATAATTATTTCATTATATATTACAATGTAATAATAATAGAAATAAAGTGCACAGTAAATGTAGTGCTCTTGAAACATCCCAAAACCATCCCCCCGGCCCTGGTATGTGGAAAAATTGTCTTCCATGAAACCGGCCCCTGGTGCCAAAAAGGTTGGGGACTGGTGATTTAATGGTAATTTAAAATATGAAACCAAGGCATCCCCAATGTTCTGTATACCTCACCTACACACACACTTAACCCATGGCTGGATCCCTGTGTACACCCCAGAGGGTGGTGAGAGTGAACCTTTGCAGATGCCTGGTGAGCACGTGCAGAAATCCTGACTCTGCAGGATTGGGAGAAAGTACACAGATTTGAACATTCAGCAGTGCCCAAGGGAAAGCAAACAGGAGGCTGTCAGGACTCACTCTAGCTTTGTAGTATAAAGAGAAGGCAGAGAATCTTAAGAATTCCCCCCTAGGAGGGATCAAGAAATATGTAACAGGCATATCCATAGAAAAGTTCTGGAAGAGCCTCAGAATCCCTGGCAGAACTGACAGAAGGTATTTCTCCTCCAAAGCCAATCACTAAAGACTGGAAGAGATGGCTGCCTCTTCAAATGTGAAGATGGCCATTCAACACTTCATGGGACATGAAAAATAAAGGAACATGATAATTTTTCAGTAACTGATCCCAAAGGAGTGGAGATCTGTGATTTGCCAGATAAGGAATTCAAATTAGTCATTATAAAGAAGTTCAGCAGGCTACAAGAAAACATGAAGACAATTCAATGAAATAAGAAAAATAATACATGAATAAAACAAGAAGTTTAACAGAGATCTAGATCTCATGAAAGAGAGCCAAGCAAATTCTGGAGCTGAATTCTACAACGAATGACATGAAAAGTGCAATAGAGAGCAACAGCAGAGTTGATCAAGCAGAAGAATCTCAGTAATACAGCAAGTTAAAGACATGTCATTTGTTCTCTCTCTCAGTAAGACAGGAAGTTGAAGACAAGTCATTTGAAATTAGTCACTCAGGAAAGAACAAAGTAAAAGGAATGAAAACGAGTGAAGAAAGCCTGCGTGAATTATGGATACCATCAAAAGAGACAGTCTAGGCACTATTGGAGTCCCAGAAGAAGAAGAAAGGGAAAAGGGGGCAGAAAGTTTACTTTAAAAAATAATGGCTTAGAATTCCCCAAATCTGGGGAGATATTTGGACATTCAGGTTCACGAATCTCATAGGTCCCCCAAAAGATTGTTGAATCTTTTTGTTTTGAATCTTCTCTAAGACATTAAAATAAAGCTGTCTAAAATCAAAAATAAAGAGAGAATTTTTAATGCAGCAAGAGAAAAAAAAAAAAGTCCTCACATCCTCACATACAAGGGAACCCCCATAAAGCTATCAGAGAATTTCCCAACAGAAATCTTGCAGGCCAGGAGAGAGTAGAATGATATATTCAAAGTGTTGAAAGAAAAAACTGCCAACCTAGAATACTTTACCTAGCAAAGCTCTCCTCCAGAAATGAAGGAGAGATAAAGACTTTCCCAGACAAACAAAAGCTGAGGGAAGTCATCACCACTAGACATGCCTCACAAGAAATACAGAAAGGAGCTCTTCAAGCTGAAATTAAAGGATGCACATTAGTGACATGAAAGCATATGAAAATATAAATCACCCTGGTAAAGGTATGTACATAATCAAATTCAAAATATTCTGATACTGTATATGGTGGTTTGTTAATCACTAAAGTTTATTATAAAGGTTAAAGGACAAAAGTATTAAAATAACTATAGCCACAATAATTAATTAATTATTTGGTTGCACCAGGTCTTAGTTGTGGCACGTGTGCCCTTAGTTGCAGCTCACAGACTCCTCATTTGCGACATGTGGGCTCCCTAGTTGTGGCAGGCGGGCTCCTTAGTTGTGGCAGCTGGGCTCCTTAGTTGTGGCTCTCTGGCTCTTTAGTTGCGACATGTGAAATCTTGGTTGCAGCATGTGGGATCTAGTTCCCTGACCAGGGATCGAACCCGGGCCCCCTGCATTGGGAGTGAGGAGTCTTAACCACTGCGCCACCAGGGAAGTCCCACAATAATTTATTAATTGATACAGAATATAAAAGAATGTGAACTGTGACATCAAAAGTAAAATGGGAGGGCTTCCCTGGTGGCGCAGTGGTTGAGAATCTGCCTGCCAATGCAGGGGACACGGGTTCGAGCCCTGGTCTGGGAAGATCCCACATGCTGCGGAGCAACTAGGCCTGTGAGCCACAATTACTGAGCCTGCGCGTCTGGAGCCTGTGCTCCGCAACAAGAGAGGCTGCGATAGTGAGAGGCCCGTGCACCGCGACGAAGAGTGGCCCCCACTTGCCGCAACTAGAGAAAGCCCTCGCACAGAAACAAAGACCCAACACAGCCATAAATTAATTAATTAATTAAATAAATAAACCCAAAGTTAAAAAAACAAAACCTGTCATCTTTAAAAAAAAAAAAAAAAGTAAAATGGGAGAAGGAAATAGAAGGGTAGAGTTTGTATATGCAATCAAATTTAAGTTGTTACCAGCTTAAAAAAACTGTTATAACTATAAGATGCTTTATGTAAGCTTTACAGTAACCACAAAGCAAAAACCTACAGTAGATACACAAAAGATAGAAGAGAATCAAAGCATACCACTATTGAAAATTATTAATTCACAAAGGAAGACAGTGAACCAGGAAGACAGGAACTATAAAGCATCCAGAAAACAATAAGATGGTATTAATAAGTCCTTACTATCAATAACTACTTTAAATGTAAATGGATTAAATTCTCCAATCAAAAGGAACAAAGTGGCTGAAGGGATAAAAAGCAAGACCCAACTTTATGCTGCCTACAAGAGACTCACTTCCATTTTAAGAACACACATAGGCTCAAAGTGAAGGGATGGAAAAAGATATTCCATGCAGATGGAAACTAAAGGAGAGCAGGGATCACTATACTTATATTAGACAAAATAGGCTTAAATCAGAAACTGTAATAAGAGAAAAAGAAATTCATTATATAATGATAGAGGAGTCAACTTATCAGGAGGGTATAACAATCGTAAATATATATGCACCCAACAATGGAGCACCTAAATACTTTATCAAATGCTCCCAGCTCTGAAGGGAGAAATAGACAACAATACAATAATAGTTAGAGCCTTCAATGCCCCACTTTCAACAATGGACAGATCATCCAGACAAAAAATCAAGAAAGAAACATTGGATTTGAACTATACTTTAGACCAAATCAATCTAACAGATATATACATAGAACATTCCACCCAACAGCAGCAGAATACACATTTTCCTCAAGCACACATGAAACATTCTCCAGGATAGATTATATTGTTAGGTCACAAAACGAGTATTAACAAATTTGAGAAGATAGAAATCATACTGACCATCTCATCTCATTTTCTTACCAAAATGGTATGAAACTAGAAATCAGTAACAGGAGCAGAAAACAAAGGGAACAGAAACCAATGAAATAGAAAACAAATGGACAACAGAGAAAATTCACAAATGTGTGGAAATTAAACAACACACTCCTTTTTGTTTTGTTTATGGTTTCCTTTTCTGTGCAAAACTCTTAAGTTTAATTAGGTCCCGTTTGTTTAATTTTGTTTTTATTTTCATCACTCAAGGAGATGGCTTGAAAAAGATATTGCTGCAATTTATGTCAAAGAGTGTTCTGCCTATGTTTTCCTCTATGAGTTTTATAGTATCTGGCCTTACATTTAGGTCTTTAATCCATTTGAGTTTATTTTTGTGTATGGTGTTAGGGAATGTTCTAAACAACACACTCCTGAACAAACAATGAGTCACAGAAGAAATCAAAAGGGAAATTTTTAAAAATTCCTTGAGACAAACAAAAATGAAAACACACTACACCAAAACTTACAGATGTAGCAAAAGCAGTTCTAAGAGGGAAGCGTATGTATAGTGATAAATGTCTACATTAAGAAAAAATAGATCTCAAATAAACAACCTAACTTTACACCTCAAAGAACTAGAAAAAAAACAAACTAAGCCTAAAAGTTAGCAGAAGGAAGGATATAACAAAGATCAGAGCAGAAATAAATGAAATAGAGACCAGGAAGTCAATAGAAAAGGTCAATGAAACTAAGATCTGATTTTTTAAAAAATATAAACATGGACAAACCTTTAGCTAGACTAAGAAAGAGAGAGGACTCAAATAAATAGAAATGAAAGAGAAGATATTCCAACTGTACCACAGAAATAAAAAGCATCATAAGAGATTACTATGAAGAATTGTATGTTAACAAATTTTATAACCTAGAATAAATGGATAAATCCCTGGCACATATAACCTACCAAGACGGAATCATGAAGTAATAGAAAATCTGAACAGACTAATGAGTAGGAGATTGAATCAGTATCAAAAACCTCCCAGCAAAGAAACGCCTAGGACCTATAGTCTTTACTGGTGAATTCTACTAAATATATCAAGAAAAATTAATACCAACCCTTCTCAAACTTTCAAAATATTGAAGATCAGGGAACACTTTCAAACTTATTTTATGAGACCAACATTACACTGATACCAAAGCTTTCTTGGACACTACAAGAAAAGAAAACTACAGGCCAATACCCCTAAAGAATATATGAACATGAACCAAGGATGGTTCATTCAACATACTCTAATCAATCAATGAGATGCATCACATTAACAGAATGAAGGATAAAAATCATAGAATCATCTCAATACATGCAGAAAAAGAATTTGACAAAATTCAACGTCCTTTCATGATTAAAAACTCTCAATAATAAGGGATAGAAATAATGTACCTCAACATAATAAAGGCCATATATGACAAGCCTACAGCTAACATCATATTCAACAGTGAAAATCTGAAAGCTTTCTCTCTAACATCAGGAAAAAGACAGGAATTTCCACTCTCACCACTTCTATTCAACATAGTACTAGCTAGAGTAATTAGGCAACAAAAAGAAATAAAAGGTATCCAAGTTCTTAAAGAAGAAGTAAAAATGTCTGTTTACAAATGACATGATTCTATATATAGAAAACCCTAGACTCCACCAAAAAAAAAAAAAAAAAGTTAGAACTAATACATGAATTCAATGAGGTTGAAGGATACAAAATCAATATACAAAAATCAGTTGCTTTTCTATATGTTAACAACAAATTATCAGAAATAGAAATTTAAAAAACAATTCTATTTACAATAGCATTAAAAACAATATTTAAGAATAAATTTAACCAAGAAGATGAAAGATATATATGCTGAAAGCTATAAGACAGTGATGTAAAAATTGAGGGAGACACAAATGAATGGAAGGATAGCCCATGTTTATGGACTGGAGGAATTAATATTGTTAAAATGTCCATACCACCAAAGACAGTCTGCAGATTCAGTGCAATCCCTATCAAAATTCCAATGACATTTTTCACAGAAATAGGAAAAACAGTCCTAAAATTTGCTTGGAATCATAAAAGACTGAATAGCCAAAGCAGTCTTGAGAAAGAAGAACAAAGGTGGAGGCATCACAATTCCTGATTTCAAAGTATTGTATTACAAATCTAAAGTATGGTACTGGTGTTAAAAGTAGACACAGGCCAATGGAACAGACCTGAGAGCCTTTTATAAACCTTGATTTTGTCAGGAGTGCCAAGAGTACTTAATGGGAAAAGGATAGTCTCTTCAATAATGGTGTTTGGAAAACTGGATATCTACATGCAAAAGAATCAAACTGGACCCCTATTTTATAACATTCACAAAAGTTAACTCAAAATGGATAAAAGACTTAGAATGTAAGACCTGAAACTGTAAAACTCCTAGAGGAAAACGTAGGTAAAAAGCTCCTTGATGTTGGTCTTAGCAATGATTTTTTTATATGACACCCAAAACCTCAGGCAACAAAAGCAAAAATAGACACCTGGGACTACATCAAATTAAACAGTGTCTGTACAGCAAAGGAAACAAAATGAAAAGGCAACCTATGGAATGGGAGAAAATATTTGTAAACAATATATCTGGTGGGTTAATATCCAAAATATATAAAGAACTTGTGCAACTCAATAGCAAAGAAACAAATAATTCAATTTTAAAATGGGCAGAATAGACATTCTTCCAGAGCAGACATACAAATGGCCAAGAGGTACACAAAAAGTGCTCAACATCACTAATCACCAGGGAAATGCAAATCAAAACTACAATGAGATATCACCTCACACCTGTTAATATGGCTTTTATAAAAAAGACAACAGATAACAAGTGTTGTCCAGGCTGTGGAGAAATTGTGCACTGTTGGTAGGAATGTCAGCTGGTACAGCCATTATGGAAAGCTGTATAGAGGTTCCTCAAAAAAATTTAAAATAGAGCCATATGATCCAACAATCCCACATTTGGGAATATATCTGAAGTAAGTGAAATCAGTCTCTCAAAGAGATATTTGCACTCCTATGTTTATTGTAGCATTATTCACAATAGCCAAGATATAAAAGCAAACTAAGTGTAAGGAAGGTGTGACAGAAAATATGCATACACAAAAAACATTATTCAGCCATGAGAAAAAAGAAAATCCTGCCATTTGCAACAGCATGTATGAAACTAGAGGACATTATGCTAAGTGAAATTAGGCAGACAAAGAAAGATAAATACTGCATGATCTCACTTATCTGTGGAATTAAAAAAAAAAATTAAACTCATAGAAAGAGAACAGAATGGTGGTTACTAGGGGCCGGGGAGTGAAGGAGATGGGAAGATTCCAGTCAAAGGGCACAAATCTTCAGTTGTAAGATGGATAAGCTCTGGGAATCTAGTGTACAGCATGGTGACTATAGTTAATGTGTGTGTACTCTAGATTTTTGAAGAGTAGACCTTAGGCATTGTCTCTACAAAAAACAGTAACTGTGAGGAAATGGGTGTATTAAATAACCTGATTTCACACAGTATACTATGTCAAATCATCATGTGGTACCCTGTTAATCGATACAATTTTATTTGTCAATTATTCCTCAGTAAAGCTGAGAAAAAGTTGAGAACATTTTCATCATCTCAAAACACTTGATACCCGTTAGCTCTCATCCCCTATCCTCCCATCCCTCCCCCAACCCCAGCCCTAAACAACCACTGATCTACTTTCTATCTATATAGATTTCTCTATTCTGGACTTTCATATGAATGGAATCCTATAATATGTGAACTTTTGTGTCTGGTTTCTTTCACTTAGCATAATGTTTTCAAGGTATATCCAAGCTGTAGCACGTATCAGTACTTCATTCCTCTTTAGAGCTGAGTAATATTCCAGTGCATGGATAAATACTGCATTTTGTTTTATCCCTTAGTCCACTGATGGACATTTGGGTTGTTTCCACTTTGGGCTATTATGAATAATGCTGATATAAGCATTTGTGTTTTCATTTCTCTTCTTATATACCCAGGAATGGAACTATTGGGTCTTTTGGTAACCCTAGGTTTAATCATTTGAGGAACTGCCATTAAACAGACTATTTTTCAAAGCATCTGCACTTTTACATTCCCATCAGCAATGTATGGGGGTTCTGATTTCTCTACATTATCCTTTTGATCATAACTCTCCTAATGGGTGGGAAGTGGTATCTGATGATGGTTTTTCTTTGGGGTGGGTTTACTTTTATATATTTTTAGATGAGGCTTCTGATACTTGGAATTTGAGTGTCCTTACTGTTAAAATCAGTCTCACAGAGGCTCTATTTCTTATATGTGAAATAGGAAATGACAATAACTTTCTTCTAGAGTGGTTTTCCCACTTTTTAAATTATAGTAAAATATAAATAAAATTTGCTATATTTAAGTGTGCAGTTCAGTGGCATTAAGTACATTCACAGTGTTGTGCAACCACCACTACCTTCCATCTTCAGAACTTTTTCATCTTCCTCGAGGGAAACTCTTTATCCATTCAACAGTAACTCCCCATATTCAGCAACCCGCCCCGCTCCCACCCCAAGTGCCTGGCAGCCACCATAATGCTGCTATGAACATGGGTGTACAAATATCTGTTCTGAGTCCCTGCTTTAAATTCTTTTGGGCATATACCCAAAAGTGGAATTCCTAGATTATGTGGTAATTTTATGTTTGATTTTTTGAGGAACCGCCATACTGTTTTCTACAGTGGCTGTACCATTTTACATTCCCACCAGCAATTACACAAGGGTTCCAGTTTCTCCACATCCTCATCAGCACTCGTTATTTCCCCTTTTTCTTTTCTTTTTTTTTTTTTTTCAATAGTAGCATTCTAATGGATGTGAAGTGGTATTTTATTGTGGTTTTGATTTGTATTTCCCTAATGATTAGTGATGTTGGGCATCTTTTCATGTGTTTATTGGCCATTTGTATATCTTTGGAGAAATGTCTATTCAAGTCCCGTGCCCATTTTTGAATCAGGTTGTTTGATTTTGTTGTTAAGTTGTAGATGCTCTTTATAAATACTGGATATCAATCCCTTATCAGATATATGATATGTAAATATCTTCTGCCATTCCATGGTTGCCTTTTCACTGTTGATAGTATCCTTTGATGCACAAAAGTTTTTAATTTTAATGAAGTCCAATTTGTCTATCTTTTCTTTTGTTTTCTGTGCTTTGGTGTCATGTCCAAGAAATCATTGTTAAATCCATTATCATGAAGTGTTCCCTTCTGAGACTTATAGTGTTAGCTCTTGGATCCATTTTGAGTTAACTTTTATATACAGGGTCCAACTTATTTTTTACATGTTGCTATCCAGTTTTCCCAACATCACTTGTTGAAAACACTGTACTTTCCCCATTGAATGGTCATGGCACCCTTGTCTAAAACCAGTTGGCCTTATATGTGAGAGTTTATTTCTGGGTTCTCCATTCTATTCCTTCAGTCTATTTCTCTGTCTTTATGACTCAGTATCATATTGTTTTGATTACTACAGCTTTGTAGTAAGTTTTGAAATTGAGTATGTGAGACCATATAAATTTTAGATGTTTTTTTCTATCTGCAAAAAACACCATTGGGATTTTGATGAAAATTGCATGGAATCTGTAGATTGCTTTCGGGTGTTATTGACATATTAACAGTAGTAAGTCTTCCAGTGAACAGGAACAGCCTACCCTGTTCCTTCATGAACAGGGCACTCACTGTGCATTTGATGTGTATTTTCCTGATGACTAATGATATTGAGCATCTTTTCATGTCCTTATTGGCTATTTGTATATCTTCCTTGGAGAAATGTCTATTCAGATCCTCTGCTCATTTGTTTTCTATGCCCATTGTTTTTTGTTTGCTTGTTTGTTTTTTTGATGCTTGTTTTTAAAGTTTATTGACAACTGTTTGGTCCCAACACACAAAACAACACTTGAACCACAGAAAAAGTGTTCAAACAAAGTAGACAGTTAAGAAAAACATCTCTTCCCCCAAGCTCAATCCAAACAGTGCAAGATGGGAAATGGGGTTTTGGTGATAACTTTTGTCTTTTTTTAAACAGATAAAGCTAATCTGGTATATCTTTCCACCCAGAAATAAAGAATTGCACTGTTTTAATTCTCATACATCATTTTGTCACATCATTCAATTAAGCCTCTAGATTAAAAAAAATGGATAGCAATTGGACTGGCCATTGTGGAGTACATTATGAACACAACGAGCTTCGCTGTATTCTCACATCTTCAAACAGCAATTCTTGGAGTCACACACGCGTCCCAGGCTGACTGGTGACTCCAGTGAACGATTCAACCACACCTACATCACAGCACACAACTCTAGTCTTTTCTTTGTCTGTTGCCCAAAGAAGCTGCTCTTTGAGGCTCTTCCTAGTGACTTGTAATGGTGCCTCTTACATCTTTAAAGTCCACATTCTTTACCTTCAAGCAAGACTAAAGTACCTGTCCAGTTTTCCCAGCACCGCTTATTGAAGAGGCTGTTTTTTTTCCATTGTATTCTCTTTCCTCCTTTATCAAAGATAAGGTGACCATATGTGTGTGGGTTTATCTCTGGGCTTTCTATCCTGTTCCATTGATCTGTATTTCTGTTTCTGTGCCAGTACCATACTGTCTTGATTACTGTAGATTTGCAGTATAGTCTGAAGTCTGGGAGCTTGATTTCTCCAGCTCCGTTTTTCTTTCTCAAGATTGCTTTGGCTATTCGGGGTCTTTTGTGTTTCCATACAAATCATGCAATTTTTTGTTCTAGTTCTGTGAAAAATGCCATTGGTAGTTTTACAGGGATTGCATTGAATGTGTAGATTGCTTTGGAGGTTATAGTCATTTTCACAATGTTGATTCTTCCAATCCAAGAACATGGTATATCTCTCCATCTGTTTGTATCATCTTTAATTTCTTTCATCAGTGTTTTATAGTTTTCTGCATACAGGTTTTTTGTCTCCTTAGGTAGGTTTATTACTGGGTATTTTATTTTTGTTGCAATGGTAAATGGGAGTGTTCCCTTAATTTCTCTTTCAGATTTTTCATCATTAGTGTATAGGAATGCAAGAGATTTCTGTGCTTTAATTTTGTACCCTGCTACTCTACCAAATTCATTGATTAGCTCTAGTAGTTTTCTGGTAGCATCTTTAGGATTGTCTATGTAAAAAGTATCATGACATCTGCAAACAGTGACAGTTTTACTTCTTCTTTTCCAATTTGGATTCCTTTTTTTTCTTTTTCTTCTCTGATTGCTGTGGCTAAAACTTCCAAAACGATGTTGAATAATAGTGGTGAGAGTGGGCAACCTTGTCTTGTTTCTGATCTTAGAGGAAATGGTTTCATTTTTTCACCATTGAGAACAATGTTGGCTGTGGGTTTGTCATATATGGCCTTTATTATGTTGAGGTAGTTTCCCTCTATGCCTACTTTCTGGAGAGTTTTTATCATAAATGGGTGTTGAATTTTATCAAAAGCTTTTTCTGCATTTATTGAGATTATCATATGGTTTTTATCCTTCAGTTTGTTAATATGGTGTATCACATTGATTGATTTGTGTATATTGATGAATCCTTGCATTCCTGGGATAAACCCCACTTGATCATGGTATATGATCCTTTTAATGTACTGTTGGATTCTGTTTGCCAGTTTTGTTGAGGATTTTTGCATCTATGTTCATGAGAGATATTGGCCTTTAGTTTTCTTTTTTTGTGACCTCTTTGTCTGGTTTTGGTGTCAGGGTGATGGTGGCCTCGTAGAATGAGTTTGGGAGTGTTCCTCCCTCTGCTATATTGTGGAAGAGTTTGAGAAGGATAGGTGTTAGCTCTTCTCTAAATGTTTGATAGAATTTGCCTGTGAAGCCATCTGGTCCTGGGCTTTTGTTTGTTGGAAGATTTTTAATCACAGTTTCATTTTCAGTGTTTGCGATTGGTCTGTTTATATTTTCTATTTCTTCCTGGTTCAGTCTCGGAAGGTCGTGCTTTTCTAAGAATTTGTCCATTTCTTCCAGGTTGTCCATTTCATTGGCATGTAGTTGCTTGTAGTAATCTCTCATGATCCTTTGTATTTCTGCAGTGTCAGTTGTTACTTCTGCTTTTTCATTTCTAATTCTGTTGATTTGAGTCTTCTCCCTTTTTTTCTTGAGTCTGGCTAATGGTTTATCAATTTTGTTTATCTTCTCAAAGGACCAGCTTTTAGTTTTATTGATCTTTGCTATTGTTTTCTTCATTTATTTCTGATCTGATCTTTATGATTTCTTTCTTTCTGCTAACTTTGGGGTTTTTTTGTTCTTCTTTCTCTAATTGCTTTAGGTGTAAGGTTAAGTTGTTTATTTGAGATTTTTCTTGTTTCTTGAGGTAGGGTTGTATTGCTATAAACTTCCGTCTTAGAACTGCTTTTGCTGCCTCCCATAGGTTTTGCATCGTCGTGTTTTCATTGTCATTTATTTCTAGATATTTTTTGATTTCCTCTTTGATTTCTTCAGTGATCTCCTGGTTATTTAGTATCATATTGTTTAGCCTCCATGTGTTTGTATTTCTTACAGTTTTTTTTCCTGTAATTAATATCTAGTCTCATAGCGTTGTGGTTGGAAAAGATACTTGATAGTATTTCAGTTTTCTTAAATTTGCCAAGGTTTGATTTGTGACCCAAGATATGGTCTGTCCTGGAGAATGTTACATGAGCACTTGAGAAGAAAGTGTACTCTGTTGTTTTTGGATGGAATGTCCTATAAATGTCAATTAAGTCCATCTTGTTTAATGTGTCATTTAAAGCTTGTGTTTCCTTATTTATTTTCATTTTGCATGATCTGTCCATTGGTGAAAGTGGAGTGTTAATGTCCCCTACTATTCACCGCACGTTCGTGGAGAACCTGATGCTAAACCATTCATAAACCACCTGCTTCTGGGTCAGGGTTTCGTATGTAACAGAGCAACTCCCTCGGTGCAATCTATTGAAAGTCAGCCCTTGACACAAGGGTTTGTCGAAAGATAATAAAAAAAAAAATTTAAAGTCCCCTACTATGATGGTGTTACTGTCAATTTCCCCTTTTATGGCATCGAGGTGCTCCTCTGTTGGGTGCATAAATATTTACAATTGTTATATCTTCTTCTTGGATTGATCCCTTGATCATTATGTAGTGTCCTTCTTTGTCTCTTGTAATAATCTTTACTTTAAGGTCTATTTTGTCTTATATGAGAGTTGTTACTCTAGCTTTCTTTTGATTTCCATTTGCATGGAATATCTTTTTCCATCCCCTCAATTTCAGTCTGTATGTGTCCCTAGGTCTAAAGTGGGTCTCTTGTAGACAGCATATATATGGGGTCTTGTTTTTGTATCCATTCAGCCAGTCTATGTCTTTTGGTTGGAGCATTTAATCCATTTACATTTAAGGTAATTATCGATATGTATGTTCCTATTACCATTTTCTTAATTGTTTTGGGTTTGTTTTGGTAGGTCTTTTCCTTCTCTTGTGTTTCCTGCCTAGAGAAGTTTCTTTAGCCTTTGTTGTAAAGCTGGTTTGGTGGTTCTGAATTCTCTTAGCTTTTGCTTGTCTGTAAAGGTTTTAATTTCTCTGTTGAATCTGAATGAGATCCTTGCTGGGTAGAGTAATGTTGGTTGTAGGTTTTTCCCTTTCATCACTTTAAATGTGTGCTGCCACTCCCTTCTGGCATGCAGAGTTTCTGCTGAAAAATCAGCTATTAACCTTATGGGGATTCCCTGTATGTTATTTGTTGCTTTTCCCTCACTGCTTTTAATATTTTTTCATTGTATTTAATTTTTCATAGTTTGATTAATATGTGTCTTGGCGTGTTTCTCTTTTGGTTTATCCTGTATGGGACTCTCTGTGCTTCCTGGACTTGATTGACTATTTCCTTTCCCATGTTAGGGAAGTTTTCTACTATAATCTCTTCAAATATTTTCTCAGACCCTCTCTTTCTCTCTTCTTCTTCTGGGACCCCTACAATTCGAATGTTGGTGCGTTTAATGTTGTCCCAGAGGTCTCTGAGAATGTCCTCGATTCCTTTCATTCTTTTTTCTTTATTCTGCTCCCTGGCAGTTATTTCCACCATTTTATCTTCCAGCTCACTTATCCGTTCTTCTGCCTCAGTTATTCTGTTATTGATCCCTTCTAGAGTATTTTTAGTTTCAGTAATTTTGTTGTTCATCATTGTTGGTTTGCTCTTTAGTTCTCCTAGATCCTTGTTAAATGTTTCTTGTGTTTTCTCCATTCTGTTTCTGAGATTTTGGATCATTTTTACTATCATTACTCTGAATTCTTTTTCAGGTAGGTTGCCTGTTTCATCTTCATTTATTTGGTCTTGTAGGTTTTTACCTTGCTCCTTTGTCTGGAACATATTTTTTTGTCGTTTCTTTTTTGTTTTTTTTGATGGGTGGTGCTGTATTCCTGTCTTACTGGTTGTTTGGCCTGAGGTGTCCAGTACTGGAGTTTGCAGGCAGTTGGATAGAGCTGGGTCTTGGTGCTGAGATGAGCACCTCTGGGAGGCTTCACTCCGATTGATATTCCATGCGGTCTGCAGTTCTCTGTTAGTCCAGTGGTTTGGACCTGGAGCTCCCACCACAGGAGCTCGGGCCCGACCTCTGGCCCAGGAACCAAGATCCCACAACCTTCGTGGCACAGTAAAAAAGAAAAAAAAAAAGGAAGAAAGAAAAGGAGGAGCAGTACAATATCAGAGAATAAAAAACAAAATAGAATTAGAAAGATAAAAATTATATTAGGAAAAATAAAACTATAATTGAAACAACTGCAACATGGTAAAATACAGCCACAACAGAAAAAAAGAAAAAAAAAAGGGGGGGTGGGAAACAAGCCAGAAGGTGAGAACAATAACAAAGTATAAAGAATAAAATAAAATTAGAAAAATAAAAGATTTTTTAGGAAAAATAAAAATACAAAAGGATCAACAACAATGAATCAACAAGGTAAAACAGGAAAATGTAAAAGAGGAAAAAAAAAAAGCCTTGGCTATGGGGGCGGGGTTTAGACGGGGGCTGGAACTTAGGCAGGGGCAGGGTTTTGGGTGGGGCGGGACCTAGGTGGGTGGGGGGGGGTGACATTTGAGCATGGGGCGGGGCCTAGGCAGTGAAATGCTCAAGTGTGAGCAGGGCCTCTGCTTAGGACCTGTGCAGAAGGGGAGCGGCAGCACGTGGAAAGGAGGGCCTCTGGGGTGTGGGGTTCCTGAGTTTGGAGGTAGCGACCTGAGTGAGGGTGTGTGGGTGGAGTTTAGGCCCAGTGCATTCGAGGGGGTCTCAGAGGGGGTCTCCGAATGTAGAGGTGGGGCCCTGGGTGGTTGTGTAGGGGTGGGGCTTGGGCTCCAAGGTCAGAGGATTAAGCCCAGGAGCCCAACAGGTTCCCCGGTGCCTAAGTGGACAGGGAAAGCACTAGCCCCATTCCCTTCTGTTCCTTCACACCCCTCCCCTGCCATCTCCCCCAGGGTCTCCCCCATTGACGCTGGGCCCCTAACCATGGGTGGGTCCCACTGGGTGTAGGAAGTCCTCCCCTCCCCCAGCCGCCCCTCAGGGGTGCCCGTCCTGTAGGTCCGGCCTATATTTTGCCCCCCCTTCCGTCCCTCCTACTCCCTCAGGACCCGCACAGCTGGAGAGGGCCTCGGTGGGCAGAGGATCAGGCCGGGGATCTCAGCAGGTTCCCGGAGGCCCACGTGGGCAGGGGAAACCTGGCCATGCTCCCTTTTGATCCTCTGCCCTCCCAATAGTCCCCCAATTTCCCCCTTCAGGTGTGGGATCCCTTCCTCTCCCCCAGCCACCCCTTAGGTGGGCCAGTCCCATCCCGCCTCCGCTTCTCCTCTCCCTTCACTTCCCCCAAGCCCCACATCCTACCTGGTTGCTGGGGGTCCCTCCCATCCCCTTAGGTGTCCGTGGTCCCCCTCCGGTGCCTGATAGGTGCCCTAGTTGTGAGGAGACACAAATTCGATGTCCTCCTAGTCTGCCATCTTGACTCCGCCCCCTCTTTGCCCATTGTTGAATCGAGTTGTTTGGTTTTTGTTGCTGTTGAGTAGGAGTTCTTTATATATTCTGTATACAAGTTCCTTATCAGATGTATGATTTGCAAATATTTTCTCCCATTCTCTGAGTTGTCTTTTTACTTTATTGACAGTGTCTTTTAAAAAACAAAAGTTTAAAATTTTGATGAAGCCCAATTTGACTATATTTTTCTTTTGTTAGTCATGCTTTTGAGTAACAAAGAATCCAAGGCCAAATCCAAGGTCATGAAGATGAACCCCTATGTTTTCTTCCAATAGTTTTATAGTTTTGACTCTTACATTAAAGTACTGAGTTAATTTTTGCATATGGTGTAAAGTAAGGGTCCAGCTTCACTCTTTTGCATATGCCTATCCAGTTGTCCCAGAACAACTTGTTGAAATGTCTACGATTCTTTGTATTCCTTTGACCCCTCCACCCATTGCAGTCTGACCTTTGCTACTATTACTGCCCTGAAACTGCTGTCACCAGGTCACTAATGGCTAAATTTAATGTGCAATTTTCAGTCCTTTCCTTTTTGAAATACCCCTTGACTGCTGTGGCTTCCCACCCCCTAGCTTTCTCCCACCCCTCTGGCTTCTTCCGCTCAGTCTCTGCCCACCCCCAGCTCCCGGTTTCCATTTTCAGCCCTACACACACTACCTGGGTAATCTCATCCACTTTCACGATTTCACTTGCCACCTAAGTACTGATTTTCCCCAAATACTTAACTCTCCTGACTTTTATATCAATGTTATTTGCAAATCATATATCTGATGCGTGATCGATATCCAGTATATATACAGAACTTCTACAACTCAGCAAAAAACCCACAAACCATCCAGTGAAATGAATAGACATTTCTCCAAAGAACATCTCAAACTCAGCATTTCCAAAATAACTCTTCTCTGCTTCAAATTTGCTGCTTTGTGTGTGCTACATCTGTACATGGCATGGGGATCCATGGCGATTTCCCAAGGGAGAAACTCAATTTATATAAAATAAAATGCAACCATTTAAAGTATTCATTTCAATGAGTTTTGATACATTGATATACTTGTGTCACCACCCCTACAGATAAAACACAATGAATTTCTATCTCTTCTGGAATTTCCTATGTGCCCCATCCCATTCAATCCTTTCTCCACTGCTGGCCCCAGGCAATGACTCTCTGCTTTATTCTTAGAAAGATTAGAATTTCTTTTCCAGAGTTTCATGTAGTTGGAATCATGCAGCATGGTATATACCTTTTTGAGTCTGTCTTCTTTCATTCAGTGTAATGTTTATGAGATCCATCCATGTTTATCCATTGCTTATATATATTTTGTTAAATTTACTTACGTATTCATTTTAAAAACTTACTGTAAATGCTATTTTAAAAATTTCAAAGTTCAATTTTGTTTATGTCTAGGTTATAAAAATACAATCTATTTTTGTATATTGACTTTGAACTTCGTGACCTTGCTAAATTCACTTTTAAGTTCTAGCAGCTTTTATTTTGTAGATTCCTTAAGATTTTACACATATATAATCATGTCATGTTTGAACAAAGCCAATTTATGTGCTTTTAATTTCTTTTTCTTGCCTTATTGCACTGACTGGGACCTCCAGGACAGTGTTGAGTAGAAGTGGTAAGGGCAGATATCCTTGCCTTGTTCTTGATTCTAGGCAAAAAATATGTCTTTCAAGTGTCATATTAGCTGTAAGTTTTTCATAGATGCCGTTTATCAGATTGAGGAAGTTGCCTTCTATTCCTATTTTGTCGAGAGTTGAATAGATGTTGAATTTTGTCCAATTTTATTTCTGCATGTGTTTGTCACATTGGAATCATATGACCTGCTTTGGCCAGTGGATGCCAGTCACAGGCATCTCTGCTGGGCAGGAGCCAGTGTAGGATTTGCTACATCATTTCTCCACGGCTGCAGTCATGGTAGAAGCTCCTGCTGAGACGAAGCACTGGACATGAATGTGAGCAAGACATGAACTTTTGCTGAAATAAGCCACAAGACTGGGTGTCTGTTTATTGTGCATTATAGCTTAAGAGAGAAGGTTCTTGCCCTCAGGACAAACTCTTTGCCTTCATGGATCTTACATTCTAGTGCAAGGGAAGCAGAAAAACAAATACACGTTATAATGTCAGGTAGAGATGAGTAGAATGAAGAAAACAAAGCAGATATAGCAGGACACAGGGATAGAGAATGTTTTAAATAGGGGTATTGGGGAAGAAGGTAACAGGTGAGCTGAGACCTGAGGTGAGAGGGGGTCTGTGAGGTGTCGGGGGAAGGGTGTTCTAGGTAGAGGGACCAGCCATGCTCAGCCCTAAGACAGGAATTCCAGATTCTTCTGGGCACGGAGGATTGTGACAGAGCTGGAAGAGCCATCCTCGAAAAGGAAGCAGAGAAGGGCACACCTACCCAAGGGGCCCTGTGGCCCATTCTGGGTTTGTGGGGACCAGAGAAGCTGTTGGACAGCAGATGTCTAGCTGGCGATGGTCTTGTCATACTACTTATACACCAGTGTCCCTCAACTCCTGGGATTTTGAACAGTGGGGCCGGGCAAGGAGGAAAAAAGGAGTCACTGAACTTCTTCCTGACCTTCAGGCACAGAGGTTTGTTTTCTCTGAGAAAACCCATGTGACTGACCTTTATTAGATAGTTCATGACCATGACTTTCCTGAACATTATCTCCACCCTAAAACTCTTCAACAGCTTTCTACTGTTCTTAAGAAGAAGCCTAAACTCAGCCCTATTGTCAGGCTCACCTCCTGGCTCCTCCTTCCCCTCACAGAATTCTGCTTCAGTCACACTGGGTCTCTTTCAGTTCCTGCACTGAGACGTGCTTTCTCTGAGCCTTTGCAAAGGCTGTTCCTTCTGTTACGAACGCTCTTCCTCCCTTCTCCTGGCTCACATCCCTCAGGACTCAGTTTAAATGTCAGTCCTCCTGGGAGGCTTCCCAGACTAGCTTAGGTGCTTCCATCAAATGCTATCTTAGCATCTTGTCCTTCTATGAACATAGCACTCACCACCCTGTATTGTAGCTTTACAAAGTTATCAAGTCATTCAATATAGAGAAGTACAAAAACTAATATAGAGAGCACGCATAAATCTATCACCCTACCTAAGCAATAACTTCGCTGGCTGAAGCCCACTGTGAAGCTGGCCCTCAACATTGTGCCTCCGCCCTATTCCCAACCACGGCTTAAATTCAGTGTTTAACTTTCCATATGTATCTTTATACTTTTATTACACATGCATATAAGCCTAAACAACATATCTGTTTTGCTTGGCTTTACCCTTTATGTATGATATTACAAAGATATTTCTGCAACTTGCGTTTCCCCCTCAGCCTTATTTTTGAGATTCATCCGCGTGGACACAGGTAAGTCTAGATCATTTCTACTGCTGTATGCATTACACCACAATTCATCCATTTTCTCCACTGATGGACATTTAGATCATTTACAGGTTTTTGCAGTTTCAAACCACTCTGCCTCAAGCATGACTGGATCTGCCCTTCATACGTATGATAGTTTCCCCGGGCGCAAAGCTAGGAGTGTAACCGCGGGGTCATCGTGCCTGCGCGCCTTTAACTTCATCCGGGACTGGCAACCAGCTCTTCCAAGTGGTGGTAACACACGGTGGCTTTTATGGCTTTTATGTCGCAACTCTCCCTCTGGATAGCAAACACCTTAGGGGCTGGGACTCAGAGCAGTGGACAGAGGACACTAACACCCGTTTGTATGGCGAATGGCTGGACGCAGGGATTCAGCGGAATGTCGCTCAGCGGGTGGCGAGGGACTGCGGAGCGGCGGCTCGGGGGCCTGCGGGGCCCTCTCTTCCCGACGCGACGCGTCTCTCCCAGGACAAAGAAAAACCAAAATCCTGCGCAGCTGCTCCGGGCGCGGTGACCTCCCCCTCCACCGGAAGACCTGCCCCGCTCCGCCCCCGCTCCGCCCTCGCGGTGGCTCGCGCACCGCCCCCGGGACCGAGAGCCGGGGGATGACGGGAGAGCGGCCGTTTGCGGCCGAGCAACGCGGGTCCCGGGAGCGCGGCGGCGGAGGCGGCGCTGGGGCAGCGGGCGGCATGAGCGGGGCGGCGGGCGCGGGCCGGGCGCTGGCCGCGCTGCTGCTGGCCGCGTCCGTGTTGAGCGCCGCACTGCTGGCCCCCGGCGGCTCCCCGACGCCAGGTGAGTGCGCCCTCCGGCCGGGCCCGCGGGGCGGCGACTGTCCCCTCCCCGTGGCGGCGCGCGGGACAGCTCGGGAGGAGTAGCGCCCGGAACTCGCGTGTCGTTTCCGCCGCGCTGTCGTGGCGGGGCCGGGTCTCGTGCAGGAGGCCGACCCGCGAGAGGACGCAGGAAGGCGGGAGCGGCGCTCCTCGGGCTTCAGGGCGTGCCTTTGACCCGGAGACCTGTCGCCCCTGAATGCAAAGCTGATCGGAGCCAGGCAGGCGCCCCCCTCCGTCCGCCGCACGGAGGGGTTGCGGGGGACCCGCCGGAGCCGCGGCCCGAGTGCGCAGCCCCGTGCGCGGCGGGACGGAGAGACCTGGTTGGCTGCGCTGGGCTCCGGGGTCACCGAGGCCCGGGCCAGGGGCGCAGCGGGAGCGCGCGGGAGGCGGCGGGCGCGGGAGCCGGCGGCCGAGACGCGGGGTCGGATCTCGAGCGAGCCTCCCCGGCCCGCTGGGTGGTTCCGCTTCCATGATGACGGGCGGAGCGCCGCGGTCGCGGTCTGCAGGGGGACCCCGGACGAGGTCGGCGGCCCGGGAGGGCTCGGCGGGGGCGGTGCGCATGTCCGGCAGGGAGGAGAGGAGAGCTGAACCTCGGCTCAGCGAGTGTTTCCCCAGCTTGTCTGGTCTCCGAGCTCGCCAGGGAAGTGAAAAAAAAAAAGGCAAATTCCAGGGCTTCCCGCTAGATCCTTTGGACGAGGACCCAGGGCCCTAGAAGATCTCAGTCCCAAGCCCCTCCCCAGGGGATGCTGTGGTCGGAGGTGGTGGGATCAGCGAAGGGCAGCAAACCCGGTTCGGTCAGTGTTGGGGAAGGTCTCCTTATCACCTGGGTAGCTGGGGGCCACTTGCCTCTGCTCCCTTCATCCCGTCACCTTTGTATCAGAACGCGGGGGTTTTGGTGTCAGCGTATGTGGTTCAAACTGCCCCTCCTCCTCAATCAAAATGTTGTAGGGAGAAGACAAAATCAATTTTGAAAAAGCATCTTAGCTGATTACGTTTAATACAGTGTCTCCCCCGCCCCCGAGCTCAGTCTCGTCACTCCCTCCCTTTTATAATCGAGGAACAGACCTCAAGGGGTTATATAATTTGCCCTGTCACAACTTGTCAGGGACAGATCCCGTACAACGCTCTATTTTTGTGCTTTAGCATCCGTTAATAATGATAATTATTGTAGGAAAAAGGTAAGTTTCTAAGCAGTGATTCTGTGTAGCGAGGGAGAACGTACTAGTAGCGTTCTGAAGCCATCCACTCCAGAACCTTCACGCAGCAGTGTTGCCAGGTCAGCCAGGCTTTTAGTGCCACCTGGAGGCCAACTTTGGGCGGGACAGATTCCTACTAAGAACTCCACCTTTATATGATTTATGGACTCAAGTTTACTTGAAAAGAAAAAAAAAAAAAGTTAAGTAGACTATGTCTTTGAAAATATGCTCAGCAAAGACACTTACGAGCAGGGGGCTAGAACCAGAAATTAAATATTTGGAAATGAAGTAAAAGCCTAATATGCGAGCAGTACAGTTACTTGGGCACTATTGAAACGTGACTTTGGTTGGTTTATTTCCTTACCAAGACATTGTAGACAGGAAGAGGGAATTGTCTGTTGTATGTAATGCTCCTTGAGGCTGCCCTGGTATTTCTTTTTTTTAAAAAAAAATATTTATTTGTTTATTTGGTTGTACTGGGCGAGTTGCAGCAGGCGAGCTCCTTAGTTGTGGCATGCAAACTCTTAGTTGCAGCATGCATGTGGGATCTGACCAGGGATCGAACCCCGGGCCCCCTGCATTGGGAGCACAGAGTCTTAACCGCTGCGCCACGAGGGAAGTCCCTGCCCTGGTATTTGTAAGTTCAGCTGTTGGCAGCTTTTTCTAGAAAATGAGCATCAGTTTCAATTTTGGCGTCATATTGGATGGCTTAGGAATTTCGTCCTTTGTGTTTGTGTGTGTGTGTGTGTGTGTGTGTGAGTGATACAGACTACAGACTCATTGGGTTTTTAAAAAATTTATTGTATTGAACTATAGCTGATTTATAATGTGTTAATTTCTGCTGTATGGCAAAATGATTCAGTTATACGTATATATACGTTCTTTTTCATATTCTTTTACATTGTGGTTTATCACAGGATACTGAATATAGTTCCCTGTGCTCTATAGTAGGACCTTGTTGCTTATCCATTCTATATATAATAGTTTGCATATGCTAATCCCACAGACTCATTGGTTTTTTTAAAAAATGATCAAATAATGCAAAAAGGTACAAAGGTGTCAGAATCCCCTGGCCTTACACTCACAGTGTCTGTTGCTGTTGTTTTGGGGAGGATAATAAGTGTTGATGAGGGTGTGGAGAAAAGGGAAACCTCCTACACTGTTGGTGGGAATGTAAATTGGTGCAGCCACTATGGAGAACAGTGTGTAGGTTCCTCAAAAAACTAAAAATAGAATTGCCATATGATCCCCAGTTCCACTCCTGGGTATATAACTGAAGAAAACGAACATTAATTCAAAAAGATACGTGCACCCAATGTTCATAGCAGCACTATTTACAATAGCCAAGATATGCAAGCAACCTAAGTGTCCATCAACAGATGAATGGATAAAGAAGATGTGGTACATATATACAACGGAATATTACTCAGCCATAAAAAAGACTGAAATAATGCCATTTGCAGCAACGTGGATGGAACTAGAGGGTATTAGGCTAAGTGAAATAAGTCAGAGAAAGGCAAATACTGTATGTTGTAATTTATATGTGGAATCTAAAAATAAAACGAATGAATATAACAAAACAGAAATAGACTCACAGATATAGAGAACAAACTAGTGGTTACCAGTGGGGAAAGGAAAGGGGGAGGGGCAAGAACAAGGGTAGAGGATTAAGAGATACAAACTACTATGTATAGAATAAATAAACTACAAGGATACATTGTATAGCATGAGGAATATGGCCAATATTTTATAGTAACTTTAAATGGAGTATAATCTATAAAGATTTTGAATCACTATGTAGTACACCTGAAACTAATATATTATCAGTTTAATATATTATCAGTTTAATATATTAAACTAATATAATATATTATAGCTAATAAATCAGCTATACCTCAATTTAAAAAATACAAAAAATAAATCATACTGGTTGGGCAGAGATTCTGATTTAATAGGTCTGGGGTGGAGCCAGGGCATTGGTATTTTTTTGTTTGGTTTTATTTTTAAATTATTTATTATTTATTTGTTTATGTTATTATTTTATTTATTTATTTATATTTTATTTTTGGCCGTGTTGGGTCTTTGTTGCTGCATGCGGGCTTTCTCTAGTTGCAGCGAGCGGGGGCTACTCTTCATTGCAATGTGCGGGCTTCTCATTGCGGTGGTTTCTCTTGTTGTGGAGCACGGACTCTAGGCACACGGGCTTCAGTAGTTGTGGCATGTGGGCTCAGTAGTTGTGGCTCCCGGGCTCTAGAGCGCAGACTCAGCAGTTGTGGCACACGGGCTTAGTTGCTTCGCGGCATGTGGGATCCTCCTGGACCAGGGCTTGAACCCATGTCCCCTGCATTGGCAGGCAGATTCTTAACCACTGCACCACGAGGGAAGTCTGGTTTTGTGTTTTTTTTTACCTTGCCAGGTAATTCTGATGTTCAGCTAGCATTAACCCTTAATACGACCTTATATAAAATAATATTGATGACAGTTAAGAGCTTTCACAGTCTGAAATTCACATGGAAAAATTAAGCATGAAACAAGAACCATATTCCACCCACCACTGAAGACTCATGGAAGTATGAATAAAAACAGTAGTTACTACAGCTCCGAAGGGATGATGCTTATAGAACAATTACGGAGGAAAAGGTCAACAGCTAGTGACTATAAATTTGCAAATGGAAGCTCTCAAACCTGAACAAGGGAAATGAAAAAGAGAAATACTTGAAAACATTATGACAAGTATGACAAAGGATTTAACATCACAGGGGCTAAGTGGTTAAATAAACATTCCAACATTTCACAGGAAAGGAAAGTACTGATAGTCAACATTTGGAAAACATGTTCAAACTTGATCATTGTTAGTTCAGAACTAAAATAATAAGGAGATTATATTTTCTATACATCAGGCCAAAAAGCAAGGGGAAAAAATTAAACTGGCCCAGCTGCTAGGGAACAGATCTGCTTAGTCTCAGGAGACTGGGAGCATAGAGGTTAGGTGCTGGCCAGAGTGGTGGGTCAGTCTGGTGGGTGACCTCTCCAGGCCTCCCATACCTCATCCGGAGGCTGGAGACACCAGCAGCTGTTTCACGAGGCTGTTGGGACCTGGAGCACAGTAAGTGTGTTTTCTGTGTCACCTGGGAGCCAATGAACACCACAGTCGTCTTTATAAACCGGCATAGCTAAATTGGGAGAGGAATTTGGCTAAACATATCAAAAACTATTTAAAAAGCTATTTTTGGTTGAAAATTTCACTCCTGGAAGTTCATTCTTAAGGAACTATGTTGAAAGGAGAGCATGTTGATTTTCAGATGTCTATAGCGCCATTTTTATATAGGATATAGCATCATTTCTTATAATTGGAAGAAAGGGGAATGGGGGGAAATTGAAAATAAGGTTAAATGAAAAAAGAAGAAACAACTTTTCAGAATAGTTAACCACATGTTCCTGATTCTGACGAAGCCCGTGTTGTCCCCTGCATTGGTTGGATGTGGCCCAGATCATTATAATCATCAGTTGTCGGACACTTAACTTTGTTTGAGGTTCTGTGTCAAGCACTTTGCTTGTGTTATCAATTTTAGCCTCCCCAGCAATCCTCCGAAGTACACACTGTTATGATCCCTAATTTATTGATGAGGACGCTGAGGCAGGGTGGGGTCCAGATTCAAGTTGGCCCAACGTGGAGTCCACACACTTAATCCACCATGTTATACTCCTGGTCTCGAACGCTGCTTCCACTGGCCGCTCGCCATAGGGCGACGAAAGAACGGAAAAAGTGACTGATAAAGCTTTGTTTAGCCTGGAGGGGAAAAAAAGCTTCAGTAGATTATTAAAAGTTTTATACTCTCTGTTTTGTCTTCACTGAGAGCTAAATAAGGGTAAATTAGGATAAACGCTAAAAATGAGGGATTTAGGCTGGCTGCAGTGAAGAATTTTTTGAATTAACCAGATGAGGTACTGGGGAGCCCTGAATTAAGCTTTCACATTACAAAATATAAGAGGCTAGATTATTACCTTTCTGGTTGTGTTATTACATAGTTTCCCTTAACCCTTACACTGTTGGTGGGAATGTAAATTGGTACAACCACTGTGGAGAACAGTATGGAGGTTCCTTAAAAAACTAAGAATAGAATTACCATATGACCCAGCAATCCCACTACTGGGCATATATCTGGAAAAAAACCATAATTTGAAAAGACACATGCACCCCAGTGTTCATTGCAGCACTATTAACAATAGCTAGGACATGGAAGCAACCTAAATGTCCATCAACAGAGGAATGGATAAAGAAGATGTGGTACATATATGCAATGGAATATTACTTAGCCATAAAAAAGAATGAAATAATGCCATTTGCATCAACATGGATGCAGCTAGAGATTATCATACTAAGTGAATTAAGTCAAAGACAAATATATGATATCACTTATATGTGGAATCTAAAAATAAATGATACAAATGAACTTTTTTACAAAACAGAAATAGACTCACAAACTTTGAAAACAAACTTATGGTTACCAAAGGGGAAATGTGGGAGGGGGAGGAATAAATTAGCAGTTTGGGATTAACATATACACACTACTATATATATGTATATATAATAGGTAATTAACAAGGCCCTACTGTATAGCACAGGGGACTCTACTCAGTATTCTGTAATAACCTATATGGGAAAAGAATCTGAAAAAGAATGGATATATGGGGACTTCCCTGGAAGCGCAGTGGATAAGACTCTGTGCTCCCAATGCAGGGGCCTGGGTTCGATCCCTGGTCAGGGAGCTAGATCCCACATGCATGCTGCAACTAAGAGTTCGCATGCCACAACTAAGGAGCCCGCCTGCCGCAGCTAAGGAGCCCACGTGCTGCAACTACGGAGCTGGCGAGCTGCAACTAAGGAGGCCACCTGCCGCAACTAAGACCTGGTGCAACCAAATTAATTAATTTAAAAAAAAGAATGGATATATGTATATGTATAATGGAATCACTTTGCTCTACACCTGAAACTAACACAACATTGTAAATCAACTATACTCCAATATAAAATAAAAAATTAAAGAAAGTTTCCCTGTTTTTCTTTTGCCTAGAAGCTAGATGGTAATTTCTCTTTCATATAATATAACAGATATAAATGGCCCAGTTGATCTAGATGAAACACTTTGCTTTAACTTTAGCCAACAATAGTTCACTGTTTTCCTACCAAATTGGCAGACTGAAAGGTAGAAGATGCATCATCCTTATGGGACCCTAAGAACATCTGGTGAAGTGATGAGCTCTAAGCCCAGGGAATATGGAGCAGTGGCTCTTTCTGCCCTTCAGACTTACCCTCTCTCCTTCCCCGCCTCACGTCTGCCATGGAAACCAGGAGGTGCAGAACTCCAAACAAAAGTGATATCAGGCAGAGCTTCTCCGACTGTAAAGGGCGTGCAGATCCCCCAGGAACACTGCTGTTCTGCGCGTCCTGACTCCCTAGTCTGGGGTCCTGCAGGTTTTAAGAGCTGCCCATCACAGCCCAGAGCTGAGTGATGTGGGCCAGGAAACTTGGAGCTTCGGAATCACGCAGATTGGGTTCACGTCAGTGATTTCACTGCAAAACTCTGTGGCCATGGGCAGTTATGTAATTTTTGTGAGCCTTAATTTCTTCATCCGTAGGATGGAGAAAATACCTAGCTCATGAGGTTGTCATTATTATCAAATAGAAGTTGCGTGGAAACAAACTCGGTGCCCCTCATACCTTAGTACTTGGTGACTGTAAGATGTGAATGGTATTGATTGAATCCTCGTTTGTAGTAGAGGCATGTGTGTGGAAGGGAACTGGGTGTGTGTGTGTGCATGTGCACATCCGTGTGGACACGGCATAAGGGACGAGAGACCCCAGGCATTTGAGAAGCTCTCCTGGGAAGCCACTTTCCACTCTGATGCACTTTGTCTCTGACACATCTTTCAGGTGCCTTCGTTTTCTTTTTCTCTTTCTAATTCTTACCAGACTTAGGAAACAAAAGGCGCTTAGAGCTGAAGATGGACCAGGCTTTGCTGCTCATCCATAATGAACTGCCTGGGACAAACTTGACCGTCTACTGGAATTTCGATCGCTGTTATCATGTAGGTGCCGCGTGCTTGCTCACAGTTGTGTTTGCTTTGGGGCTAGTTTGATATGGCCCCAGTGCTGTCAGACCTGAAGCCCTTCACATCTTAGCTTCAGCTTTACGGGTGAGGAAACAAACAGGCTGGACAAAGACTCAGAAGAAATTCCGTCACGGAGGGTGCCTAGCAATGGGCAGCATCCTTTCTTTATCTTTTCCCTGCCCGTCTTTTTCAGACCAGTTTCTGTGATGAGCAAAATTGAGAGACATGTTTTTTTTGTTTTTCGGTTTTTTTTTTAATGCGACAAGCATTCTTTCATCCCACAATAAGAGCATAAACCAGATCCGGGCCTCTTGCTCATTTCTGCCACCTCTTACAGCCTGTACCCTCAGAGCCATTAATCAAGGGGCCTAGAGTGTGACAGGGCAGCCACACCACTGGTGTTCAAGTTGCAGAGGGGTGATGCCGTAGGATGGGGTCTCAGCAGGATATTCACAATCCCTTTTGGAGTCCATTTAGTTTGATCCCTTATGAAGCCTGAAGTGATAGAGGTGTTTTATTTGACTCCTCTGCCCACTACATAACCCTCCTGCTGGACCAGAGAAGGAAGGAGTGAGACACCGGGGGGGCAGGGCGGGGCGGTGAGGGCCACGGGAGGCTTACGCTGAGGCCCTTCTGACGATAAAGGATTTTATCTGAAGGTGTTGCTCCTATGCTAGACCTTGTTGCTTTTTCAGGACAGGGCTATTCTTCCATGTAAACTGAAATAGTCTTTACTTCCAAATTAAGAGCGTCAATGTACCACCTTCAGAGGAGGAATTTTAATGGATAGTGACCTGTTTAGTGTAAATAGCTTTTTAAAAAAGAAAACAAATTTAAAAAGTCCCCAGTGTGGGTATCAGCTAGAAGATGATGGAGCAGTACATGACACCTCCTTTAAAGTTAAGTGAAGCACAACATCGGTAATATTAAAAAGGTAGGTCAAGACCAAGAAAAGGTTTATCACAAGAGGGACCTAAAAGGACCTTAAATTAAGTGGAAAAAATTGATAACTTCAAAAATACCTGTAATGTATTTAACAAAACATCAATCGTGTTGTCAAACGAGACTAAACACAACCGGCAGAGATTATACTTTGCCATTTCATATCTCTGCATAACAAAAACAAACTAATAGGAGAGAGAATACAGACATAAATGTCATAGAAAAACCAAGAGATGGTTTTCTAAAATAAAAGTCACACATACTCAATAATGGCCTGTATGGGAAAAGAATCCAAAAAAAAGAAAAAGAGTGGATATATGTATACGTATAGCTGATTGACTTTGCTGTACACCTGAAACTAACACAACATTGTAAATCAACAATACTCCAATAAAAATTTAAAAATTTAAAAAATAAATAAAAGTCACAATTGATAAATTATTGATACATGTAAGGGAACAATGGAAATTAATAAAATTAGAAATCATATGTCAATAGAAATTAAAATAATTATGGTCCAATGAACAGTTAAGACTGATCAATTTAAAGTACAAAAATTGATTGATTTCCTTCAAAAAATATAATATGAAGATTGATTCAAGAAATTGAGGACATAAATAGATCAGCAACTGTTTAAGAAATCTGGAAAGTTGTAATGAATTTCTCTACCTAAAAATAGGTCATTTTTCCCTGCGTTTTCAAATAATAAATAATTCTTAATCTATATTAACTGACCCTAAATATAACAACAATAAAAAAAATGATGGCTTGGTATCTGATTCGTTCTGCAGGGTGTTGATCTTAAAATCTAGCCAAGACATGATAGAAAATGCAGGTCAATCTTTCTAATTAATGTGGGTGTAAAAATCTTAAATAAACTATCAGGTAGAATAAGTTGGCATATTGAGAGATTTATGATGACTTATATTTTCATCTTGAAGAATCTGTAAGAGGTCGTATATATGGACAATGATAAAATTTTAATGGGAAGATTATAGGCTAAATGGAGAAATAGCCAATGCACGCTGATGTGACACCTAAACGTAGGAAAAATGGCAATACTTCCCAAATTAGTTTATACATTCAACACAATTGCTTGTGGATACCTTATAGAAGCTGCATAAAAATAATTCCAAAATGTCTATGAAAAAATAAGTGTGCAAGAGAATCAGAGGATGGCCCAAAAGGAGAACGGACAGTACGGAGACTTGCTGTGCCAGATAAGAAGTATCACAGAGCACGGTCGTGAACGTAGCCAAAAAAGAGAAATGAAGACCAACAGGCCAAACGAAGTATAAGAAGTAGAATCTAATTTACGTAAGAATTTAACAGCTAAAACCATGGGAAAGGTATTTAGAATTATGGGATACCATCTATCAAATACCCCAAGTGGATTCAAGTAAAAAAAAAAGAAAAAACCCACAAATTTAAAAAATACTAAAAAATGCAGAATACATTTTTAAACTCATGAAGCAATAGAAGAAATAACAAACCAGAGTAGTATGACTCTGTAAAACTTTAAAAACAACAGAACATAATAAGATGAAAGCACTAGAGTGGGGAAGTGTTTGAGAGAGTTAGAAGTTTAATGTTACAGTGTACGAGGACAGATTTCTAAGATTCTGTTTGAGGGAATTGAGTGTCTACCAGGTGGTTCACACCATAAGGAACATAAAAGAGCAAAAGAAAATTGAATTATTTAATCTACTTAAAATTTAAAATGTAATCTTAATGCTGTGGTATCATAAACACCTAGTACCTGAACAAAAGGAAGAATGATATGAAGTCCTGGTAAGGCTGATGAGAAATAAATCTATTGTAATTTTTCTTCTGTGAGTGCTATTTGGCCACGTGTAACAAGAACCATTAAAATGATTATTTTTTTAATCCAGTAATCTCATTTTTGGAAATTTGTCTTAGGGAAAGAATTTAAAGGAATAAGAACATCATGTGTAGATCTTTTAAAACAATATAATTTATATAAATTATAAATATAAGTAGATTTATATTATTATATATCATATAATTAAATTATATATCTTCCAAAACAATATAATTTATATAAGTTATATACAAAAGATAAAACGAGCTTTGAAAGCAGCCTAAGTATTCATAGCGATAGTATTTGATGGAATATAATGCAACCATTACAAATTATAAATATGCAAATTGGGTAGAATCATGGAAGTTTATTTGTTAAATAATATTAAGTAAAACCGTAGAATGCAAGATTAAAGGGATGCTGTATTTGTTAATTATGTGAAGGATTTACCTATGAATAAAGATTATGTAGTTCCATAGCAACACCTAGTTATGTAGGCAAATTTTACCTAAATCACTGAAGTGTAAAAGTTTTCTATAAGTATGAAGGAAAAGTTATCTCAGGTCTTCAGTTGGATACCCAACAACCACAGAGTGTCAAACCCCTAACACCTGGCCTGTGCTTGGATCGTGTAGTGCCTGCTCCAGGTCCTGGTCGACGTCTCCCAGAGCAGGAAACCCGGGGAGCCCAGCATTGAGGCCGTGGCTGTGAGCACCCAGCACGGATCCATCCTGCAGCTTAATGACACCGCGGAGGAGAAGCAAGTTTGTAGGTTCGTAGCTGCTATGATGTGACCTACTGACACCTGCACTTTCTCTCTACTATTTTTTTCCTGTTTGGGTTTTAGCTTCTTCTTTCAAAATATCTTTCTGTGTCTTCCCTGGTCTGCACCCAGGAATGCCTATCACTCTGCCTGGGTGACATTACCAACATCCAACTGCTTATTTCCTAACCTAATGATGTTTCTTCATTTTACCTAATCTTTGTAGGCTGGAATACAAATTTGGAGAATTTGGAAACTATTCTCTCTTGGTAAAGCACACCCATGATGGAGTCAATGAAATTGCGTGTGACCTGGTCGTTAATGAGAAGCCAGTTGACAGTAACCTTCGTACGTACATGGTCTTGGTTGATTTTTATGTTTTAAAAATATTTATTTATTTATTTATTTGGCTGCTCCAGGTCTTAGTTGTAGCATGTGGGATCTAGTTGCCTGACCAGGTCTTAGTTGTAGCATGTGGGATCTAGTTGCCTGACCAGGTCTTAGTTGTAGCATGTGGGATCTAGTTGCCTGACCAGGGATCGAACCTGGGCCCCCTGCACTGGGAACGCACAGTCTCAGCCACTGGACCACCAGGGAAGTCCCTCTTGGTAAATTTGCATTTTCAACGGTTTTAGTTTTTGAGTACTGTTTGCGACATTTTGGGTAATTTAAATCCTGGATCATAGGTTGTCTATCTCACTTAGTTGTGGCATATTTGTAATGTATTTGTTGTGTCATTGGTGTAGACTAAGAAAATTATGTGACATACAAAAAATTATTTGTTGTATCAACATATTCTCATAGTTGTTATTTACTGTATTATGAAGTATAAATAAGCCAAAAAAATTAATGCAGTGGAAAGAAACTAGAAATAAGACAGTTGACTGTCAGGTGTCTTTCTTTGTTTTAGGATTTAGGGTACAGTGTTTTCTGTATGTGTCTCTGACTGTCCAGAGGTCCCCTTGGGTTCAGGAGGGATTGTTCGTTCTCTAATAACTCCACTGGAGAAAATCTGTCCCTCCAAGCCCCCAGCAGATAGTATCAGGAATCCCTGGGGCTGTTCCAACAGTAAGTACTGTTCACAGTGACGCTGTTGAAGACTGTCAGAAGAACACTGGTAAGAGCCAATGTGAAAGAGCCAACGCGGGATGATTTAATCATTAGAAGAACAATGAATGTAATTGACGGAAACCTGTTGCACATACAAAAACCAGTGAGTTCACTATGAAGCTAAAAAGCACAAGGCCCCCTCCCCCAACAAAAACAATATTTTGGTTGCCTTTGGGGGTAACAAGGACACCTGGTGTTTACTGATGATCCTGGTAAAGGCAGGACCATCTCTCCTGCCTTTCCTGTTTTGACTATATCTTAGGGTAACGAAATAGTCCTAGATGATGAGGGTAAGTTCTTTAGAGAAGGAATCCAGCTAATGTGGCAGAATATTTTGCAACGCCCATTTAAGTTATTGATTTAGGCAAAAGCCATGAGTGGATGGAACCATCCAATGAAAGGGGAACTTTACACGGGAGGGGACAGGCCTTCACCAGCTGAACGCGGGCGTCGGGCACAAGGTCTGAAGCAGGAGGTGCTCCTGATGGGACCTAGTGGGAAAGACACAGCACCTGCGAAGCATTCCTGCCAGAGAAGTGGGACTTCTCGTCCAAGACTTTACAGCTAACTTCCCATTTACAGAACGCACGGAGGATAGAGGAACAAGTTCAGTGACACCAGGCGAGGGGTCCTGGCAGATCTAGACCTCGAATGAGATGCCCTGATAGGAGACAGCCAGCCTCGTGTAAATCAAGTCAGTGGCTGTGGACCAATGCATGGAGCTTAAGGCACGTTGACAATGTAGGCAAGATGCGAGCCTTGCTTGGATCCTGATTTGAACACATGGCCTACAACACCCATTTTCGAGGCAACTAGAAAAATTTGAATATGGACTGAGTGTTAGCCAGGGAATTATTAAGTTTGTATGACATTGTGCTTATACAGCAAAAGGTCCATTCTTAAGAAACTTTTAATTTTGAAATAGTTTTAGACTCACAGAAACGTTGCAAAACAGGGTTTCCATATACCCTTCACTCAGCTTCCCCTAAGCCCCTAAACTATATAATCACAGTACAGCGATTCCATGTACAGTGATTGAAACCAGGAACTTCACGCACACAGCGCTATTAACTGAGCTGCGGAGTTCTCAGATTTCTCCAGTTGTCCTCCTCGTGTCCGTTTTGTGTCCAGGGTCCCACAGAGCATTTAGTGATCAGGTCTCCCAGGCCTCCTCTAATCTAACCTCATGGCCTCTAATCAGCCTTTCTTGGTCTTTCACGACCTTGACACTTTTGAAGAGGACTGGCCAGTTATTTTGTTACTTGGGTTTGCTTGCTGCCTTCTTGTGACCCAGAAGAGGCCGTGCGTCTTCAGTAGCGTCCTACGGAAGAGATGCAGTGTCCTCCTCAGGGGGTCACATAAGAGTTGCATGACGTACATAGACATACATCCTGAAGATGTGGGAATGAAATAGCTTGATGTCTGGGGTTTGCTTAAAAGACTTCAGGTGGAAAAAAAAAAAAAGGTGAGTAATAGTAGTAGATGAAGCAAGAGTGACAATGTTTGATATTCTAGAGTCTAGGCGACGGCTATATGTGGGTTTATTGTACAGGTCTCTGTACTTTTGTGTATGTTTGATATTTTTCATGATGAAAATTAGCGCTTCCCTCACGAAGAGTATTCTCAGTTGTTAATAAGAAATTTCACATAAGGATATAGGCTTTTCCTTCATACGTTTCCATTTTTATTTGTTTGCCTTTTTCTTTTTTTAATTTTTAAATTTGTTTTCTTGAAGTATAGTTGATGTACAATGTTGTGTTAATTCTACTATACAGCAAAGTGATTCAGTTATACGTATATATACATTCCTTTTCATATTCTGTTTGCATTTTTCACGTACAGATTCACGGTAATGACACAACAGCGTTTGGTGATGATATGTTTTCTTTTGCAGCTGTGAGCATCGCGTTCCTCGTCGGCCTGGTGCTCATCATTGTGGTGTCCTTTCTAAGGTTCTCGCTGAGGTAAGCAGGCGTTGGGGGGGCCACACTGGGGAAGGTAGAATACAGAATAACTGTATTCAGAAAGGGTAGTGGGACCATTATTCCTGGATTAAATGAAAACTTACTGTGTCCACCATACCCAGTGTAGTCCTAGGCATTAGGGATTCAGTGTCGAATAAGAGATGGTCCCTGACTTCAGGGAAATAATAACCTAGTGCGAATGGCTCTCTGCCTTCAATTCTCCCACGTGGCTGAAGATGTAGAAGAAAATACTTGAGCAGTCATTATTTCCTGACAGACTCTCACATCCTGCCACGTAGCACATGGAAGAGGCCTGTGATGGTCTTGGGAGGTGCTGCCACGCTGACTGTCTTCCTCCTCTTGGCTCTGAACCCAGAGGCCACGCCTCTGGTCCAGCTTCCCAGCTCCTGTGGTGGGGACCTCCGACCTCAGGGTGGACTCTCCCTTGGTTAGGGTCGGCCAGCTTGGAGAGGGGATTCCTTCTCCTGCCTGGTAAACAACGATTCTGGTGAGTGGATTTGTGGACTGCAGAAGGAAAAGAAAGTGAAATAGACCCAGGCCTGGCACATCACCTTGCCAAGGGAAGGTCTTTCCTCTTAAAAGGAATAAGGTTGAATTTTCACATGCTCAGCTGGTTATGGTCTCAGGAAAGACCGTGAGATTTTATTGGTGAGCTGGATCCAAATTGGAAGAAATAACCTGCTAGCTTGGGGAAGTCCTGCACCTTTGGGGAGTTTATCACTCTGACCCTTTAGGGACGGAGTGCAATCCGCAAAGAGGAGTTGCATTACTTTGGTGATAAGATGTAAATGGTGTTCCAGTTTATTAGAGTGTTTTCATTTGGTGCTTTGGTTGTGAATGTATCCATTACATGATGTTTAAAGTGGTAGATAGCTGATATCAGACTTGCAAAGAGAAGAATCCCACCTTGCCCCACTGTGGAATTGAAACTCCTTTTACATGTGATTCCCTTTGCAGCCTGAGGGCACAAAGCTCTTGTGGGGAAAGCAAGGGTCCCTTGTACGTTTCCCCATCACTTTCCAGTGTGCCCATGGAAGCCTAGGGAAGTTCAGATTTCTCTGAACCAGAAAAGAATCTGAAAAAGTAGTAAGAATACAGCATCTTTCTCCTTTTCACTTGGGGAACAAGCATGTACAAGAAAATAAGTGCTTTTTTTAATTTTAATTTTTAAACATCTTCTTTTACCTTTCCTTAGATGGTTCTGTTTTCAGGTTTTCTTGTGATGGTGATGTTATTAGTGCTGGATAAACTAGAAATGGGAGTTGAGTTGTAAGGAAAAAAAGAAATTAAAAATATAAGCAATGGGTATATGGAACATGTTTGGATACTGACTTGACCAATTAAACTGTAAAAAAGACAGGAAAATTGAACTTGCTATTTGATAATATTGAGGAATTGTTGGTAATATTCTTAAAGGAGGTAATAGAATTGCAGTATGTTTAAAAATAAAGAGTCCTTATCGTTTTCTTTTTTTTAACATCTTTATTGGAGTATAATCGCTTTACAATGGTTTGTTAGTTTCTGCTTTATAACTAAGTGAATCAGCTATACATATACATATATCCCCATGTCTCCTCCTTCTTGTGTCTCCCTCCCACCCTCCCTATCCCACCCCTCTAGGTGGTCACAAAGCACGAGCTGATCTCCCTGTGCTATGCGGCTGCTTCCCACTAGCTAGCTATTTTATATTTGGTAGTGTATATATGTCCATGCCACTCTCTCATTTCGTCCCAGCTTACCCTTACCCCCTCCCCGTGTCCTCAAGTCCATTCCCTACATCTGCATCTTTATTCCTGTCCTGCCCCTAGGTTCTTCAGAACCTTTTTTTTTTAGATTCCATATATATGTTAGCATACGGTATTTGTTTTTCTCTTTCTGACTTACTTCACTCTGTATGACAGACTCTAGGTCCATCCACCTCACTACAAATAACTCAAATTCGTCTCTTTTTATGGCTGAGTAATATTCCATTGTATATATGTGCCACATCTTCTTTATCCATTCATCTGTCGATGGACACTTAGGTTGTTTCCATGTCCAGGCTATTGTAAATAGTGCTGCAGTGAATAGTGGGGTACAGGTGTCTTTTTGAATTATGGTTTTCTCAGGGTATGTGCCCAGTAGTGGCATTGCTGGGTCATATGGTAGTTCTATTTTTAGTTTTTTAAGGAAACTCCATACTGTTCTCCATAGTGGCTGTATCAATTTACATTCCCACCAACAGTGCAAGAGGGTTCCCTTTTCTCCACACCCTCTCCAGCATTTATTGTTTGTAGATTTTTTGATGATGGCCATTCTGACTGGTGTGAGGTGATACCTCGTTGTGGATTTGATTTGCATTTCTCTAACGGTTAATGATGTTGAGCATCCTTTCATGTGTTTGTTGGCCACCTGTATACCTTCTTTGGAGAAATGTCTGTTTAGGTCTGCCCATTTTTGGATTGGGTTGTTTGTTTTTTTGATATTGAGCTCCATGAGCTGCTTGTAAATTTTGGAGATTAATCCTTTGTCAGTTGCTTCGTTTGCAGATATTTTCTCCCATTCTGAGGGTTGTCTTTTCATCTTGATTATGGTTTCCTTTGCTGTGCAAAAGCTTTTAAGTTTCATTAGGTCCCATTTGTTTATTTATTTATTTATTTATATTTATTTTTATTTATTTACTTTTGGCTGTGTTGGGTCTTCATTTCTGTGCGAGGGCTTTCTCTAGTCGCGGCGAGCAGGGACCACTCTTCATCGCGGTGCGCGGGCCTCTCACTGTCGCGGCCTTTCTTGTTGCGGAGCACAGGCTCCAGATGCGCAGGCTCAGTAGCTGTGGCACATGGGCCCAGTTGCCCCGCGGCATGTGGGATTTTCCCAGACCAGGGCTCGAACCCGTGTCCCCTGCATTGGCAAGCAGATTCTCAACCACTGCACCACCAGGGAAGCCCCCATTTGTTTATTTTTGTTTTTATTTCCATTTCTCTAGGAGGTGGGTCAAAAAGGATCTTGCTGTGATTTATGTCATAGAGTGTTCTGCCTATGTTTTCCTCTTAGAGTTTTATAGTGTCTGGTGTTACATTTAGGTCTTTAATCCATTTTGAGTTTATTTTTGTGTATGGTGTTAGGGAGTGTTCTAATTTCATTCTTTTACATGTAGCTGTGCAGTTTTCCCAGCACCACTTATTGAAGAGGCTGTCTTTTCTCCATTTTATACTCTTGCTGCCTTTATCAAAGATAAGGTGACCATTTGTGCGTAGGTTTATCTCTGGGCTTTCTATCCTGTTCCATTGATCTATATTTCTGTTTTTGTGCCAGTACCACCCTGTCTTGATTACCGTAGCTTTATAGTATAGTCTGCAGTCAGGAAGCCTGATTCCTCCAGCTCCGTTTTTCTTTCTCAAGATTGCTTTGGTTATTTTGGGGTCTTTTGTGTTTCCATACAAATCGTGCAATTTTTTGTTCTAGTTCTGTGAAAAATGCCATTGGTAGTTTGATAGGGATTGCACTGAATCTGTAGATTGCTTTGGGTAGTACAGTCATTTTCACAATGTTGATTCTTCCAAGCCAAGAACATGGTATATCTCTCCCTCCGTTTGTATCATCTTTAGTTTCTTTGATCAGTGTCTTATAGTTTTCTGCATACAGTTATTGTCTCTTTAGGTAGGTTTATTCTTAGGTATTTTATTCTTTTTCTTGCAGTGGTAAATGGGAGTGTTCCCTTAATTTCTCTTTTAGATTTTTCATCATTAGTGTATAGGAATGCAACTGATTTCTGTACATTAATTTTGTATCCTGCTACTCTACCAGATTCATTGAGTAGCTCTAGTAGTTTTCTGGTGGCACCTTTAGGATTCTCTATGCATAGTGTCATGACATCTGCAAACAGAGGCAGTTTTACTTCTTCTTTTCCAATTTGGATTCCTTTTATTTCTTTTTCTTCTCTGATTGCCATGGCTTGGCCTTCCAAAACTGTGTTGAATAATAGTGGTGAGAGTGGACATCTTTGTCTTGTTTCTGATCTTAGAGGAAATGCTTTCAGTTTTTCACCATTGAGAATGATGTTTGCTGTGGGTTTGTCATATATGGCCTTTATTATGTTGAGGTAGTTTCCCTCTATGCCTACTTTCTGGAGAGTTTTTATCATAAATGGGTGTTGAATTTTGTCAAAAGCTTTTTCTATGTTTATTGAGATGATCATATGGGTTTTCTTCTTCAGTTTGTTAATATGGTGTATCACATTGATTGATTTGCGTATGTCGAAGAATCCTTGCATCCCTGGGATAAACCCCACTTGATCGTGGTGTATGATCCTTTTCATGTGCTGTTGGATTCTGTTTGCTAGTATTTTGTTGAGGATTTTTGCATCTATGTTCATCAGTGATATTGGCCTGTAGTTTTCTTTTTTTGTGATATCTTTGTCTGGTTTTGGTATCAGGGTGATGGTGGCCTCATAAAATGAGTTTGGGAGTGTTCCTCCCTTTGCTATATTGTGGAAGAGTTTGAGAAGGATAGGTGTTAGCTCCTCCTAAATGTTTGATAGAATTTGCCTGTGAAGCCATCTGGTCCTGGGCTTTTCTTTGTTGGAAGATTTTTAATCACAGTTTCAGTTTCAGTGCTTGTGATTGGTCTGTTTATATTTTCTATTTCTTCCTGGTTCAGTCTCGGAAGGTCATGCTTTTTAAGAATTTGTCCATTTCCTCCAGGTTGTCCATTTTATTGGCAGATAGTTGCTTGTAGTAATCTCTCATGATCCATTGTATTTCTACAGTGTTAGTTGTTAGTTCCCCTTTTTCATTTCTAATTCTGTTGATTTGAGTCTTCTCCATTTTTCTCTTGATGAGTCTGGCTAATGGTTTATCAATTTTGTTTATCTTCTCAAAGAACCAGCTTTTAGTTTTATTGATCTTTGCTATTGTTTCCTTCATTTCTTTTTCACTTATTTCTGATCTGATCTTTATGATTTCTTTCCTTCTGCTAACTTTGGGGTTTTTTTGTTCTTCTTTCTCTTATTGCTTTAGGTGTAAGGTTAGGTTGTTTATTTGAGATTTTTCTTGTTTCTTCAGGTAGGATTGTATTGCTCTAAAACTCCCTCTTAGAACTGCTTGTGCTGCCTCCCTTAGGTTTTGCATCGTTGTGTTTTCATTGTCATTTGTTTCTAGATATTTTTTGATTTCCTCTTTGATTTCTTCAGTGATCTCTTGGTTATTTAGTAGCATATTGTTTAGTCTCCATGTATTTGTATTTTTTAGTTTTTTTCCTGTAATTGATATCTAGTCTCATAGTGTTGTGGTCAGAAAAGATACTTGATACTATTTCAGTTTTCTTAAATTTACCAAGGCTTGATTTGTGACCCAAGATATGGTCTATCCTGGAGAATGTTCCATGAGCACTTGAGAAGAAAGTGCACTCTGTTGTTTTTGGATGGAATGTCCTATAAATATCAATTAAGTCCATCTTGTTTAATGTGTCATTTAAATCTTGTGTTTCCTTATTTATTTTCATTTTGGATGATCTGTCCATTGGTGAAAGTGGGGTGTTAAAGTCCCCTACTATGATTGTGTTACTATCGATTTCCCCTTTTATGGCTGTTAGCATTTGCCTTATGTATTGAGGTGCTCCTCTGTTGGGTGCATAAATATTTACAATTGGTATATCTTCTTGGATTGATCCCTTGATCATTATGTAGTGTCCTTCTTTGTCTCTTGTAATAGTCTTTATTTTAAAGTCTATTTTGTCTGATATGAGAATTGCTACTCCATCTTTCTTTTGATTTCCATTTGCATGGAATATCTTTTTCCATCCCCTCACTTTCAGTCTGTTTGTGCCCCTAGGTCTGAAGGGGGTCTCTTGTAGACAGCATATATACGTGTCTTGTTTTTGTATGCATTCAGCCAGTCATGTCTTTTGGTTGGAGCATTTAATCCATTTACATTTAAGGTAATTATCGATATGTATGTTCCTATTACCATTTTCTTAATTGTTTTGGGTTTGTTTGGGTAGGTCTTTTCCTTCTCTTGTGTTTCCTGCCTAGAGAAGTTCCTTTAGCATTTGTTGTAAAGCTGGTTTGGTGGTTCTGAATTCTCTTAGCTTTTGCTTGTCTGTAAAGGTTTTAATTTCTCTGTCGAATCTGAATGAGATCCTTGCTGGTTAGAGTAATGTTGGTTGTAGGTTTTTCCCTTTCATCACTTTAAATGTGTGCTGCCACTCCCTTCTGGCTTGCAGAGTTTCTGCTGAAAAATCAGCTGTTAACCTTATGGTGATTCCCTGTATGTTATTTGTTGCTTTTTCCTTGCTGCTTTTAATATTTTTTCGTTGTATTTAATTTTTGATAGTTTGATTAATATGTGTCTTGGCGTGTTTCTCTTTTGGTTTATCCTATATGGGACTCTGCACTTCCTGGACTTGATTGACTATTTCCTTTCCCATATTAGGGAAGTTTTCGACTATAATCTCTTCAAATATTTTCTCAGACCCTTTCTTTTTCTCTTCTTCTTCTGGGACCCCTATAATTCGAATGTTGGTGTGTTTAATGTTGTCCCAGAGGTCTCTGAGAATGTCCTCAATTCTTTTCATTCTTTTTTCTTTATTCTGCTCCCTGGCAGTTATTTCCACCATTTTATCTTCCAGCTCACTTATCCGTTCTTCTGCCTCAGTTATTCAGTTATTGATTCCTTCTAGAGTATTTTTAGTTTCAGTAATTTTGTTGTTCATCATTGTTTGTTTGCTCTTTAGTTCTTCTAGATCCTTGTTAAATGTTTCTTGTGTTTTCTCCATCCTCTTTCCAAGCTTTTGGATCATCTTTACTGTCATTACTCTGAATTCTTTTTCAGGTAGGTTGCCTATTTTGTCTTCATTTATTTCGTCTTTTAGGTTTTTACCTTCCTCCTTCATCTGTAACATTTTTTTTTTGATAAGTGGTGCTTTATTCCTATCTTACTGGTTGTCTGGCCCAAGGTTTCCAGCACTGGCGTTTGCAGGCAGTTGGTTAGAACCAGGTCTTGGTGAGGAGATGAGGACCTCCGGGAGGCCTCACTCCAATGAATATTCCCTGGGTCTGAGGTTCTCTGTTATTCCAGTGGTTTGGACTCGGAGCTCCCACCACAGGAGCTTGGGCCCGACCTCTGGCCTGGGAACCAAGATCCTGCAAGCCAGTCGCTGGGGGTTCCTACCATCCCCTTAGGCATCTGTGGTCCCCCACCAGTGTCTGGTAGGTGCCCTAGTTGTGCAGAGACACGAATTCCGCGTCCTCCTAGTCCGGCATCTTGACTCTGCCTCCCGAGTCCTTATCTTTTAGCAGTACATACTGAAGTATTTTTGGATGAAATGATATAATGTCTATGATTTTCCTTCTTTTTTTTTTAAAATATATTCTTTTTTAAAATTAATTAATTAATTAATTTGGTTGCACTGGGTTTTAGTTGAGGCAGGCGGGCTCCTTAGTTGTGACACACAGGCTCCTTATTTGCAGCTCACAGTCTCCTTAGTTGTGGCAGGCAGGCTCCTTAGTTGTGGCATGCGAACTCTTAGTTGCGGCCTGCATGTGGGATCTAGGTCCCTGACCAGGGATCCAACCCAGGCCTCCTGCTTGGGAGCACGGAGTCTTATCCACTGCACCACCAGGGAAGTCCCCTATGATTTTCTTTAAAATGATCAAGCCAAGTCAGGGAAAAGGGTCAGTGGGTGGAAGTATAGATGAAGTAAGATTGACCATGCTTCGTAGATACTTGTTGAAGGTGGGTAATGGGTCCATGGTGGTTCATTATACTAGTTTGTCTACTTATATGTATGTATATGTTTGAAACTTTCCATGACCAAAAAAAAGGAAAGGAGGAAAAATCCTATGCCTTCAATATATTAAATGTTCAAATGTCCAAATTTTATGCAAAACCTGTATGAGCATGAAGTTTATTACACTTTTCAGTATCAAGAGAGCTGGAAGCACGGTACATATAAGGGCTTGTAATATTAGAAATGTTATATATAATTTCTATAAGAAAGCCCTCAATGACTTACAGGCAAAGACTTGCCTTCTCTTGATTTTTTAATCAAAGAATTGTACTTACTAAAAGGGCAAATTTAATAGTTCTTATATACCAAATTAAAAATGCTAACTATTCATTATTATTTGAAAAATAACAAATTGGCCTGTTAGCTCTGAGTTTGACACAGTTGTTGGGTTGAGAAAGGATTCTGTGTGGACTTTAATAATCGGATGTGGGGACATAAAGTGGAAAGTTCATGTCCTTATGGGCACAAACAAAGTAAATAAAAGTGAAACTGTCCCAGAAAATTTCAGAAATTGTAAATAACAAACAATATTACCCCATCAAGTCACTAAGCTATCTTTAGCGTATTGGAAATCAGGATTCATTTCCACTGCAAAGTTTAAAAAAAAGAAAAGGGGAAGTAAAGTAAATCAGAATGTAAACATTGTGTGAAAGAGCTAAATATACTTTTTGAAACATTTTTTCCAACTAAGATCTCTCGTTTCAAAGAAAAACCAGTTAAGGTATTTATCTTTTGTTAATCATGTGAATCAACTTAATATCCTCTGGATATCTTGTTGCACTAAAGCACCATCTAGGAGAAAGAACCCAGTACATTAACTGTGAGTCACTCCAAGGTCACTGTCAAACTTTCTCAGTTTGCATCTGTGCATATTTTTTTTTTTTGGCCATGCCACACGGCATGTGGGATCTTAGTTCCCCGACCAGGGATCGAACCTGTGCCCCCTGCAGTGGAAGCATGAAATCCCAACCACTGGATGGCCAGGGAAGTCCCACATCTGTGCATTTTTATTTGGTTGTAATTGAGTCTGAATACTATGATTTGCTTTTTGTATTTAATAGTTTGTATTTATATTTCTTTGTACAGACATTCTTTTTTTTTCCAGGGTGGACAAATTTTTTTTTTCTTTTGTCTCTCTTTTTTTAAAATTTGTCTTATTGAAGTATAGTTGATTTACAGTGCTGTGTTAATTTCTACTGTACAGCAAAGTGATTCAGTTATACATGTATATACATTCTTTTTTTAAAATATTCTTTTCCATTATGGTTCATCATAGGATATTGAATACAGTTCCCTGTGCTGTATAGTAGGACCTTGTTGTTTATCCATTCTCTATATAATTGCATCTGCTAATCCCAACCTCCCATTCCATCCCTCTCCCACTCCCCTCTCCCCTTGGCAACCACAAGTCTGTTCTCTATGTCTGTGAGTCTGTTTCTGTTTCGTAGATAAGTTCATTTGTGTTGTATTTTTAGATTTTACATATAAGTGCTATCATATGGTATTTGTCTTTCTCTATCTGACTTCACTTAGTATGATGGTGTCTGGGTCCATCCTGTTGCTGCACTCTTCCTGCTGTTTTAATAGCCATAGCTCATCCTGTCACAGATGAAGACACTGAGATTAGTCATTGCTGCACTGAGCACGTTTGGTTGTTGCAGGCTTCTGCTATTCTAACTTTAATAGTGTTGTTAATCAGAATTCCAGCCACGGGGAATAATGATCTCATTTCTCCCTCACAACACTTTTTTTTTTTTTTTTGAATTTTATTTATTTTTTTATATAGCAGGTTCTTATTAGTTATCCATTTTATACATATTAGTGTATACATGTCAATCCCAATCTCCCAATTCATCACATCACCACCCCCGCCACTTTCCCCCCTTGGTGTCCATTCGTTTGTTCTCTACATCTGTGTCTCTATTTCTGCCCTGCAAACCGGTTCATCTGTACCATTTTTCTAAGTTCCACATATATGCGTTAATATATGATATTTGTTTTTCTCTTTCTGACTTACTTCACTCTGTATGACAGTCTTTAGATCCATCCATGTCTCTACAAATGACCCAATTTTGTTCCTTTCTATGGCTGAGTAATATTCCATTGTGTAAATATACCACATTTTCTTTATCCATTCATCTCTCGATGGGCATTTAGGCTGCTTCCATGACCTGGCTATTGTAAATAGTGCTGCAATGAACATTGGGGTGCATGTGTCTTTTTGAATTATGGTTTTCTCTGGGTATATGCCCAGTAGTGGCATTGCTGGGTCATATGGTAATTCTATTTTTAGTTTTTTAAGGAACCTCCATACTGTTCTCCATAGTGGCTATATCAATTTACATTCCCACCAACAGTGCAAGAGGGTTCCTTTTTCTCCCCACCCAATCCAGCATTTGTTGTTTGTAGATTTTCTGATGATGCCTATTGTAACTGGTGTGAGGTGATACCTCATTGTAGTTTTGATTTGCATTTCTCTAATAATTAGTGATGTTGAGCAACTTTTCATGTGCTTCTTGGCCATCTGTATGTCTTCTTTGGAGAAATGTCTGTTTAGGTCTTCTGCCCACTTTTGGATGGGGTTGTTTGTTTTTTTAATATTGCGTTGCATGAGCTGTTTATATATTTTGGAGATTAATCCTTTGTCGGTTGATTCGTTTGCATATATTTTTTTCCCATTCTGAGGGTTGTCTTTTCGTCTTGTTTGTAGTTTCCTTTGCTTTGCAAAAGCTTTTAAGTTTCATTAGGTCCCATTTGTTTATTTTTGGATTTATTTCCATTACTCTAGGAGGTGGATCAAAAAAGATCTTGCTGTGATTTATGTCAAAGAGTGTTCTTCCTATGTTTTCCTCTAAGAGTTTTATAGTGTTTGGTCTTACATTTACGTCTCTAATCCATTTTAAGTTTATTTTTGTGTCTGGTGTTAGGGAGTGTTCTAATTTCATTCTTTTACATGTAGCTGTCCAGTTTTCCCAGCATCACTTATTGAAGAGACTGTCTTCTCCATTGTATATCCGTGCCTCCTTTGTCATAAATTAGTTGACCATAGATGCATGGGTTTATCTCTGGGCTCTCTATCCTGTTCCATTGATCTGTATTTCTGTTTTGTGCCAGTACCATATTGTCTTGATTACTGTAGCTTTGTAGTATAGTCTGAAGTCAGGGAGTCTGATTCCTCCAGCTCTGTTTTTTTCCCTCAAGACAGCTTTGGCTATTTGGGGTCTTTTGTGTCTCCATACAAATTTTAAGATTTTTTGTTCTAGTTCTGTAAAAAAATGCCATTGGTAATTTGATAGGGATTGCATTGAATCTGTAGATTGCTTTGGGTAGTATAGTCATTTTCACAATATTGATTCTTCCAATCCAAGACCATGGTATATCTCTCCATCTGTTGGTATCATCTTTAATTTCTTTCATCAGTGTCTTCTAGTCTTCTGCATACAGGTCTTTTGTCTCCCTAAGTAGGTTTATTCCTAGGTATTTTATTCTTTTTGTTGCAGTGGTAAATGGGATTGTTTCCTTAATTTCTCTTTCTGATTTTTCATTGTTAGTGTATAGGAATGCAAGAGGTTTCTGTGCATTATTTTTGTATCCTGCAAACTTACCAAATTCATTGATTAGTTCCAGTAGTTTTCTGGTGGCATCTTTAGGGTTTTCTCTGTATAGTTTCGTGTCATCTGCAAACAATGACAGTTTTACTTCTTTTCCAATTTGTATTCCTTTTATTTCTTTTCCTTCTCTGATTGCCATGGCTTGGCCTTCCAAAACTGTGTTGAATAATAGTGGTGAGAGTGGACATCTTTGTCTTGTTCCTGATCTTAGAGGAAATGCTTTCAGTTTTTCACCATTGAGAATGATGTTTGCTGTGGGTTTGTCATATATGGCCTTTATTATGTTGAGGTAGGTTCCCTCTATGCCCTGTTTCTGGAGAGTTTTTATCATAAATGGGTGTTGAATTTTGTCAAAAGCTTTTTCTGCATCTATTGAGAAGATCATACAGTTTTCCTTTTTCAATTTGTTAATATGGTGTATCACATTGATTGATTTGCCTATATTGAAGAATCCTTGCATCCCTAGGATAAATCCTACTTGATCATGATGTACGATCCTTTTAATGTGTTGTTGGATTCTGTTTGCTTGTATTTTGTTGAGGAATTTTGCATCTATATTCATCAGTGATATTGGTCTGTAATTTTCTTTTTTTGTAGTATCTTTGTCTGGTTTTGGTATCAGGGTGATGGTGGCCTCATGGAATGAGTTTGGGAGTGTTCCTTCCTCTGCAGTTTTTTGGAGGAGTTTGAGAAGGATGGGTGTTAGCTCTTCTCTAAATGTTTGATAGAATTCACCTGTGTGGCCATCTGGTCCTGGTATTTTGTTTGTTGGAAGATTTTTGATCACAGTTTCTATTTCATTACTTGTGATTGGTCTGTTCATATTTTGTTTCTTCCTGGTTCAGTCTTGGAAGGTTATACCTTTCTAAGAATCTGTCCATTTCTTCCAGGTTGTCCATTTCATTGGCATAGAGTTGCTTGTAGTAGTCTCTTAGGATGCTTTGTATTTCTGTGGTGTCTTTTGTAACTTCTCCTTTTCATTTCTAATTTTATTGATTTGAGTCCTCTCCCTCTTTTTCTTGATGAGTCTGGCTAATGGTTTATCAATTTTGTTTATCTTCTCAAAGAACCAGCTTTTAGTTTTATTGATCTTTGCTATTGTTTTCTTTGTTTCTATTTCATTTATTTCTGCTCTGATCTTTATGATTTCCTTCCTTCTACTAACTTTGGTTTTTGTTTGTTCTTCTTTCTCTAGTTCCTTTAGGTGTAAGATTAGATTATTTATTTGAGATTTTTCTTTTTTCTTGAGGTAGGCTTATATTGCTATAAACTTCCCTCTTAGAACTGCGTTTGCTGCATCCCACAGGTTTTGGATCGTTGTGTTTCCGTTGTAATTTGTCTCTAGGTATTTTCTGATTTCCTCTTTGATTTCTTCAGTGATCTCTTGGTTATTTAGTAATGTATTGTTTAGCTTCCATGTGTTTGTGTTTTTTATGGTTTTTTCCCTGTAATTGATTTCTTTTTTTTTTTTTTTTTTTAAACTTTCAGGGAAATTTATTAAAGAGAAACATTGACTGAAACCATTGAACACAGGGCATAACAACACACAGAGGAACTTCTAACAGCCACCGGATCCAACAGGTCCCGGCCCCCCCCATCCCAGGGTCCCCAACAAGGTGCCTCTGCTGCACCCCACCAGGCGGCCCTCCATCCCCCCCAGTCTCCCTTCCTCAGGGCCCCGCTGGTGGCCTCTCGCCAGGACGATGGGCACCGGCAATGCCCACTTCCCCCGGGGCAGCCCCTACCCCTCTGGCCCACATGCCCGGGGCCTGGCCCTGCCCTGTGGCGGGTACAGGACAGTCCCAGAGCAGGGCACGCACCACCGAGCCGAGGACATGGAGTCCCGAGGAACAGCGGGGTGGCCCAGCAGAGCACAGGCCCCGGGGTCCTCCCGCAGACCTCCTGCAGCCCCGGTCCAGGTCTTCCTTCCCAAGGTCCCAGGTGGGCTCCCAGGTCCTGGGGTGGACACTGGCTCTGACCTCGTCCATCCCGTCCTCCCCGCCGGCTCCTGGGACTGGGCTCAGGGTCTCCGTGCCGGGCCGGGGTCGCGGGGGGAGCTGCTCAGAGGAGAGCACACGCACACTTCCACAACAAGAAGCAGCGCTGGGCCTGAATCTACGCCCAGAAAGCACACGTTGAGCTCACGACACTGGCCCACAGAGACCAGAGCCTTGGCTGGCACGTGGCGCACCACAGGGCTCCACGGGGGGACGATGGCTGGAGTGTGTGTGTTGGGGGGAGGGGAGCGGGGGCTGGGGGGGTTCCTTGACACCTGGGTCCCTCTGGGGCCTACAGGGACACATTTGGGCTTGCCAGCACAGGGAGCAGCCTGCCCCAGAGGGGGGACACTGAATAGGGGTCCCCTCTCGGGAGGGAGGCCCAGGCACCTTGAGTGGCCCCTAACGTCTCCCAGACCAGTGTGGGTGGCAGCCATCTGCAGGTGCCCCTCACCTAGGCCGGGGCTGGCCACTCAGGGCTGCTCCCAGGTGGCAGGCTTTGGGGCTGGCCTTGGTATTGGCAGCTGGTGAGTTGTGGTTCTCCAGGCCAGTCCCAGGTCTCCAGTGGCCATGCACAAACCTAGGTAGAACAAAACACTCCTCCCTCCCGCCAACAAATTCTCTTGGACCCTGCCCGGACCCCCCTCCTCCTCCTGCCCCTCATCCTCTTCTCCATGTCTCCCTCCTCCATCTCCTCCCTCTCCTCCTCCTCCTCCTTTGGAACAAACGCTTCCCTGCACCCCCCACTCACACCAAAGCCAGTTGTGGGGTACTGGGTCACCAGGTACTCAGTGCCCTAACTGCCAAGCTGAGCCGACGCTCTCGCCTGGGATCGTCTCCTCACAGCATTTGCTGTCCTTGTCCCTATTGCCCTTGCAGGCTGCAGGGGGAGGAGACTGCCCCCGGCCCTCACTTGCGCAGAGGCTCCAGGGGGCTGCCTTCCTGGGGCGGGGCTCCCCTCGAGCAGTGTAGATGATCCTGAAGACGGGCTGGACCCTGCGGTGTCCCCTCAGGGGCGCCTCCTCTCTGCCCCGCAGCTCTTCCTCGCCAGCGCCAGCGCTGGCTCCTTCCGGCAGGGGCGGCCCCGGGGGAGGCTCCTCTAGGCCCCGCGTGGCCTGGGGGCCCATCAGCATCATTAGCTCAGAGCCCACAGGGTGGGCGTCTGAGGGTGGCCGGAAGACAGGGCTGATGCCAGAGCCCCCTACTATACCTTTCTCAGTCTCTGCTGTGTTGGGGTCTCTGTCTGAGGCTCGGGTACCCCTCGTGCTGGGTATGGTGGCTCCCCGCTTGTGTCGCCGGTGCCTCCCTGAGCTGACTTTGGCTTGGTTGGTGGAGTCCCTTCCAGCTGGTGGATGCCGAGGGGGCTGGGCCTGGGCCTGGCTGCCCTGCCCCTCTGCCCCAGTCAAGGCCCCCACTGTTCCTGCGGACTGCCCCTTCCCCTCGTTAAAATATCTGGGTTGCCTGCTAGGGGAGGGGGTGCCTGGATATCTTGAGCCTATGCTTCCTCGGGCTTGGGGTGGCTCATGGCCCCAGCCCCCATCTCGTTTCCCAGCTCCTCTGCTGCAAGCTGAGGCTTCTGCTTTGCTGGGGGCTGGTTCTCGGCCCTAGGACACGCTGCCTGGCTCTGGCCTTCCTCCCCAGTCCCGCAGAGGCACAGCACCTGCCTGCGCTTCAGTGACAGGGTAGCCCCTTCCTGGACGGTCTCAGCGCTGCTCCCACGAAACAGCCGTGCCTGCACCATGACCGGAGGGGCTGGCACACTGGTTTCTGCCAGTACCTGGGGGCCAGAGGCCCTGTGGCCCCTTCCCACTTGCCTCTGCTTCTCCCTGGCCACTGCCATGGTGGCCTCCCACTCCTCCTCATCGCGAATGAGCTTCAGTAACTGCAGGAAAGTGGGCGCACACCCTCGCTGCTCCAGGAGCTTGAGCTTGCCCTGGAGGGCGGGGCTCATGGAGGCATGAGCCAGGACGCGTTTCAGGCGAATCATGTCTGCGCTTCTCACTGACCAGGGGCTGTGCTGCAGGGCCTTCTGCAGCAGGGGCTCTAACCGTAGCAAAAAATCAGAGACTTTCTCTCCGGATTTCTGACATGTCTGGAGGAAGTTTAAATGTGAGGTTCTATAGTCCTCTTTACTCCCGAAGATCTGCTTCAGGGTGTCCAGGCACTGCTCCACAGTCATGGAGTCATTGTTGGCCCGGAGCACCTGTATGAGGGACAGGGCGGGGCCCTCTAAGCTTTCCAGGAAACGCCGCTGCTTCTCTACCTCAGGCACCTGCCAACTCTGCATCATCTCAGTCACCTGCTCTAGCCAGGCTTCAAAGTTCTCTTTGCCTGGGCCTGGGAATGTGCTTCCCGAAAACACCTTCAGTTTTGGGTACCACATGCTTGCTTTCAGAGGCTGCGGGACTGGTGCCTCGACTTGAGCCAAGCCTTTTGGCTCTACGTTCTCAGGGTAAGTGCTATGCCCCAGGGTATTGACCACATCTACCATTCTCCGGCCCTCATCTTTCAGGAAGTAGTTCAGTCTGTTGATACGTTCATCACCTGGGCTACGGGGCTTCACCACCACTTCCCAGGTACCTCCCCTTCCTGGGATCTGATTGGGCATCGTAGCATAATTGACCTCGTCAGACAATTCGATGAAAACTGCCTTAGAGTTGTCTTCCCTTCTGAACATTCTGCCCAGCACACTGTAGGCACACAGGGGCTGTAAGCCCGCCTTCAGGGTCTCTGTACTTTCCTCTTCACTACACTCCACAGGGATGCCCATGATCAGCACGGCCTTCCTGGGGTCCAGGCCCAGCCCCTTGCACCAATCCTCCAACAGATGCACAGCCATTGCTCCCACTACCTATGGACTGACCTAATGCTAGGGGCAGTAATCAGCTCACAGCGTTTGACCAGGACTCAAGGAATTCTGAGTCAATGCCAAGTATGAAGGCAGAATTGTTCTGGGTATCCACAGCCTCTGCTTGCCGTGGCCTCCTCCTCCAAGTCCAAGGACTCCTCTGTGTGTACTGGAGACGCCTGCAGGCCGGGGCGCCTGCACACCACACCACCACGCGTCCGTCGCCACTGCTCGCGCGCTGCATTCTCCTGTAATTGATTTCTAAGCTCATAGCGTTGTGGTCAGAAAAGATGCTTGATATGATTTCAATTTTCTTAAATTTACTGAGGCCTGATTACTGACCCAAGGTGTGATCTATCCTGGAGAATGTTCCGTGTGCACTTGAGAAGAAAGTGTAATCTGCTGTTTTTGGATGGAATGTCCTATAAATATCAATTAAATCTGTCTGGTCTATTGTGTCATTTAAAGCTTGTGTTTCCTTATTAATTTTCTGTTTGGATCATCTGTCCATTGGTGTAAGTGAGGTGTTAAAGTCCCCCACTATGATTGTGTTACTGTCGATTTCCTCTTTTATAGCTGTTAGCAGTTGCCTTATGTATTGAGGTGCTCCTATGTTGGGGTGCATATATATTTATAATTATTCTATCTTCTTCTTGGATCGATCCCTTGATCATTAGGTAGTGTCCTTCCTTGTCTCTTGTAACAGTCTTTATTTTAAAGTCTATTTTATCTGATATGAGTATAGCTACTCCAGCTTTCTTTTGATTTCCATTTGCATGGAATATCTTTTTCCATCCCCTCACTTTCAGTCTGTATGTGTCGCTAGGTCTGTAGTGGGTGTCTTGTAGACAGCATATATATGGGTCTTGGTTTTCTATCCATTCAGCGAGCCTGTGTCTTTTGGTTGGAGCGTTTAATCCATTCACGTTTAAGGTAATTATTGATATGTATGTTCCTATTACCAATTTCTTAGTTGTTATGGGTTTGTTTTTGTAAGTCCTTTTATTCTGTTGTGTTTCCCACTTAGAGAAGTTCCTTTAGCATTTGTTGTAGAGCTGGTTTGGTGGTGCTGAATTCTCTTAGTTTTTGCTTGTCTATAAAGCTTTTGATTTCTCTGTCTAATCTGAATGAGATCCTTGCCAGGTAGAGTAATCTTGGTTGTAGGTTCTTCCCTTTCATCACTTTAAATATATCATGCCACTCCCTTCTGGCTTGTAGAGTTTCTGCTGAGAAATCAGCTGTTAACCTTATGGGAGTTCCCTTGTATGTTATTTGTCGTTTTTCCCTTGCTGCTTTCAAGAATTTTTCTTTGTCTTTAATTTTTGATAGTTTGATTACTATGTGTCTCGGCGTGTTTCTCCTTGGGTTTATCCTGCCTGGGACTCTTTGCGTTTCCTGGACTTGGGTGGCTATTTCCTTTCCCGCGTTAGGGAAGTTTTCGACTATAATCTCTTCAAATATTTTCTTGGGTCCTTTCTCTCTCGCTTCTCCTTCTGGGACCCCTATAATGCGAATGTTGTTCTGTTTAATGTTGTCCCAGAGGTCTCTTAGGCTTTTTTTTTTTTTTTTCATTCTTTTTTCTTTATTCTGTTATGTGGCAGTGAATTCCACCATTCTGTCTTCCAGGTCACTTATCTGTTCTTCTGCCTCAGTTATTCTGCTATTCATTCCTTCTAGTGTATTTTTTTTTAATATATAAATTTATTTATTTATTTATTTATTTTTGGCTGTGTTGGGTCTTCGTTTCTGTGCGAGGACTTTCTCTAGTTGGCGGCAAGCGGGGGCCACTCTTCATCACGGTGCGCGGGCGTCTCACTATCATGGCCTCTCTTGGTGTGGAGCCCAGGCTCCAGACGTGCAGGCTCAGTAGTTGTGGCTCACGGGCCTAGTCGCTCCATGGCATGTGGGATCTTCCCAGACCAGGGCTCGAACCCGTGTCCCCTGCATTGGCAGGCAGATTCTCAACCACTGCGCCACCAGGGAAACCCCTTCTAGTGTATTTTTGATTTCAGTTATTGTATTGTTCATCTCTGTTTGTTCTTTGATTCTTCTAGGTGTTTTTCTTTAATTCTTCTAGGTCATTGTTAAACATTTCTTGCATCTTCTTGATCTTTGCCTCCATTCTTTTTGCGAGGTCCTGGATCATCTTCACTATCATTATTCTGAATTCTTTTTCTGGAAGGTTTCCTATCTCCACTTCATTTAGTTGTTTTTCTGGGGTTTTATCTTGTTCCTTCATCTGGTACATAGCCCTCTGCCTTTTCATCTTGTCTGTCTTTTTGTGAATGTGGTTTTTGTTCCACAGGGTGCAGGATTGTAGTTCTTCTTGCTTCTGTTGTCTGCCCTCTGGTGTATGAGGCTATCTAAGAGGCTTGTGCAAGCTTCCTGATGGGAGGGACTGGTGGTGGGTAGAGCTGGGTGTTGCTCTGGTGGGCAGAGCTCAGTAAAACTTTAATCTGCTTGTCTGCTGATGGGTGGGCTGGGTCCCCTCCCTGTTGGTTGTTTGGCCTGAGGCAACCCAACACTGGAGCCTATCCGGGCTCTTTGGTGGGGCTAATGGCGGACTCTGGAAGTGCTCACGCCAAGGAGTACTTCCCTGAACTTCTGCTGCCAGTGCCCTTGTCCCCACGATGAGACACAGCCACCTCCCGCCTCTGCAGGAGACCCTCCAACACTAGCAGGTAGGTCTGGTTCAGTCTCCTGTGGGGTCACTGCTCCTTTCTCTGGGTCCCATTTGCACACTACTTTGTGTGTGCCCTCCAAGAGTGGAGTCTCTGTTTCCCCCAGTCCTGTCGAAGTCCTGCAGTCAAATCCCGCTAGCCTTCAAAGTCTGATTCTGTAGGAATTCCTCCTCCTCCTCTTGCCAGACCCCCAGGTTGGGAAGCCTGACATGGGGCTCAGAACCTTCACTCCAGTGGGTGGACTTCTGTGGTATAAGTGTTCTCCAGTCTGTAAGTCACCCACCCAGCAGTTACGGGATTTGATTTTACTGTGATTGCGCCCCTCCTACCGTCTCATTGTGGCTTCTCCTTTGTCTTTGGATGTGGGGTTTTTTTTTTGGCGAGTTCCAGTGTCTTCCTGTCGATGATTGTTCACCAGTTAGTTGTGATTCTGGTGCTCTCGCAGGAGGGAGTGAGTACACGTCCTCCTACCCCGCCATCTTCCTCACAGCACTCTTGAACGAAAGCTCTGTCTTTATTCCTGTCTCATCGATGAGGAGACCATGCTGTCAGGGTGAAGCATTTGAAAGTACTTGGATTTCTACTTCCGTTTCGTTAAAACACTTTAAAATGTTTAATTCTTTGACTTGTATAGAATGTGAACTTTAAATTAATTTCCTTTCAATATGATACCATTTTGAAAATTCTGCCGAGGAAAACAAATTAACCAGGCCTTTTATTTATTTACAGCTTGGAAGACTTTCATGATTGGATTTCTAAAGCCATAAACTCTCAGGAAACTGATGGCCTCATCAATTCTGTGAGTTGTTAAAACGCATCGTGTGTGCTTTGGGTGTTTTCCTAGATTCGGATTTACAGTACGCTGTTTAGTAATCTTAATTATCTCATGCTGTGCAAGGCCAGGTCATGTGTCCTGCCTTCTTGGTAAACAGCAGTCCTCGCTGGCCCCGTGAAGGGTGCCCCCCCCTGTCTTTGTGAGGCTGGAGCTTTAGCTGCTTTGTGATGCTGTGTGTGGAGATGGTTTTCACTCTTCAGGCAGCACTGTTGAATCAATCCGTTTAGGTAGAGAGTATCAAGATTAAGACAAAAGAGTGAGAGACATCAGTATTAAATCTATACATGGGATGGCCTGCTGTGATGATTAAACATACTGTCTGTGTTAATCGATTAATTATGGACGTATCTGTGTCCACTTATGGACACACTTGCTGGTATTTTTGCTCCTTTGTGGTCATTTATCAGCATGGCCACCGAGAGCTCAGCAGGAGGCACATAAACCAAATAAAGTGAAAAACCTAACCTCTAGGTGGGATCTTTACAAAAGCAAATTAAACTATTATCCAGAACAATGATCCTTGGCTTTCACTCTGCGAATTTCTTCCCTAAAACACAGGAAAGTGTAGTTTACTCTTTTGTGTTATGAACTGTTTGCATTTTTCTCCTCTTTTCCGGCAGGAGCTGGGGTCTCCGAGCAGGGCGGGCGACCCCCCATCAGAGGCCTGGCGTCAGTCGGCGACCCCCCTGCGCCTCCGCTGCGTGGACACGTTCCGCGGGTATGTGGGCTCCCTGGTGACACGTGGGCACAGGTGGCCTCGGATGGCACGTTCCTAAGTCCACCCACTTGCAGCGGGAGGCATTTCACGTACCTTTTACTCTCTAGGCTAGAAAGGATTTCCTGCCCTAAAGAGAAATCGGCAGCCTCTTCTGAGTTGAAAACTGTCATGAGAGCCAGGGTGACGTGTCACTGGACAGCAGCAGTGGGAGAGGCCGGAGCCCGCCTCCCCTGGTGCACAGGTGCTGCTGAGAAAGCCACTCACACGTGTGAGCAGCTGCCCGAGCGCCCCGTGTCCGCTCAGCCCTGGACCGATGGGCCGGTGCCCCAGTCTGGAAACGGAACCCTCAGCCTCCTCCACCATTCACACAGCAGCTCGGATATCAACTGATAGCAAATCCACAGAGTCCTGCAGTAAATTGTTATTTTCCAGTTCTGGGAAAAGAACGAAGGCCAGGACCAAACTCTGAAAATAGAGTCTAAAACTGTATGGCTGAAAAGCAATATCTAGGTGTCAGGTCTTCTGTGTCTCCCACTGAGGCCTTTCAAACTCCAGTGAGAACCTGATAACTCTGACCCAGCTTCACGAGCTCTGAGTGTTCCTGTGTGTGTATCCAAAGCCAGGCAGTAATAACAGTAATGATACTAATAGTAACCACTGCTAACAGTTTTGAGTCCTCATGGTATGCCAATCACTGTGCCAATTTGTCTTAATTTCTTTAATCTCTTAGCAATCCTATGAAGTACATACTTTTAATAACACACCTGTTTCACAGATAAAGAAATTGAGCCACAGAGTTGAGTAAGTTGGGCTCCAGAGTGCCCACAAATCACCCACTGACATACTAACGTTTTTATTCCCCACATTCTGAGAAATTAGCAGCAAACAACAGCACATGCAGAATCTATTTTATTGTATTTCTCTTTCTTTCGGAGATGTTCACAGGTGGACGGGAGTTGACATTGATTAAGTGCTAAGATATTTCAAGCGCCGTTTAGGTGCTGTGATGTATGTTACTCTCCATCATGGTGCCCGTGGTCCCCGGGTCAGGGGTGTCCCTCCTTCACAGAGAACTGATGAGGGGCCCGCCTGAGGTCCAGTGGCTCCTAAGAGAGAGGGACTCAGGGCTTGACCCTGAAGACTGTCCCCTCCCACTACAGTTCTTTAACCTGAGACATCTAAGTAATTAGCACAAAGTGGAGTGATCGGGAATGTTTTGCACCGTTTTCAAGTTACACAGTTCAGTGTTGGTGTAAGTTTTTCTTCAGACATCATGTTGGAAGTGTTGGCAGAGAGGACTTTAGCGCAGGGTCCTAACCGTGATGGTTAGAAGTGGGAGTTTCCTGCTCGTTAAGTGTCTGCTTGTATCATGACGGCACCTGTGTCCTGCAGCCGGGCCATCCTTGTCACGTGCCGAGGCCCTGAGAGCACATCTTTGTGGCTTTGCAGGGTCGCTCTCATCCTCATGGTCTTCGTGAACTACGGAGGTGGGAAATACTGGTACTTCAAGCATGCAAGTTGGAACGGTAAGCCACCGCCGAGAGGTCGCCTTGCTGACGCGGGCCCTCTGAGAGCCGCAGGTAGGAGGGCTCCTCGGCGTCCCCCAGGGGTTCTAGAGGTGAGCCCCACAGAGGCCCCTTAGGTCATCCTGTCAGCCTTCAGTTCTGTCCTTCCTTTCATGTGCTCTGGCTCCGAGATGCTTCGCTGCCATCACGTTGTCAGCGATCCTTGTCCTCCTCTAGGTGTGCCGTGTACCTCAGCCGCATGGGCGTCCTGCCCCGGGACTCGTGGTCCTCCTGGGGGTGCCGTGGAGCTGGGGGTGGCCGGAGTGGTGCTGAGTAGTGGCTGTGAATCTGGCTGGGGGGGTGGTTTAGGATGGGTTTTGAGTAAGATCTGCCTAAGATCACAGATTGTCCGCATACTTCTCTGTGGTGCTGCCACAGCAGGGGTGCTCTCAGGTAGCGCCCGGCTGGCCCCTGGCCGCAGAGTCCAGGGAGCTCGCTGCTGCTTCACAAGGTTTTCCCAGGACTCGCCCCGTCAGTGCGAGATGGAAGCCGTCCCGGGTCAGGGAGCACCGACGTTCCAGGTCCTTTCCTCACTGTCGTGCTTGTGTTCTTCTGCAGGACTGACGGTGGCTGACCTTGTGTTCCCGTGGTGAGTTGCCAGTCCGCCATCCGCTCTTCGTAGCCCATCTGCAAAGTTTTGTTTTCAGCGGATGCTGGACCTTCCCAACACCAGCCTTGAGTTCCAGGCTGCGGGCCTGTGCTGCCCACAGGTGATGGCGTGATGAGGTCCTTCCGAAAGCCGGGTTCCTGAATCATTCTGACACTTGGCCTCGTGCTTATCTAAGACACTTGAGAATAAAAGACTGCTGATTTCAGAGGGAACATTTTATTAGTGTGCATATGATGTACAAGATCCTGGAATCTCGTAGGAAATCATAAATTCTGAGTATTCCACTAATCCTGAAAATAAATTTAAACATCTTAGTTCCTAAAAGGTATGCAGTATATCAGTATCAGGGAATTCTGATAAGTGTGTAGCAGCTAAGGATAGTAATAAGTTACACTTTCAAATAATAGTGGAGGACTTCCCTGGTGGTGCAGTGGTTAAGAACCAGCCTGCCAATGCAGGGGGCACGGGTTCAAGCCCTGGTCTGGGAAGATCCCACATGCCGTGGAGCAACTAAGCCCCTGCGCCACAACTACTGAGCCTGCGCTCTATAGCCCGCGAGCCACAACTACTGAGCCCACGAGCCACAACTACTGAAGCCTATGTGCCTAGAGCCCATGCTCCGCAACAAGAGAAGTCACTGCAATGAGAAGCCCGCGCTCCGCAACGAAGAGTAGCTCCCGCTCGCCGCAACCAGAGAAAGCCCGTGCGCAGCAACGAAGACCCAATGCAGCCATAAATAAACAAACAAATAAAAAAATAAAATAAAATAAAATAATAGTGGAGTACCCCGCTCTGCCCGGAGCATTCCCCTGTTGAGGGACTCTGGCCCCTGCACAACGTGGCTTTTGTGTCTTTGCTGGGATGCTTTGAGCGACTTGCTTCCGTCATTTATAGGCAGGACCAGCCACTGGTTTGCGTCTTTGGTCCCCAGTGTTTCACTGCTAATATGAACTCAGGTTTATCTGAGTGGGGGAGGAGTTCCTTTTGTTTTAATTGACGTATGGTTGATGTACAACATTATATAAGTTACAGGTGTACAATATAGGGATTCACAGTTTTTAAAGGGTACACTCCACTTATAGTTATTATAAAATATTGGTATTCCTTATGTTGTACAATACATCCTTGTAGCTTATTTTATACCTAGTGGTTTGTCTGTCTTTGATGGGAGGCTTGTCCATGGAAGCTGCAGTCAGTCCCGAAGGATCTCCGCCTAAGACAGGACGAGAAGGTGCACAGTCCTTCCAGCCCAACATTCTGATTCGTCTCCACCACTAAACCGGAAGTGGTTTCAATCGTTGGTTTCTTTCAGAAATCACGTGTTGCTTCTCTTACATATTTGGTTATAAAATACTAATGACATAGAGACAAAAAAAGTTGGAAGTGGCCACCTAGTAATAGCTGTTGTTTTTTTAGGTTTGTGTTTATTATGGGATCTTCGATCTTTCTGTCAATGACTTCCGTTCTGCAGCGGGGATGTTCCAAATTCAGATTGCTGGGGAAAATTGCATGGAGGAGTTTCCTGTTAATCTGTATAGGAATTGTCATCGTGAACCCCAATTATTGCCTTGGTCCACGTAAGTATTTTTTCCCCTCTGTTAGAATGTATTCAGGTTGAAATAGGGAAACGATGTGTTATAATTTGAAAGAAGTGCAGTTTCTCCATCTCATGTACCTGCAAAAAGAACAGTTACTAGAAAAGTATATCTAATGCTTGTATGACTTTGGGCATTATTATTATTACTATCTTGGAATTTTAGGCCTGGGAGGTGCCACCAAGTCCACTCAAACCCTTCTGTACAAAGGAAGACCCTGGGGCCGGGAGAGTGAGGTGCTGTGTCCGTGTGTAGTGAAGGGCAGAGCAGGGGCCAGACCAGGCCACTGGTTCTCAGAGCTGCCCTCCTGCCGCTTTGGTTTCATCAGCTTTCACAGTAAGGCTGTTGTTCAAGGGTCCACCTTGCCATCACCTGAATGCCCCCGGGCTGCGGGAAAGGTATAACATCTCTGTCACTGAGTGGCGTGAGAGGGACAGAAAAGCTGAGGGGCAGATGTGAGCCCTGTTCTGGGGACCAGTGTCGGAACCGGGGAATGCAGCGGCCACCGTCCTTAAGGGGCTTACGGTGTCATTAGGTGTCATTAGCAGAAAGAAGACGTACTTATCCAGGCAGGTGCCAGGTGAACCCCTCAGGCAAGAAGCACTAAGGCTTCAGGCAACGGGAGGAGGTGGGGTCCTAAGGGAAGGTGTCACAGAAGAGTCCATTCGATGGATCACCCAACAGAGGGCCGCTGCTCCGAGGAGGACACACTGCGGGGGTCCTTACAGGGTTACCATCGGGCAGTGATACAGTCACGTAGCCTGCAGGGCAGGGACAGTCCGCGGCCTGCACTGGGTCTGCAGGTTCCTGCTGGATGTGATTTGAATCCACACTCCTGATGGGAATGGCCGGGGCGGGGCGTGGCTTCAGGGCCGAGGGCGTCCGCACTTTATCCCCACACCGAGCCGGACCCTTGCTCTTAGCCCAGCCTCACTGCCGTGTGTGAGCCAGGCCCTTGACCACGTGTGTTTCCATCTCCAAGAGCTTAACTTCCTCAGGTGCAATGGAAGTCTGTCTCCCCCCTCAGGAAACAGTGGTGTCGTCTTGGGGTGAAGTGAGCAGTGCTGGCTGACACCCCTGTACCCTGTGCGTCCCGCAGTGTCCTGGGAGAAGGTGCGCATCCCCGGCGTGCTCCAGCGGCTCGGGGGCACCTACTTTGTGGTCGCCGTGTTGGAGCTGCTCTTTGCCAAGCCCGTGCCTGAGATCTGCACCTCGGTGAGAAACCCTGCATTGAAGAAGGGGGAGAGGTCCCTGTTTAGGTGCTAGAACTTTCTTTAGTTTTGAGTGCAGTACCAGAGACTACAAGACTCTTTAACTCAGTCAAAAACATTCATTTTTCTCTTCAATTAGTTATTTTTATTTAGTCTTTATATCTTTTTTTTTAAATTGTGGTAAAAAACACATAACATGAGATCTACTCTCTTCACACATATTTCAGTTTCCATTAATCAAATGAATGTGATGGCGTTAAATAACATCACCATCTTCTAGTTGGCTGGTCCAGCCTCTTGGGGGAATTACTGCCAGTTTTTCAATTTCCTGGTGGTAAAGACACACAAAAACCTCACAGAACATTTCAGTGTCTATACACATGCTGCAGAGGTTTGACTTGGACAGTGCCAAGGTCGGGCCGGGAGATGACAGTTCCGCCCTGGGCTGCTTCCTGTTTCTTCTTTGTAAGAAGTACGTGAGCATCTCACCTCTTTTATAATTACTTTCTGTCTTATTATAAATGGCTGAGTTGAGTTTACTCAGATGACAGCTATTTTTTTTCCCCCAATGGAAGTAAAACTTCAGGTGGAAATGTTTCAATCCTTCCATTTGGGGTCCTACTTCACAGTAAGTTAATAAAGCTGTATTGGTTGTCCAGCTCCTTCCTATGTGGGTAACTAGCAAATTCATCGCTGAATCTCAGGTTCTCTTGGTTTTTCTTGTAACGATCCCTCGGTTGTATGTGCTTGGAGCGCATTTACACTTCACTCCTTCGCACCGCGCCCCCCGGTCCCCGCTGGCGCACCCGTGCCCTCTGCTGTAGACGACGGAAGGCACGCGGGGGCTGCACGTGCACACGTGAACCTGACCTTGCTGGCTGTGGGGGACCGGAGGGTCTGCGAGGCTCGTCCAGGTCCCACAGTGGAGCCCAGGGCTGGGGGGACACCAGGAGTGGTGGGCTGCACCTCTCCTTCCTTCAACCAGAAGAGCTCCAAAAGCTTAAATTTTATTTTCCGTTTTAAAAAATATAGCTGTATTTCTTTCTTTTAATTTAATTTAATTTATTTATTTTTGGCTGTGTTGGGTCTTCAGTGCTGCGCGCGGGCTTTCTCTAGTTGCAGTGAAGGGCGGTTACTCTTCGTTGCGGTGCACAGGCTTCTCATTGCGGTGGCTTCTCTTGTTGCGGAGCACGGGCTCTAGGCACGCAGACTTCAGTAGTTGTGGCACGCGGGCTCAGTAGTTGTGGCTCGCAGGCTCTAGAGCGCAGGCTCAGTAGTTGTGGCGCACAGGCTTAGTTGCTCCGTGGCACGTGGGATCTTCCCGGACCAGGGCTCGAACCCGTGTCCCCTGCATTAGCAGGCAGATTCTTAACCACTGCGCCACCAGGGAAGTCCCTTTATTTCTTTTTAAAATAATAGCTTTCTTGAGATATAATTCACATACCATAAAGCTTACACATTTGAGGCGTAAAATTGAGGGATATTTAGTATATTCACAGAGTTGTGCGGTCGTCACCACTGTCTAATTCTAGAACAATTTCATTATCCCCCAAAACACCCTGTCCTCACTACCAGCCACTCTCCAACCCCAGGTCCCCCCAGCCCTAGGCAACCCCTAATCTACTCTCTGTCTATAGATCTGCCTGTTCTGGACATGTCATAGAAATTGAGTTATAGAATATGTGGCTTTTTGTGTCTGGCTTCTCTCATTTAGCAGAATATTTTTTGAGGTTTATCCATGTTATACCATCAGCACTTGATTCTTTTTTACTTCTGAATAATATTCCATTTTATGAGTGTACCACATTTTGTATCCAGTCATCAGGTGATGGATATTTGACTTGTTTTCACTTTCTGGCTATTATGCCTTATGATTCTATGTCCATTTGTGTACAAGTTTTTGTACGAACATCTCTTTTCAGATCTCGGGTATAGGAGTGGAATTGTCCACTGATTTCTTCTTAACTGGCATTTTACTGTGCTATATCATAGAGATGAAGCATCTAGACCACATACCACATATGGAATAAACACGCGTCTATTTTTTGTTACTACTATAAAGGCCAAGAGGAGCGTCACAGAGAATTTTCTGAGTACGTGTACTGCACTGTGTATTGTTTCCCATTCCACTTGCGTTTAGTTCACGTTTTTTATGCCCTGCCCCTGCAGGAGAGAAGCTGCTTTTCTCTGCTGGATATCACATCCAGCTGGCCCCAGTGGCTCTTCGTCCTGATGCTGGAAGGTGTTTGGCTGGCCTTGACCTTCTTCTTACCTGTTCCCGGATGCCCTACGTGAGCCAGCCCTGCGGGAAACCCCTTTTTGCCAAGTCCGAGCCCCTGGGTTACAGCTGTTGGATTTCCCACATTGGGACCTCCCTTCCTCTCTCTCTTCTCCCCTTGTGTGGGAGGGGGTTTGGGCACGTGTCCAGAGGCCTGTCTCCGTGAGGTTTTCCAGGGTCGGTGGGACGGACGTTGGGCCCCCGCCTCACCCCTCGGGCAGCCGGCGAGTCAGGGGCCCCGCAGTGGACGTGCATGGCGCCCCGGGGTCGTCAGGCTGGTGGGTGTTTGCGGCTCTCTGTGGGCACGCACGTCACCAGTGTACATCCCCCCGCTCCTAAGTCTGGTGGGTGAAGTGCATGTTCTCGCTTCCCCAGCGGCTATCTGGGCCCCGGGGGCCTCGGAGACTGGGGCAAGTACCCGAATTGCACGGGAGGCGCTGCCGGCTACATTGACCGCCTGCTCCTGGGAGGCCATCACCTCTACCAGCATCCTTCCTCGGCTGTGAGTGAGCCCGGCTCCGACCTGACACTGAGGGGAAGGACGGGAAAGAGCCAACTCCGAACTGTGGCCATGAAATAGACTAGGGTGGAGCGAAGTTTTATTTGAAAAGTTGGCTGACTTCACAGACTTGAGTTTAATGTTGGTTGTGGGCGGCGTGTAGACGTTTCTTTGGCTGTTGAAGTGAGACTGCCTGGTGTCAGGTGTGCAGCCAGGTGCTTTCTTGTACATCTCAGGTATGGGGACAGCTCCCCTTGCGGGAGGTCTGTCAGGCAGTGCTTTTGGGATCAGCACGTGTGGGGCTGGAGGAAGCAGGACGGGGCAGTGGGGACAGCCACACGCAGGCCCCCGCTGGTCTCCTGGGGGCTGGGGCGGCCCCTCAGGGTTGTTCTCAGTGGAGTGAGGGACCAGGCCCTAGACATCCCTGGTGGGATGTGATGGCCTGGCCGGGGGCGACTCCTGAGGGGCAGCCTCTCTTCAGGGACAAATCCAGAAGCGGCTGAGAGCTTTGGGCCATGAAAATGTCTAGCAGTCGGGGGAGTGGATGCTTTAATTGCAAAAGGGGTGGGATGGGCGGGCGGGGGCCGGATAGCTGGGCGGTGCCTTCCAGCACCCACTGCAATGACTGGTTCCAAATTTCTGCCGTTTCTACAATAACGATTTCTTTTATAATGAAATAATACAAAGGTATTTTTTTTATCGTTATTTACCTTGAAAGAAGAAAGGAAGCTGTCGGTGTTACAGTAGGGTTGGCCGCAAAGAGTAAAGCTGAAAATTAGAAGGTGTCAACGTGTGGTGTTTGAAGCTGGTTAGGGACGTGTAGTGTCACAGCCACAGGGCCCAGCACGGTCTCCGGGGCCGCCTGAGGTCCAGGCGGCTGCACTGCGCCAGGGCTCACGTCTGTGTTCCCTTCCAGAGTGTCACATGCCACACACTTTCTTGGCCAGAAGTATTCTGCCCATCATCCCCATAAGTTAGCGGTGAATTTCTGCAGGAAAACCAAAAATGTTGAATACTGGGGTGTAGCCAAGTTTGCGTTTTGTCTGCGAGTTGTTGTGTGCTTTTTGCGATCCTTGGGTGAGTCCCGCCTTCTTGCCCTGCCCTGTCAGGTGCTGTATCACACCGAGGTGGCCTACGACCCAGAAGGCATCCTGGGGACCATCAACTCCATTGTGATGGCGTTTTTAGGAGTTCAGGTATTTGTTCATTTCATGAGAATGCGTGTTCCTGACAGTTCGTGATTATTGATTCATTACTAATCCAAAAACCGTTTGATTAAAATAAGTAACTGGAAGCACATCTTCTGTGTTTCAGACCTAATAAGTTCTGTTTATACTTGACAGGTTGTCAAAACCAGAGGTTGCTAAAATTTAGCACATTAGAATAATTAGGTATAATTCCTATATTCTCCAAAGACGTTATTCACATGGCTCATCTCGGCAGTGGGTACACAGCAGCCCCTGGCTGAGAGGGGTCCCTGCTGGGCTGGCAGTCTTTGGAAGGTCACCTGTCACCTTATGTGTACAGTTGACACAGTTTCAGGTTATGCCTATTTTATGCCAAAGTCAGTAAAGGTTGTTCTTGGTTTCTCTCACATGCAGTTTTGTTAGGATTCTGAGCAGTCTAGATTTTCCTTGCTGAAGTTCTCCTTATTGGTGTTTGAAACTATTATTTGAGGGGAGATGACGGGGAGGGGAAAGACCGGGTCCAGCCTCCCGGGGGGGCTCTGCAACGGTGAAAGCGTGTGCTGTCCATGAGGCCGCTGAGTCCTCAGACGTGGCTGGTCTGACGGAGGAACTGGCTTTTAATTTTACGTCATTTAAATTTAAACTGAAATTGTCACAGGTGGCCAGTGGCTCCCACGTGGGACAGTGCAGGTCTACAGCATATACATTTTGGTGATTAAATAATTTCCTGTTTAGAGACACTGCCTTTCTGTCTGCAGCACTTTAGAGTTTACATTGGGTGCTTTTATTCGTAAATGCATTTAATCCCCCCACATGCTCTCCAGGGAAATCTGCGCCTGCAGGAGCAGCCGAGGGTGGGTGGTGAGGAGTACAGACCGGCGCCGGTGCCTGGACTTGACCCCGCTTACTAGCTGGGTCATCCCGGGAGTGTTACTGCACCCTCTGTGATGCAGTGGCACCTAAATAAGTTAATTCACATAAGGTTCTAAGAATGGGACATTCATAAATTTTAGCTATTGTAAGTTATTATTAACACTTTCTCTGATGTTTCCAGAAATTAATTCCTAATTTGCAAGGGGGTGGGGCTATGCAAAGTCCAGATTTTTCTCTTTTTAAAGTGTTTCCCTGCCTCTGGGTCCACCCTGTTCTGTCCCTCTTCTGTACCCCTGCCAGACTGGGCCATCTAGCAGGCCAGTCTGAGCTGGTTCCTTGTCACTTTGCGGGGAAAAGTGACTTTCCTTGGCTCCCATCACCTGTGGGAGAAAGCTCGTGCCTACCTGCTCCCACCTTCCCACCTCCGCCCACCCCCGGCCTTTCTGAATTGCCTGCAGCACCTCGGGGAGGCTGTGCCTTTTCACCCGTGTGACATACTCCTGTGCATGCTGTTCCTTCCTGCCCAGACACTGTTCCTGCTTTGTGCTCATATCCTCAGCCTGGCGGTACCTCCTCTGCACATCCCCTTCCCTCCCTCCTTCCCTCCCTCCCCGGTGGTCCCTGTGCCTCTAGGCCTCCACTAGCCAAGGGCAGGGGTACCGTTCATCCCCTTGTAACCCCAGTGCCTGCAGGTGAGTCTGCCTGTCGAGCGGTTAGGACAGTGGATGAGTATGAAGTAAGAACACATCGCAGGCGATTCTCTTGGTCATACTGTGCGTTTTCTTCCCCAGGCAGGGAAAATACTCCTGTATTACAAGGATCAGACCAAAGGCATCCTGATCAGATTCGCTGCCTGGGGTTGTTTTCTTGTAAGTAGCAGATGGTCCTCACTGAAATTCCTTCTCTTCACACATACACATTTCAAAGACATAAAATGTTTAGTGACCGGCCGTGGGATAGACAGCAGCTGTCACTTCGCATCGGTAACATTCTTCACTTGAATATCAGAGAGGAAAAGTCTCGACATCTAAGTTCTCAGGTTGATTTTCTTAGGAAAATGTCTTTATAAATAAGTCAATGAAGATATGAGGAAATGGAGCGGAGGTGTGGGTTCTTGTGGGGACCTTTGCCAGAAGGACCAGGCCAATGATAACAGGTTCAGTGGGGGCAAAAGATAAGCTTGGCTGTTCCTTTCACCCCTGACCTGGCAGTCATGTTTCCTCCACGGATTCACTCCAGTTGATCAGTTCGTTTACCTTCAACTCAGAGTAATGCTGAAAAGAGGTTTTTTGGAGAACATTTTTAGTTACACATCTTAAAAATGTTTGTCCAGTTAAAAGAATAAAACGGAGGGCACAGTTTTCAGCCTTCCCTAAGCAATTAAGTCACTCCTGTTTTTCAGTTTTGAACCAC